>NW_025999969.1:1580812-1584936 GCF_001458135.2 Marmota marmota marmota
GAACTCGGGCGCCCCGCGCTCGGCGTTCGCTCCGATAGGCTCAGGTTCTTAGAAGCACCCAGGCGCAGAACCCTAGCAATCTGTTTGCAAGCCACAGGCGAATTGTAGCCTGGAATTACCTGATCTATGGCTGAATGAGTTGCGGTCAGTCGAAAACAGGGGACGTGACGTCAGTTTACCAAGATGGTGGCTGCTGGCCTCCTCTGTGGACTGACCGGTGTGTACAACCGAGAAGGACCGCTTCCTTCCCCCGTCTGGAACCCAGAATTCAGCCCTGAGTACGGTGCTTGCGCGGCTGGCAGAAACTGCAGCGCTGTAACCCTGCGTCTCTATCCCAGCGCGCACTGCAGACTCTAGCCGCGGGGCGATTTGCTGAATAAGCAGTTACCCTCCGTGCGACAAACCTCTCGCGTTTGAGTCCCCGTAGCCGATCCTCGTGCGATGGAAATCCTTCCTCCAGGTTCCGGAGCACCCCACTATTGCTGGAAATTCCTAACAAGATATCCTTTAGCCGTCCTGACTTGTCATACTCCCACACAGTGAAGCAGCACACGGGGGTAATGCACTCCCCTCGCCGCCATCTTCCCCCTTCTACCCTGAAGTTTGCTTTTAAAGAATTCATACAAGAAGAAGTGCCTTAGATGTCATCCAATCTAATTATTTCATTTTACAGATGAGGAAATAAAGGTCCAGAAAGGAAAAGATTAATACCCACTCTTTTTGACATCAACAAGGAATTTCACTAACTCTGTATAAGAAATTATTTCAAGCTTGGTAGCTTAAAAGAACAGAAATTTATGCTCACAGTCTGGAGGCCAAAGTCAACACATTGTCAGGACCATGTTCCCTCCAGAGGCTCTGGGGGAAAACCTTTCCTCGCCTCCTCAAACCTTAGGGTCCAGGCTTCGCTGTGACTGTATTGCCTCCCTCTCCACCTCCATCTTCACAAGGCCTCCCCTTCTTTCTGGACCTTTATGAGAAAGTATATACTATACCTCAACTAGATTAAATGAAACACCTAAGCCAATTAACTTATTGAAAAATATTTTGGCTCACATGTTTGGAAATTTCAGTCTATGTTCAATTGGCCCGTTGCTTTGGGTCTCTGATGAGGCAGCACAAGATGGGAGCATGTGGCAGAGCAAACCTCATCACCTCATCAGTCACGAGCAAAAAAGAGATGCAGAAAGAGGCTAGGGCCCCACTGTTCCTTTCAAGGGCACAACCCAAATAGCCTTAGGGCCTCCCAGTAGACCCTATCTCCTCAAAGTTCTACCACTGCCAAAAGTACCATCTGAGGGACCAAGTCTTAACAAATAGACTTTTGCAGGACACTTATCAAAGTATAGTATTCTGTCCTTGGCTCCAAAGGTTTGTGTCCACCTCATAATAAGATGCATTTATTTTATCCTCAGAGTCCCCAAAGCTTTAACTGTTCCAACTCTGCTAAAAGTCCAAGTTCAAAGTCTCTTCTGAAACTCAAGGCAAATTGTGAGCTCCTGTAAAATTCAGACAGAATGCTAAATACTTTTAAGATGCAATGGTGGGTAAGGCACAGGGTAAACATTCCTGATGTGTTTTTTTTCCATTTTTTTTTTTAGTTGGACACAATATCTTTATTTATTTTTATGTGGTGCTGAGGATTGAACCCAGTGCCTCATGCTTGCAAGGCAAGTGCTCTGCCACTGAGCTACAGCCCCAGCCCCAACATTCCTGTTTGTAAGGGGAGAAACAGAAAAATAGTAAGGCAGGATCTGCCCAAAGACCAAAATCCAACAAAGCAATCATTAAATCAATCCTAAAGCCCCGTGTCCAGGAAGCACAGAGTGGCAGGATGTGGGCTCCCAAGGGCAAAGGCAGCCACACCCTTATATTTTTGCTGGTGTGCCCCATGTGGCCACTCTCTAAATTTGGCTGTGATGACTGTCTGCATTGCATGTTGCTGGCACCTTTAACTTTCTGGAGTCTCTGTTTCACCTTTGGGTTTTCAGTAATAATTCCAATATGCATCACCCTGCTGGGTATTGCTTGTAGAAACTCTGACCCTGAAACCCTGTCTGGTCTCCCAGGCTTTCCTTTGTAATTTCAGTGGAAACTGTCATGTCCCCAGAATCCTTGCATTCTGCACGTCTGCAAGACCAACATCACATGAATTTCAACACGGTCCCCTGATGGCACGAGCTATACAAGGGCCCACATGAACCAGAGCTGTAGGAGCCTCAGAGTGCCTGGCCAGCTGAACTTGGAGAAATGAATACCAAGGCAGTCCCGGGTGTACAGGCTACCCCGAGGCTCTCTTCTGAAATGATTCTGCCTGACAAAGTCTTCAAAATATTTTTTTTTTCTTTTTTATATTTCTGAGCCTGTGATGACTGGTGCCTTGTCAATTTTTTGAGATGCCCTTGAACATCGTTCCTACTGTTCTGATGTAAAGTACTTGACTTTTTAAAAAAAAATCACTCATCTCTTTAGCAACTACAACCTCATCAGATACACCTTTGCATACATTTCTTCCCTGGTCAAGCTGTAATTATTTTTTCTTTTTTTGGTGGTGCTAGTGATCAAACAGCTGTAAGTAAAACTCAGTCCACTTTGTTTCTCTTTACTCTTGACTCTCACTGTAAATGTGGCTAAAAGTTACCAGTAATACCCATTCCACAATCCGGATATTTTGTTGCCTTGAAATTTTCTCCACCAAGTAAGCTAGTCCATCACCTTTAAGAATGGCCTCCCACAAAGAATCAGGGCATGGACAAAAAGCATATAATTTTTTTTGCCATGGTGTAACAAGGATGGCCTCTTGTCTGATTCCCTGTAGCCTCCCCATTCACATCTGAAATTGCATGTTGTCTGCACTTTGTTGTCTGCACTCCTATCAGCATTTTGGACTTTTCAGCTGACATCAGAATCACCTGTTAAACTCCACTAAGAGCATTTTAGGCTTCCTCTAGTTTGTTCCTCCAAACTGTTCCTAATTTCTCCTGTAAATCAATTTCAAAGGCTTCTTTCCATCATCAGACATAGTTATAGCAACAATCACCCCACTTCTGGTACCAATTTTCTGTAACCTTTCCACCTGCTATAGCTTGAACCTAAAATATCCCCCGAAGACCTGTTTTGTTAAGGACTTAATTCCTAGCCTGTGGCTCTAGTGAAAGGGTATGCAATATTTAAGAGGTAAGAACTAATGGGAAAAAGGTAGGTCATTTGGGGTAAGCCCCTGAAGGGGCTATTGGGATCCCAGCTCTTTCTTTTTCCTCTGTGTTTGCTTCTCAGCCACCATATGATGAGCAGCTTCCTCTGTCACATGTTCCTTCCATGATGTATTAAATCACCATAATGTACTGCCTCACCACAGGCCCATAAGAAACAGAGTCAAAGTTGGCTCCGATCTACATATTGTAGGGTCGGGCTCCAAATTCCTTAATAGGACACCCATAGCACAAAAGTTGATAACAAAAATCAACAAATGGGACTTACTTAAACTGAAAAGTTTTCTCTCAGCAAGAGAAACAATAAAAGAGGTAAATAGGGAGCCTACATCATGGGAACAAATTTTTACTCCTCACACTTCAGATAGAGCCCTAATATCCAGAGTATACAAAGAACTCAAAAAATTAAATAATAAGAAAACAAATAACCCAATCAACAAATGGGCCAAAGACCTGAACAGACACTTCTCAGAGGAGGACATACAATCAATCAACAAGTACAGGAAAAAATGCTCACCATCTCTAGCAGTCAGAGAAATGCAAATCAAAACCACCCTAAGATACCATCTCACTCCAGTAAGATTAGCAGCCATTATGAAGTCAAACAACAACAAGTGCTGGAGAGGATGTGGGGGAAAAGGGTACTCTTGTACATTGCTGGTGGGACTGCAAACTGGTGCGGCCAATCTGGAAAGCAGTATGGAGATTCCTGGGAAAGCTGGGAATGGAACCACCATTTGACCCAGCTATTGCCCTTCTTGGACTTTTCCCTGAAGACCTTAAAAGAGCGTACTACAGGGATACTGCTACATCGATGTTCATAGCAGCACAATTCACAATTGCTAGACTGTGGAACCAACCCAGATGCCCTTCAATAGATGAATGGATAAAAAAAATGTGGCATTTATACAC
>NW_025999969.1:1588229-1595160 GCF_001458135.2 Marmota marmota marmota
GGTAGAGGATAGGAAAGGTAGCAGAATACAACAGTTACTAATAGGGCATTATGTAAAAATGTGGATGTGTAACCGATGTGATTCTGCAATCTGTATTTGGGGTAAAATTGGGAGTTCATAACCAACTTGAATCTAATGTATGAAATATGATATGTCAAGAGCTTTATAATGTTTTGAACAACCAATAAAAAAAATTAAAAAAAATAAAATAAAATAAAATAAAATAAAAAGAAACAGAGTCAAGAGGCTGGGGTGGTAGTTCAGTGGTAGAGTGTTTGCCTAGCATGTATAGGGCCCTGGGCTCGATCCTCAGTACCACATAAAAATAAATAAATAGAATAAGGGTATTGTGTGCATCTACCACCTACATACACACACACACACACACACACACACAGAGTCAACTTTGTTTTCCAATGGAAACAGGTTTTCCAGTGAAATTTGAAAACAACAGAATAGTTATTTACACACACACACACACACACACATATAAAAACCAGGGTCAACTAACAGTTGATTGAAAACTCCAAAACTGTGATCCCAAAATAAACCTTTTCTCTTTTTAATCTGATTATCTCAGGTTCTTGTCATTGTAATGGAAAGCTGACTAATCCATCAATACTATAATGAAATAATTGAGGCAATTATAAATAAAAAAGGTTTATTTGGGATGACAGTTTTGAAGGTTCCAGTCCATGATCAGTTGGTCCATTGCTTTGGGTCTCTGATGAGCAGTATATTATAGCAGGAGCATGTGGCAGGGAGCAAAACAATAGAGACCAGAAGGGGTTGAAGTCACAATGATCTAAGGACCCCTTAAAGGTTCCATCACCTCCCAATAGCATTACACTGGAGAGTAAGGCTTTAATGCATGGACCTTTGGGGACACTAATCCAAACAAACAAATATTTAATAGCACATAAATATATGCCTTGAATGATATATGAATTTTTAAAAATAATTTTAACCAAATTTCATAGAACAAAGTTTAGTTCCCTAAAGATTTATTAATTGGGATGTCCCTGGAATCCTGCACCTAGAAAGTCTGGATGACCCCTCCAGGGTTCTATAGTATTACATTTGTCAGCATATGACTGGTTTTGAGTCACTCGTGCTCCAAGAAGATACAGAATTTCAAAATAATGAAAGGCAGTGATTCTAAGCCCTGATATGTGCTCAGGTAGAAGATAATTTAGATCTTATTTATGCCCCCCACCCCCACCCGCCCAAAAAGATTTAGTTAAACTCTGCAAGCCTTCCCTTTCTCTCATATTCCTCCTGTCTCAAGACTTTTGCAACCTGTCACTAATGTCTTTTGTATCAAGTATCCGGTGGTCCCTTGTGGCCCATTTTGTAGGACAATATTATAACAAGAAACTGGTTGAGCGAATGATCATTTGCCACCCGACCCTCTTTCCTTACCCAGTACTTCTCTCTAGCTTTGCTTTCTTCCATCTTGTCTTCTAGACTTCAAACACTGTGCTTCTATGGCCAAACAATTCTGTTATTTTCAAATTTCACTGGAAAACCTATTTCTGCAAAGTTTTACAATAAACAGTTCATTTTTACCACTCCCCAATAAGTTTAAAAATTATACTTACAGTATGTGCACAAACTCTCCCCATTCAGTTCACTTTCAACATTAAAAGATCATTATGAAATATTTATCTTACACAAAGGTATAAAGAATAACATAATGTATTTTATATATCCAAGGCAATTAAAACCAACAATTTAGTTGAAATCTCTGCTTATTCATCTGCTATTTCATGGTCCTCCTTACTGTACCCCATATCTTCCAGATATGACCTTGACCTTGAATTTTCACTGAATGTATTTTTCTTTATACACCTGGAATTGGCCTCTCTATACTAATCAAAACATCATTTTTCAATATTACATACTGTCAAAGTCTCAGTATACAATAAATAAAAATATTATTTCATTATCATGGTACTTAAGAATTTTAAATTCAGTAAAAACTCCATGACATTATTTTTAACCTAAATAACTGAACATGAGTTAGATCTGTAATATTTCAATTTCAAAATGATAGGTTTGACATACACATTTTATAGGTATTTTTGACAAAAAAATAAAGTAGCATATCTAATATCTAATGTTTACCTTTAAATGAAAGGGGTTTGTTTGTTTTGGTACCAGGATTAAACCCAGGGGTGCTTAACCACTGAGCTGCTTTTTGTTTGTTTGTTTGTTTGTTTGTTTGTTTCATTTAGAGATAACATCTTGATAAGTTGCTTAGTGCCTCCCTAAGTTACTGAGGCTGGCTTTGAACTTGTAATCCTCCTGCCTCAGCCTCCTGAGCCTCTGGGATTACAGGCATGTGCCACTACATCTGACCCAAATATAAGTTTTTAATCTAAATATCTACACTATGCAGAAAGTTAATGGCAATAAAAAGACAAATGAGACTTACAAAGAACTAGTTGTGACATACTTTTCTGAATAGAATTTAAGAATAGAAGCTGAAAGAAATGTAAACATTGCTTAAAGGGACTATTTCTTTTCTTCATATGTGGCTGAAAATAGCAATGTTGTGATTCCTGCCCCATCTGAAGTTAATTCAGGAAGGAGAAGACTGAAAAAAACTTCTCCAGTCATAAAACAACAGACAAACATAGAAGGGCCTATAAATAACTAGCACTAGTAGAAACACTTATTGAAATAAGCCCATTCATTAGTCGCAGTGCTTCTACTATAATTCATTCCTAGATGGTGCCAAAAGTTCCAGTTGATATATATTGAAAAAAGAAAGAGTGAGCTCTTAATACCAGAGTATAAAACAGTAATTAAGTCAACCAAAATTTATTTGGCACTTCTTAAATGTCAGGGACAAAGCTATGTGGGGCAGGAAAGAGGTAGGTACAAAAGCTCAGTCCCTGGAATATAACAAGCCAGAAGCTGTGACAATTCCACTGGACAACTTAAATTCCAAATAATATTTACTAAATTGCTAACTGTAAGAAAACAGTCAAATTAACACAAAAATAACTAAAAAAAATAACAGGATGAAGCAATTTTGTTGCAAGATACACTTATATGTTTAGAAATATTTGGATTAAGTTAAAAGGACTTAAATAGGTATTCAGGTATTTGGGAAATATTCACACATGGAAATATTCAAGTTTAATTAGCAGCATTCTTCCTAACATTCCACATCATGTATATATGTCCCTAGAGCACATCTACAGTAAACTAATGAAACAAATTAAAGAAACTATAATTTTTTTAAAAAATTTTTAGTTATACATGGACACAATATCTTTATTTTGTGTGTGCGCACACACACACACACACACTTATGTGGTGCTGAGGATTAAACCCAAGGCCTTACATGTGTGAGGCAAGCACTTTGCCTTGGAGCCACAACCCCAGCCCAGGGATTATAATTTTAAACAGTAAGTAGTATTAAGATTTCAGTGATTTAAGATTTCCCATCAGAAACATACCCTAAAGTATTTTAATTAAAACAACGTAAGGTAAATGAAAGCACCTAGCATCACACTTGCTTTAATAAAATTTAAAAGCAATCAGCCCTATCTAAGGAGCCCTATCTAAGCTCATGCTTTGTATCTGAAACTACAGAAGCATACAGTTTTACTGACCAAAAAATCCTTGCAAACTATCTTTTCTAACCCTCTAATTTTTTTTGTTTTCTTTTTTTAATTTAATTTTTTTTATTAGTTACACATGACAGTACAATGATCTTGACATATCATACGTTTGAATCAAATGGGGTATAATTTCTCATTTTTCTGATTGTACAGGTTGCAGAATCACATTGGTCATACAGTCACAC
The DNA here is from genome assembly GCF_001458135.2 of Marmota marmota marmota. Lineage (NCBI taxonomy): Eukaryota > Metazoa > Chordata > Mammalia > Rodentia > Sciuridae > Marmota > Marmota marmota. Next base: position 1,592,050 of record NW_025999969.1, read on the forward strand.
ATATACATACAGCGATAATAATGTCTATTTTATTCTGCTGCCCTTCCTATCCCCCCTTCCCCTCCCCTCCCCTCCCATCACATCTCTCTACCCAATCTAATGTGACACACTTCTTTTTTTCCTCCTCACAACATCATACATGTATTCTGTATAACAATGAGTCTAACCCTCTAATTTTTAAAAACCAAATCCCAATGACTTTACCATTTAACACCAGAGCCCAGATTAAAATCTGGGTCTCCCAATATAAAACTAGAGCTTATGCAAGTTCTTTTGTTTTACTAAAATTATGGGAAAGAAATGGACCCACCAAAAGCTTTGTTTTCAATAAGAAGCCCTGAACACTGGAGGTGGAAAGCCAGATTCTTTACTCTAATTACGGCACTAGGCAAGTCACCCAAATTCCTTGGGATTCCGATCCCACCCCACCTTTATAAAGTTAGATTGGATCTGTGATTCCAATCTAGACTTCCTCTGAGCAGCTTTTTATATAATAGCCATGCCTAGGACATGCCCCCTGCTACCTAAGATTTTATTTTAAGTGGTTGTGAATGGTACCCTAGGCATTAGCATTTCTCTATTTATTTTTATTAGTGCATTATGGTTGTATAGAATATTGGGATTCACTTTGACATGATTATAAGCATGGGATATAATTTGCTCCAAGAAGTCCCCAGTTCTTCCCTTTCCTTTTTCCTCCTCCCTGCCCTGTTCCCTTTCCTTTACTGAACTAATCTTTCTTCTATTTATTTATAGTTTTAAAAATTAGTATATTATACACACTCAAAGGTGAAATTCATTGTGCTATATTCATATATGTACACAGGAAAGTTTCATTCCACTGTTCCACCTTTCCCCATCTCTCCCCATCTCCATCAATCTGCTTACTCTATTCCATTGTGTTCTCTTCTATTTTTATGGGATTTACCTCCACCCCTGCTACTTTTTCCCCCTTATTTTGGTCTGCCTTATTTCACTTAGCATGATGTTCTCCAGTTCCATCCATTTACCAGCAAATGCCACAATTTCATTCTTCTTTATGGCTAAATAGAACTCTGCTGTGTATAGATACCACCTTTTCTTTATGGTTTGTCTGCTGAAAGGTATCTGGGCTGGTTCCATAACTTGGCTATTTCGAACTGCATTGCTATAAACACTGATGTGGCTGAAACATTATACTATCCTGTTCTTAGATCTTTTAGATATATACCAAGGAGTGGAATAGCTGGGTCATATGGTGGATTCATTCCTAGTTTTCTGAGGAATCTCCATACTCTTCAGAATTGTTATACTAATTTTCAGTCCCACCAACATGTATGAGTATATCTTTTTCTCTACATTCTCACCAAATCCATTATTATTTGTATTTTTGATAATTATCATTCTGATTGGAGTAAGATATAATCCCAATGTAGTTTTGAGTTGCATTTCCCTAATTTTGACATCAGTATTTCTTTAAAAGGTTCTCAAGTGAGTCCATGTGTGAACAATATTGAGATACAACAGACTAATCTTTAAGGTTTCAACTTTCATGATATAAAATTTAAATTCATTTTTCCTTATTTTGGTTATAGTCATTGGATCATCAGTTAACTGATGAGTAGTTATAAATTTCAAAAAACACATGTATTCTCCTTTCATCCTTTGCTGACACTCATGGTTCAGGTGGACCTATACCATAATCTGATTGGCGTTCATTGAGGCCAATAACAGAGCAGGCTTCTTCCTCCCTGATCCTTTCACATGGAGGGAGCTCATTTAGTTCAAAACTCTTGTCCCTTTCTCTGTCTTTCCTCCCTCTACTAAGAAGAGAGAAAAATGGCTTATTGTTTGGCAAAACTGGAAAGAATAAATCATTTATGCTTCAATCAGCTCCCTCTTTTGCCTCTTAGGAATAAACCAAGCAAAAAGAACACAAGTTCTAACATTCTCACAGGAAAGTATCTTAGTTCAGGCACTATAACAAAGCACCTTAGGCTATGTGGCTTATAAACAACAGAAATTTTCATCTCATCTGAAATTACAGAGGGTTGGATTAGATGACCTCTAAAGACCTTTTCAGTTATCACAGTCTATGATTTTGTGTTTGCTTTTTAACAGGTAGTTTTTTCAATATGCAGTCACACACATTTGCCTTCCTGTATGGACATGACACATCAAATTAAGGCAGTGATTCTCATCAGAGGATGATTTTGCCACTCACTAGTGAGTATTATTTCTGGAGCAGTGCAATCACTTTCGAGTATGTGAAATCTATTTTCTCCAATTTTGTTCTTATAAGACCTGTGAAAAACATTTAGAAGCCATGCCACTTAGGGTAAAAACCACATTTCTTACCACACACATATCATAAAAAGGAAAGAAAAAAATGACCACTGGCATGGTAGAATTGAAGAAATTAAAAAAAATTAATATTTGAAAATACAGAACCCAGCATGTATTACATGGCAAAGAAGCAAGTAGATATTAATACAGACTTACTTTCTCCAACCTCTCACCCACATAACCTTTCTTGAGAACTTCCTAAAACACGATTCTGATTATGTCTCTCAGTTGGCTTCAAATCCTTCAATGGTTCATAATAACCCTCACCTTCAAGATGAAAGCCACATGTTTCAGAAAGTCCTTCTATTTCTTGCTTCCACTCACCTCTCCAGTCTCGTGCTCTTTCCTTCATTGACACATACCCTTCATTCCAGCCATTCTGGACTTCCTGGAGATATTTAAAGGTACCAAGAATTTGTGTTTTATGAAAATGGTAAAAAAAAAAAAAAAAAAAAAAAGAGAGAGAGACAAATACAACTTTGCACAATCTTTATTTATGAACCAGCCTTCAGTTCTCAGGACTGGGGCTACTTCCTTAGGAAATACTGCCTCAACCCCAACTCTATTATACAACACCTTGAACTCCTTCACTGCATGTATCACAACTGTTGTTTTTACAATTACTATTCTATTAATCTCTTTCTCCACATAGAGTGTAAACTCCAAGAGAGCAGGAAGTGTGTCTGAGTTTAATATTCAATACGTCCACAATATAGATTATACATTTTATATATATATATATATATATATATATATATATATATATATATATATATATATATATAT
>NW_025999969.1:1595185-1615045 GCF_001458135.2 Marmota marmota marmota
ATACATTTTATATATATATATATATATATATATATATATATATATACATATATATATATATATATATCTGGCATACAGCTCAAAAAGTGCTTGTCAAGTAAATGTGCCTTCATATCTACAGGTATTGCAGATCTGGAATGATTCCTCCAGCCCCCTTTTCTTCTTTATCTGGAAAATTCTTGCTTTCCTTGAAGACCCAGCTCTAGGAAACCTTCATTCTGGAAGCATTCCTGATGCTTTAAGTCCAAGTTAGGTTCTCCACTTCTGTGCTCACATGTACCTTCCTGGATACATTTTGACATGCATATACACTTGACAATGATTTTCATTGTACTGTCTGTTTCTCCCACTAGTTCCTTCAGGATGAGTTCTTTAAGGGTAAGAACTGTCTTTCATTCTACATGCTCCATAGAGGCACATGCCTCACACAGGGGCACTAAGCAAATGCTTAAATACATAAGGAATATGTATACACTGCATCTGATTATATAGGTTCTCATCTGTCTGTAGAAACTCCTATTGAGTGAAAAAAAACTATGAAGGTAAAATAAAGCTTGAAATAAAACCCAGATATTTAAATTACATTTAAAATATTTCAGAAAAGATGGTGACCTAATAAAAGGTTTGTACTCGTCTCATTGTTTTGCTTTAAAGACAATAAAAGTTAAAGCCAATATCAAAACACTAAGTAGAATTTCAAAGACAATTAAAATCATGTATAGTTCTAGGAAAACAGAAAAGTTGAACATTGTACACTATGCAAGTTGAGTCATTTTTAAATAATGATATTATCTCAAGTACCACTCTGCCATGGCACCATACCCATGAAAGGACATTAAAACTTAAGAACTCCCCATGCAAATGACTTTATCCTTTTGTAGACAATGAAGATAATTCTGTAAATTTCTCCTAATTCCTATGTTGAAAGAGAAGAATTGATTGCTAACACAAATTCATTTTTCTTAATACATAATGTACCCCTCTAGACTTCTGAAATATTAACTGGGCTTCCAGTGATTTTTAATGGACATAATTAAAACAATATAAAGATGAACGCTTATGTAATTTGGCTGGTTCTGTTGTAATGACTATGCATTTTCCCTATATCTTATTATTGTAAGGTAGCCTCTCCTCAACCAAGAACATATAAAATTTTTCAGAAACAAACTTTTAAATAAAAAATTAATGACCAAGAAAGCATAAAAACTTGCAGTTGCAAGATCAATAAGTTCTAGGGACCAAATGGGCAACATAATGAACAGTTAATAATAATATATCCTTGAAATATGCTTAAGAGAGTAGATCTTATCACCACACACACTTGAGATATAGACATATGTCCCCACCAAAAAAATATATATATGCAAAAGTGTACAGTGGTTTTAATTTCCAAAAACCATAAAAACAATGCAAACGTCCACCCCAGATGACTGGATAAACAAATTGTAGTACCACCACATAATAGCACAGTAAACCACAAAACAATGAGCTATCTATACACTCAAATGGATGAATCCAAAGACTCTCACAGAAAGTGGATGAAGCTACTTCCACTATGATTCCATTTATATAACATTCCAAAATATTACAAAAAAGTACCCAAAAAGGTTACATATTATAGTAACTGCAATCAGTATTGTAACTGCATCACAAAAACATTCTGGAAAAAAAAACAAAACTATGGAGCACAGAAATGGATCAGCAGTTGCCAGGGCTAGAGAGGGGGTAGGGAATGGCTACGAAGGGGCTTGAAGGAAATCATGTGGGTGAGAGAAATGCTCTACACTTTGATGCTGCAGTGGCTACACAATTACATACATTTCTCCTGAGCCTGCACTGAACACTATGTCTTATGCACCCCACAATCTTGAGACACCACTTTTCTTTTCAACCCCTCACCCTCACCTCAACTTTTATTATTCCAGTTCTTCCCTACAAGAAATATTATATCAACCAATTACATACTTTCACTAAAATAAACAGAACTATACACCTAAAAATGTGTGAGCTTTATTGTATCTAAGTTACACTCAATAAACATAACTTTTTAAAAGAGGAAATAAGGATCATGGTAAGTAGAACAAGATGCCCATGAAAAATGAAGGTAAAAATGATAAATAAATTATGATTCTATAATGTTCAACTTTTCTAAAAAGGTACATATGTTATTTTATTTTAAGCCTGCTCTTTAACTTAATTTCTTGAATTTAAAATATATCAAAAGAATACAGCAGTGTAAGTTCAAGCTGGCATGGCTAAAAATTCCCAACAGCAGATAGTTCTAGACCACTCTTCCAGGTGAAACAGCTTAGAGAACTTGCTGCAAGATGATAAAATGGACATGTGAGTCACATTCTGAAGGCACTGTCTTTTCAGACAAGTGAAATTCAAGGATATGAGACACAACTGCTACTAAAGAGAGTTATTAATGGTTATTACAAGGAGTGCCAAATAACTTCCCTGGGTGCCTCCACTACGTGAAGCTAGAAAGTAAGGCCTAAGAAATAATATAGAAAACAGTGAGGAGGCTCAGCATTGAGCTCTCCTATGTTTTAGCTCCCCTCATCTTTAAACAACACAAGAAACATATTATTTTCCTTTATAGTAAGGGCATGTATGTTTCTTTGCCTTAATTGGAACATTCACAGGAAAAGGCAGGACTGACTACATATGTGGGTCCTAGTGCAAAAATAAAACACAAGCCCCTTGTTCAAAACTGTGTTAGTCATCTTTCCATCACTGTAACAAATGTCCAAGGAAATCAACTTATGAAGATAAAAGGTTCATTTTGGCTCATAATGTGAGAAGTCTCGGTTCATTATCGATTGATCCTGTTGCTTTGGGTCTCCAGTGGCACACTAGGGTGGAAGCATTTGGTAGAGCAAAAATGTGTCAGAATGCGAACAAAGAGAAAGGAAGAGACAAGGGTTTCCTAACTCCCTTTTAGGGAACACCCTCAATGACCCAAAGAACTCCCATTAGGTCTCACCTCTTTGAAAAATTCTACCACCTCCCAGTAGCACCATCCCAGGGACTAAGTCACATAAGCCTATGACAGACATTTAAGATCCAAACTATAGCAAACTCTTATGAAGAATTTCTAGATCAACCAAGAGCAAGACCCTTTCTGAATGGGGCCTGTCCAAATGCACAGTTCCAAGGCCACAAAAACAGCCCGAGAGAGAAGGTATGGTCCACTGACCAATTTTAAACATGCAAGTGTCTCTTTTTTGTTCCCTGCTACACTCATCTCACAATAAAAATATTAAATATCTTCACATTCTACTCTCCAGAGGAGATTCTGTAGCTTTTAAAAATCCACTTTACTGCCTCAGGAAAGTTCTCTAGGTATCATCATCCATCTTTTCTACTAAATTCCCCAATTGCCTCATCTCATACCCAGGAATATCAGACACTATCCATCCAGTGCCTCCTGTAGGTTGTCCCTTTTATATGCTCCCACATCATTATGGACTGTCCCTCTAGAATCCCAGGAAGAAAAAGTAAAGAATTTTTAAAATTCACTTTGACATGAGAACTAAAATAAGCTAACTCATGTGGGAAGAAATTAGTTAATTCAAAGAGCAGGATTAGGTGCCAGGTGCTGCAGCACAGAGCTGTAGCCCCAGCTACCCAGGAGGCTGAGTGGGAAGGACGACATGGGCCCTCTAGTTGGGGACCAGCCTGCAGCATAGCAAGACCCTGTCTCAAAAACAACAGCTGGGGGCTGGTGTTGTGGCTCAGTGGAAGAGCGCTTGGCTAGCACGTGTGAAGCCCTGGGTTCAATCCTCAGCACCACATAAAAATAAGTAAATAAATAAAATAAAATCATTGTGTCTATCTACAATTTAAAAACATTTTTAAAAGTATATTTTAAAACAATTTGTTTTGACATTTGAATGAAAGTAAGCTAACTTGTTGGGAAGTAATTAATCACTTCAAAGAGTAGGTCTAAAACAGGAGATAAACAAGAAAGGTCCACTAAAAAGGTAACTGTGTTGTAAAACGGTAAACTTTTTATAATTTTATCTCAATTTTAAGGAAAAGTGTAATTAATCTCCAACTCTGTAAGAAGATATTATTATATAAATCAGCTTTAAAAGGGACTAAGATCTAGATACTATTATTTTTAATACCTTTATTTTGCTTATTTATTTTTTATGTGGTGCTGAGGATCAAACCCAGGGCCTCACACATGCAAGGCAAGTGCTCTACCGCTGAGGCACAAACCCAGCCCCTAGATAATATTATTTTTAAAAACACAGCCATTCATTATTTTAATATCCAAGGAAAGTGACTCCCTCAAAAAGGCAAGTCCATATAATCAATGTGGAGAACGTGTAGAGCAGATACACACGCATTAAAAATCTAAGGGGGGGCTGGAGATGTGGCTCAAGTGGTAGCGTGCCCACTTGGCATGAGCGAGGCACTGGGTTCGATCCTCAACACCACATAAAAATAAAATAAAGATATTGTGTCCACCTAAAACTAAAGAATGAATAAATATTTTTTAAAAATCTGAGGGGGATGGGGATATAGCTTAGTTGGTAGACTGCTTGCTTCTCATGTACAAGGCTGTGGGTTCAATCCCCAGCACCACACACACACACACACACACACCAAAAAAAAAAAAAAAAAAAACTGAGAGATTGGAAACAGAATTTATGAGTTAAGGTTATAAGATTTCTAGAAGATTTTCCCCTCAATGTTAGCATAAATGTTTTTTCCTAATACGGTATCAGTAAAATGCAAAAAAAAAAAAAAAAGCAAAGTGTAAACTTCTTACAACTTCTACACAAAGTCGAAACTGATTTTCTCATTATAAGCAACCAAACCAGTAACAATCAAATTAGCAACATTAACTTAAAATAACAAACAATGGTGTGTTTAGACAGTGACTTGAAATTTTACAAGTATTCTCGGCACAGAACAGATTCTTAAGAGCGTGTCACCCCTGAGGACTTTAGTGACTACTTTTATAACATAATAAAACAGCTAGGGAAAAAGTGAAAAATATCACCAAACCAAATGTTATTCCTCTCTGATCCATAAATATATGAAATATAGTTAAGAGGGTAATATTCTTGTTTCTAAAACCTAAGCTGAGATTGGTCTGGATAACCAAGACTAAAATGACAATTATGATCATGGTAGTTGCTATAAGGTATTATATTGTTTCTAATTCTCACAATGTTTTACCACCAGTTGACAAACCAGTAAACTAGAGGGCTGGGTTGTAGCTCTATGGTAGAATGCTTGCTTGAGCACACAAGAGGCCCTAGGTTTAATGCCCTGGAACCTCTCTCCTGTCCCACTAAAAACAGTATCCCGGAGCTCAGAGGTTTCTGCTTACTTTATTTAGCAAAGGCTACAAATGGTGAATTTTGAGTTTGAGTTTTCTTTCTCCTCTTATGAAAATGAATGGATTTGTATATGATTAACCTTGAAGGATCCAAGTCCAGAAAAACATAACTTTCCTTGTTTTTGATAATGTTGATGATTTCTTTAGCTTTTCCACTTTTATGCAGATCAGATAAATAGATACCTGGCTAAAATGGGATGGGGCTCAGAACACAGCACCCTGTCTATGAATTTCCCAGGTATTGAGCCCTGCCTTTCAGGATAACTTGAAAAGCTCTGAGACAGATGATCTCTAGCTGCTTTCCTTAGTGGTAATTCTTACCACATTAAAAAAAAATAAAAAATTAAAAAAAAGCATGGGTATTTTCAAAAATATATTCTGCCACTGCACTACACCAAAAATAGGACCAATTTATAGTTTTGTGTATTTTTACACAGGTAGAAATATAATTTTAACTATGCTATAAAATAGAGCAACACTATTTTTATACTATCCTTAATAAGGTTGGCCACACTGAACAAGAAATAAATGCTGAGACAGATCTGAACATATGGTATTTTATCAGCAAGTAAAAATAATGCTGTTCAATCATTCAACAACTATTCATTGTGTGTCTACCATGTTGATCACAATTTTAAAAATTCTATTATGTACTTCAACAAAGTTTCTAAGTATATAAACTGACTCTTGAATTATTTTATTTTAGAGGAATGCAATGATTAAATGAGATTAACAACAAAATATCACTTTTACACCCTTTTCAGGGTGAAGGGCTCTCAAAATGACAGCTGTACAATGAAAAACTTTCCACGTAGGCTCATCTGTGAACCTGTGATCTTGTTTAAAATGAACCCAAATAAATAAAGAAATTAAGCACAATGATTGCAGCTTTTTAATAAAATATGGAAATAAGTTTCAAAGCTTTAGCCACAATTTAACAAATCCAACGGGAAGTATATATCAATTCTATAAAGCATGGCTTTACAAGCTGCTAAGAACTGCTAATAATAACTCTGTTACTCAAATGAAGTTTTATATTACAAAATGAAATTTATAAAATAAAAACATTTTATAGGTAGATTCATTTTAGTGAACATAAAATTGTAATAAAGGAAATAGCTCCTTAATTTAAATATATATATTATTTTACGAAAGCAAGCAGCAAGACTAAGACAAAATTACATTGACATCCTGAATTTGATTCTGAACCAGAAAAAGCACAAATGAGACAAATGAGGAAATAAAATAAATGTGAATCCTGATTTTTCAATTTTCCCACATTCAATAAACTAATAAACAAGAACTACAACAAATTCTGACACTGGCCTCTTTTCACTTCAGCACTGATGTTCTGTCCTCCCTAAGGATCTTCGTGCATCCTCTCCCTCTGAATGGACTGCTCTCTCTCACCCTCCCATCCCACAGTGCTTTACTTACTTAGTTGCCACCTACACCTCAGTCTCAACAGAGCAGCATGTTCTCAAACAAGCCTTCCCCACGGTCACCCTGCTCCTGTTCTCCATGTCATACCCATGCAGGTGCTGTATCTTCCTTCTTAACAAAAATAGGTGGTTGTAATTAAATACTTACTGGTGTAACCAGTTATTTAATGTCTACTTCACCTACTAAAAAGGAAGCTCCCAGAAAATAAGTATCATGGCTATTCTCTTCAATGCTGTATTCCCAGCACCTAGCTCAGGACTTTGCATACAGGAAATGCGCCATACAGTATGAGATGGATGACAGGTGGGCTGAGGAAGCTCTTCAGTGTGGCACTAGAGAGAGCCAGCACAAAGAGACGGACATCAGAGATGGACTAGAAAGTAAGCTTCTCAATAGAAGAAATAACTTACTAATAACACTGTCCAAAGATGGAACCAGTGGCTTTCTAAGCCTCTAAAGAAGCTGTAGGCCATTTTGGAAAAAGATATAGGTTAGTCTCACATGGTTTTTAAGTTTTTCTGATTTTGTATTCTAGTTAATACTAGTCATAAGCAATTATGGGACACTCAAATGTTAAATTGCCTTCTTAATAAGTAGATTAAATTTGATTATTAATATTGTTAGCATGTTTTAAAAATAATTGCTCTTTCTTGTATGTAATTTCATCAATTTACATCCAGGATGTCAATGTAATTTTGTCTTAGTCTTGCTGCTTGCTTTCATAAAATAATATATATATATTTAAATTAAGGAGCTATTTCCTTTATTACAATTTTATGTTCACTAAAATGAATCTACCTATAAAATGTTTTTATTTTTAATTTGATTCTGAACCAGAAAAAGCACAAATGACACAAATGAGGAAATAAATAAATGTGAATTCTGAATTAATAGAAGCATGACTACAAATCTAAGAATATTTCTTTTAAAAGCAGCCACTATAAAATATAGGTAGAACAATGTGACTAACAAGATAGACACTGACATTTAACAAAATTAACAATGAGAGGAACTAACCTATCAACAACTTGGCAGGCAAAATGGGACAAGTACAGTGAAAATGTAAATTGGGGCTGGGGCTGTAGCTCTGTGGCAGAGTGCTTGCCTAGCACGCATGAAGCAATGAGTTCAATCCTTGGCACCACATAAAAAAATAAAAAAATAAAATAAAGGCATTCTGTCCTTCTATAATTACAAAAAAAATTTTTTAAAAGAAACTGTAAATTGATGAAATTACATACAAGAAAGGGCAATTATTTTTAAAACATGCTAACAATATTAATAATCAAATTTAATCTACTTATTAAGAAGGCAATTTTAGACTTATTGTATTATCAAACTATATTAAAACAAAATAAAATTATAAGAAGTTCATTTCATTCTGACTTAAGAGCATATTATAAAGCAATAGTGATATAACATCCAAAATGTAAAGTCAAAATTATAGGAAACAGATCAAAACATAAAGAATATTTTCACTATGGTTACACAATTAAAGCTGAGTACTCACTGATATTTTTGGCTTAGAAACCTCTTCAAAGTGAGCAACTAAATATCAGCCAACTCCTCTTCAGTGTGCCACTTGAGACACAATCTCTCACTGAATAATTGACATTTTTTTAAGAACTTGCATTTCCTGGTTTTTATTACCTAGGAAATCATCTCATGTTATATCAATATATTATAAAATGATTAGGGTTGGGGTGTAGCTTAGTAGTAAAGTGTACACTTAGTATAATACATGAGACCCCTGGGTTCAATCCCCAACAACCCCACCAAAACGTTTTTTTTTTTACAAATGTTTATGTTAAAAATAAACATTCTGAAGGAAACTGGTTCTTTAATATAAAAAGCTATAAAACAGTATTTTTCATATAATTTTTACTATCATTATTCAAGTATCATAAAATTCATCAAAGAATATAAATCAGTGGGTTTTAGTATTTTCATAAAATTTTACAAACATCAAAACTGTCTAATTCCAGAACATTTTCATCACTTTAAAAAGAAACTCACATTGAAGAGCAATCCTTCTCTATTCTTTCTTCCCTAGCCTGTGGCAACCACTAACCAACTTTCTCTCTGTGGATTTGCCTATTCTGGACAATTCATTTAAAATATAGTTTACAGGTTTTTGTGTCAGGCATCTTTCACTTAATATAATGTTTTAGTATGTATCAGTACTTTATCCCATTCCATTTTATGGTTAATAGTCTACATATAATAGCATACGTTGGTCATCCACTCATTAACTGATGGATAATGTGGGGAGTTTCCGCTTTTTGACAATTATCAATAATCCTGCCATTGATGTATGTGTGCAAGTTTTTGTATGGGAATATTTTTCATTTCTCTTGGATTATCCAGTAGTGGTACTACTAAGTCATATGATAACTCTAAGCTTAACATTTGAGTTAACTGCCAAACTGGTTTCCAAACTGTTTGTGTCATTTCATATTCCCACCAGCAATCCATAAGTGCTCCAACTTCTCCACAACCCTATCAACACTTGTGATTCTCTCTTCTTTAGTATTGCCAACATAGTAGATATAAAGTGATAACTACCGTGACTCTAAAAAGTAATTTTAAAGTGGCTTGACAATCTAAAAATTTTAATCAAATAAATGACTATCCATCCTGCTCAAAATTATTTTACAAAAATTGTAATTTAACCTGAAAGTTAACCGTAAGTCTGTTGACTATGTAGTAATTCCTCAAAGTTCTGAATGGAGGTGCTTGGCAATCAACAAAAAGTAACCGGCAAAAAGAGACAATGTTATCCTTTACAATAGTTTGCCTTAAGTCTGATATCTAGTTCAATAAAGAACTAATATATTTATTGCCTTTTATTACACTGAATTCATATGTACATGTAGTCACATTCCATGGATACTTTACCACTGAGCTAAGTCCCCAACCCTTTTTAATTTTTAATTTTGAGACAGGGTTTCACTAAATTGCTTAGCACCTCACTGAGTTGCTAAGGCTGGCCTTGAACTGAGATCCTCCTGCCTCAGCCCCCCAAGTCACTGGGATTACAGGCGTGTGCTGCCACACCCAGTATACAACAGGAATTCTAAAATAGACTTGCCTGACCAGAAGATATAGCAGGCAACCTAAGCGTCCCACTGAAATTACTAAAAATTGCTGGAAAACTTTTAGTATTCTGCACTACATTGATGATCTGGGGTGGGGGGAGTAAGGAATATTCAGTAAAACACATTTAAAAATAGAAGTTAGAAACTTCATGAATCAAGCATAAAAGTGAACATGGTGTTCACATTGAGCATATTTGTTTGGATAGGTGAACTTTTTAGCCTTGATATCTATGGCCTTTTGGTAGCTCAGAATTCAGAAGACAAAGCTTTGAGCCTACCAAAGATAGTCTAAAAGGAAACTCTCCCAAAACTTGGTATTAATGTAAAGATACACTAGAAATAAACCTACTCCTACAGGGGTTTTACATGTCTTGAACTCAGGATGTGAGAAAAGAGGGGGAAATGTAATTCATAAATAAAAGGTGTCTCCTTCAATAGGTTTCAGTCAAACTTCACCTTTCTAAGCAGTCAAAACATGTCAAGCTATTTGTTTAGCTCAAAGCAATTCTACACTAACAGTGCACTCAGGCTTCTAGCAAAAGCAAATCCTATCTACAGAATTCCCAAAGGGTAATATTTCAAGAAACAATAATTCACAGTTAAAAATCTCAAAATATGCAAACGAGCAAGTCACACAGTAAAATACAGTAGCATCAGATCAGCAAAGCTTCAAATATTGAAACTATCAAAAACAGAATACAAAATAAGCACATTCATCATGTTTAAAGAAATAAAAGGAATTAAAACAAGTGGGTGAAAACAAGTAACTATGAAAAATGAGCAGGTTCTTTTCAAAATGACTATGTGAAAAAGAACCAAACAGAAGATCTACAATACACTACACAAAAGGGCAGGCACCGTGGTGCATGGCTGTCATCCCAGCTGCTTGGAAGGCTGAGAAGAGGGGATCATTTGAGTCCACAGTTCCAGACCAATGTGGGCAATAAAGTGAGACCGCTGTCTCTTAAAGAGAAAATCCTACAAAAGGAAGATGAAAAACTCAATGAGTTAATTTAATGGCAGATTCAGCCTAGATGAACTGAGTAAACCAAACGCCATGTCTGAAAAAATTGCCCAGAATGTATTAGAAGTGACCAAGGGATTCATAATCAAAACAGAGGTCTAAAGATATGGATGATAAAGTGAAATTTCGTAACACACACCTAATGAGAGTTCCAGATGTGAGAATTAGGGAAAGAACAATATTTGAAGAGTGAGTGGTCAGGTATTTTTTAAATTAATGAAAGACATCAATTCAGACTGAAGAATCTCAATGAATCTGAAACAGGATAAATAAAAAGAATTCCTTGGGCTGGGGATGTGGCTCAAGCGGTAACGTGCTCACCTGGCATGTGCGGGGCACTGGGTTTGATCCTCAGCACCACATAAAAATAAAATAAAGATGTTGTGTCCACCGAAAACTGAAAAATAAATATTAAAAAATTCTCTCTCTCTTAAAAAAAAAAAAGAATTCCACATCTAAACATGGTGATATGTAGATCAAAAACAAAGAGACTGGGGCTGGGGTTGTAGATCAGCGGTAGAGTGCCTGCCTAGCAAACATGAGGCACTTGGGTTTGATCCTCAGCATCACATAAATATATAAGTAAATAAACAAAATAAAGATATTGTGTCCATCTACAGCCATAAATTAAAAAATTCAAAACAAAACCAAACAACAACAACAAAAGAGAGAGAGAGAGAGAAAGACAGGCAGACAGAATACTTAAGGGCAGTTAAAGAGAAAAAGAGGTGGGTAACCCTGAAAGGAATGTCAGTTGACAGCTAGCTTCTCCACAGCAACAAGGAAATCCAGAAGACAGCGGCTGATGTCTCCACTGGAAGACTATAATCAGTGAAAATATCTCAGAAGAATGGAGGTAAAACAAATAGGTTCAACTTCACTGATAATGCAAGAAAGGTAAAAATAAAACTACACTGACAGACTATTTCCCCTGTAACATGGCAAAATCTCAAAAACCTGGCAACATACCCTACTGGGGAAGCATACCAAGGAACCAGTCATTGTTATATGTTACTGGTGGGAGGACAAATTGTACAACCCAATCAACACTTGGCAATACTTCACACACTGACACACACGTTAATTCTCTAACACAGCAACCAGGTGCTAGGACTTTAAAGACACGCTTCCAAAGAATATAACACGAGAGGCTGGGGTTGTGGCTCAGCAATAGAGCTCTCACCTAGCACATGCAAGGCACTGGGTTTGATCCTCAGCACCACATAAAAATAAAAAAGAAAGGTATTATGTCCAATTACAACTAAAAAAAAATACTAAAAAAAAAGAAAAGAACATGAGAAACAAACAAAATGCCCAGCAATAAGAGATTGGTTAAAAATCTACTGCGTATATATGCAACAAAGTACCATACAAGCATAAGGAATGAGAAGGATCTCTATAAATAGATATGAAGTGATTTTTAGGATATACTGTCTAATGAAAAAAAAATCATGAGGCAAAAAATACTATAGTATGACTAGCTTTTAAGAAAAATGGGGACCCCTGGAGCTATGGCTCAGTGGTAGAGCACTTGCTTAGCATATATGAGGTACTGGGTTCAATCCTCAGCACCACATAAAAATAAATAAAATATTATTTAAAAAAGGAAACATGAGCATGTATAGGCACATATATATGTATGTTATGCACATATAATGTACATAATTTTGCAAAAAGAAACAGAATAAAAACAAAATGAATCAAAATCCGATCTATAAGAGGTGAATGAGAATCAAGTAGAAGTACAGAAATACAACTGAACTTTTTCAGTATTCTTTAATTTTGTTTGTTTGTTTGGCACCAAGGATTGAACTCAGGGGCTCTCAAACACTGAGTCACATCCTCAGCCCTTTTTGTATTTTTTTATTTAGAGATAGGGTCTCACTGAGTTTCTTAGGGCCTGGCCTAGTTGCTGAGGCTGACTTTGAACTTGTGATCCTCCTGCCTTAGCCTCCAGAGCCACTGGGATTACAGGCTTGTGCCACTGCACCCAGCTATGTACGTTGACTTCTGAACCATAATTTTTTTTATATATTCAAAATTAACAGTCAAAAGGGTGGAGGCTAGTATTTTCAGGAAGATGGAGTGGACATACTTTTCCCTATTCCTTCCCACTTAGCATAATTAAATATCATTAAATATGAAGCAAAACAGAAAAAGACAATGAAAGGCAGACAGAAGATGCCTGAACCACTAGAAACCTCGGGGCCAAAGAAACCACCAACCCAATGACAGGGAGTTCTCAGGGCTTATTTTATTGGTGTTTGTCTCCTTTCATGTATCCCAGACACCTGTGAAGAGTTGTCAACCAGGAAACACCAATGGAGCAGAAAAAAGCAGCCCCAACACATGCTTTCTCTTTCTAGCCAACAGGAAAGGAACAACCTAAAACAACAGAAAACTTTTAGATGATAACTTCTCAGCACCAGTCAACCATCAGAGGAAAAAAAACCACACAACTGTATATCCCCCCCCCAATTCATGCCAGCAAAGCCTGGGGATTGGAGGCTGAAGGGTAAGCTGATTTCCACTCTGAAATGCTTTGATGAGGTACTTCAACACCTTACCCTGGAGGTGCCGGAGGCCTAGTGAAAAGTCAGGACTTCATGGTAAACAGGCCACACCCATGGTGTAGGGGAAGACCTAAAAGAGAGCAATAGCTCCCACTCCCATCCAGCGGTAAGAAGGAGTCACACACCCAGAGTACCAAAGGGAGCCGAGTGTGAAGTCTGGATTCTACGTCCATCTGGCAGTAATGAGGCAGACACGCTCCTTCCCCTGCCAGAATGGTATGCCTTTTTTTTTTTTTTTAAAGCCACTAAAAATACCAGGTTTAAATAAGACCCAGAGTCCCATAATATAATCAAAAAATGTCTGGGTTTTAATTGTAAATCATTTGTCTCAGCAAGAAACCAGGAAGAATTCAAATGGAATAAAAAATGACAATCAACAGATGTCAAAACTGTGATGACAGAAATGGTCAGAATTATCTGACAATGAAGCAGCCATAATAAAAAAAATGCTTCGGTGAACAACTATAAGTATGCTCAAAACAAAGGAAGACATAAAAAGCCTCAGAAGAGAAACAGTCTCTGGAGAGAAACAGAATAAAGAGCCATATAAAAATACAATAACTAAAAAATATAATAACAAAATAAATACAATAATACCAAATAAATCACATTGACAGGCTTGACAAATGAAAAGTTTTACTGAATTAAAAATGGAGCAACAGAAATCACCCAATTTAAACAAATAAAGAGAAAGTATACTTTAAAAAAAAAAAAAAGGAAGAGCCTTAGGGAACATGCATGTATGATTTTTAAAAAATCTAATATCCATTGTTTTATTTTTATTCTAATTTGTTATATATGACAGCAGAATGCATTACAATTCATCTTACACATATAGAGCACAATTTTTCATATCTCTGGTTGTACACAAAGTATATTCACACCATTTATGTCTTCATTCGTGTACTTTGCATAATGATGTTCATCACATTCCACCATCATTTCTAACCCCCGGCCCCCTCCCTTCTCCTCCCACCCCTCTGCCCTATCTAGAGTTTTTCTACTCCTCCCATGCTCCCTCTCCCTACCCTACTATGAATCAGCCTCCTTGTATCAGAGAAAACATTTGGCATTTGGTTTTTGGGGATTGGCTAACTTCACTTAGCATTATTCTCCAACTCCATCCATTTACCTGCAAATGCCATGATTTTATTCTCTTTTATGGCTGAGTAATATTCCATTGTGTATATACACACCACATTTTTTAATCCATTCATCTACTGAGGGGCATCTAGTTTGGTTCCACAGTTTAGCTATTGTGAATTCATTTTACTGGGGTCCTGAAATGAACCATTGGTGTTTCCTGGTTGACAGGAAGAAAATAAATGAAAAAGAAGAAAAATAAAGAAACAAAAAATAAAATGGGAGGCCTAATCCCTAACATATCAATTACATTAAATGTAAACGGTCTACATACATCAAATAAAAGACTTAAAAAGCATGACGGGCTTTATGCTACAAAGAAGAAACTCACTCCATATTTAACAGTATGGACAGGATAAAAATAAAAGGAAAAGACAGGTCATGCAAGCATTAACAAAAGAAAGCAAGTGTGGTTCTGTTAATTTCAGATAAAGTGAACTTTAGAGCAAATATAATTACCAGAAACAGAGAAATTAGATAATGACAAATGGGTCAATTTTACAAGAACACGTAACAATCCTAAAATATGTATGTACTAAACAAAAGAAATGCAAATGTAGGTCCAGCAAAGACTGACAGACTTGAAAGGACAGATCCACAACTGAATGGAGATATCCACATCCCTCTTTCAATCACCAACAAAAATATAGACAAAAAATAAAGATGTAGACAGTCCTAATGAATAAACAAAGAGACACACTTCACCCAATAACAGCAGAATACCCATTCTTTCCAAGTGTTCATGACACTCAGTCCATATCTTGGGCCATAAAAAATCCTCAACCATGTCATAAAAATTAAAATCATATACAACATGGAATCAAACTAGAAATTAATTCACAGAAAGATAACAGGAAAATATCCAAACACCTGGAAACTAAACTACACTTCAAAATCTATGGGTCAAAAAATCAAGTCTCATGGGAAATAAAAAAAGATACAGTGAATTGAATGAAAATGAAAATAAAACACATCAAAATTCATTTGCAGCTAAAGCAGTGCTGAAGGGAATTTTATATCAATAAATGCATACTCTAGAAAAAAAAAAAGAAAATGTCTCAAGTCAGTAATCTAAGCTCCCACCTCATGATCTGAGCTATAAAAAACAGCTTTCAAAATAAATCCAAATGGAGAAGGAAAAGCATAATAAAAATTAGAACAGAACTCAAAGATGGTAGACAGAAAAACAATAGAGACAATCAATGAAACAAGCAGCTGGTTCTTTGAAAAGGTCAACAAAAATGAAAAGCCTCTAACAAGAATACAGACAAAACACACAAGTTACCAGTACCAGGAATTAAGCAGAGGATATCACCAGACACATTAAAAACATCAAGAGCCTAACCAGGAAATACTACGAACAACTCCACACAAAAGGTTGACAACTTAGAAAGAAATGAAACAACTCCTTTAAAAATGCATACTACCATAATTCATTGTTAGTAACTCATTGGTAATAATGAATAGCCTTATAACCACTGAGGAAACTGAATATGTTTCAATTGAACTGAACTGAATTTTTTTTTGTAGTTGTAGATGGACAGAATGCCTTTACTTTATTTGTTTATTTTTTTAATGTGGTGTTGAAGATCGAACCCAGTGCCTGAAGCATGCTAGGCAAGTGCTCTGCTGCTGAGCTACAGCACCAGCCCGTAAATTGAATTTTAAACCCAAAAAAAAAAAAAAAAAATCTTCCAGGTCCATATGGTTTCACTGGAGGTTTCTACTAAGCATTTAAAGAAAAGTTCATATCAAGTCTAGACATTTTTATCCAGAAACTCTGAAAGGAAAAACTTTCCAATTCATTGTATGAAGGTGGTATTAGAATGATACCAATTCAGACAAAGACAATACAAAGAACAACAGACCATCATGACTCAGGAATACAAACATAAAAATCCTTAAACTATTAGCAAACAGAATTCAGCAATACATAAAAAGAATTATATAGCAGAACAAAACGGGGTTCATTTCAGGAATGTGAGTCTGGTTCAATATTTGAAAATAAACCAATATAACCCACCATATTAATAGGCTAATGAGAAAAAATTACAGGATCACATCAACTGATACAGAAAAAGCATTTGAAAATTTAATACCTATTCACGACAGAAAAAAAAAAAAACTCTCAGAATAGGAACAGAGGGGACCTTCCTCAACTTGAAAAAGAACATCTACAAAAAGCTTACTGCTGCCATTACACTTAAAAGTGAAAGATTCAGGGCTTTCCTTCTGAGATGGGGGGAAAAGGAACAAACACATTCTCTCACCACTCCTATTAAACCCAAGGCTAGAAGTTCTAGCCAGTGTAATACAACAAGAAAAGGCAGGGTGCAGGAAGGCATACAAATTTGAAAGCAAAAACTCAAACCATCCCTGTTTTAAGATGGAAGACTGTCTCTGTAGAAAATCCAATGGAATTTATTTGAAAATTTAAAAACCCTCCTAAAACTAAAAAGGTACCTCAGCAAGGTGATAGGATCAAAAGAGAATACAGAAAGTAAATTGGATTTTTACATGCTGGCCATGAACCAGGACTGAAAATGTAAAAATATTTACAATCACTCCAAAAATTTAAATGTTTATGCAAAATTCTAACAAAATGTGTAGGACTCATATGCTAAAAGCTATATAATACTGACGAAAAACATAGACATCTATAATTGATACACAGATTTATTGTGATTCCTATCAAAATACCAGCAAGTTGTTTTTATATAGATTTAGTCAAGATTATTCTAGAATTCATATGGAAAGGCAAAGGGACTAGAATAGCTAAAATAATTCTGAAAAACATAAGTGGAAAGAATCAGTTCACCCCATATAAAGATTTCTTATACTGTGCAGCTATATCAGACTATGATATTGCAGCAGAGGAGACACACAAGTCACCGGAATATGATAGAAAGTCTATAAATAGACCCATAGGATATTATTTTTGACAAAGGCACCAAAGCAATTTAATAGAGGAAAGCAGCCTTTTATTCCATGGGGCTGGAGCAAATGAACACCTACATACAAAAAAGTGAACTTTGGTCTATGTCACCCACTTCATGCAAAAATTAACTCAAAATGGATTGTGGGGTTAAATGTAAAACTTAAAATTGTAGAACTTTTAGGAAAAATGAGAAAATCTTTGAGCTCTCAAGCTTGACAAGAATTCTTAAAAGCACCAAAGGCACAATCCATCGAAGGAAAATAAAAAACATCTGTTATGGTGAGTACTTCTTTTTATGTATTGCTGAATTCTATTTGCTAATAGTTTGTTAAGGATTTTTACATCTTTTGTATTCATGAGTAATGTTGGTCCATAGTTCTTTGTACTATTTTGTCTGGGTTTGGTATCAGAGTAATACAAGCTTCATACAATGAATTGTAAAGAAGAGAACAAAAGACATGAAGAAACATTTCACTCAGGAGGACATACAAGTAGCATACATGCACATGAACACCAGCCAATAAATAAATGAAAATGAAAATTCAAACAAGGCATCAGTACACACTTTTTGACTGAACATCTGTGCCCCCATGTCATGAACGGTGAAATCTATTCATCAGAGTGACTGTATTAGAAGATGGGGCCCCTGAAAGGTAATCAGGTTATAAGAGTGGAATGCTCATGAATGGGATTGGTGCCCTTCTGAAAGAGAAGCCAGGGTGCTCTTTAGCCTTTTATCCTCCTCTCTATTAAAGATACACTGATAAGTCAGCAATCTACAACCAGGAAGAAGACCCTCAATAGAACCCTACTATGTCAGTACCTGGAGACTGGGCTATCAACCTCCATGACAAGTTTATAAGAAATAAATGTCTTCCAGTGGCTTGGGAGGCTGAGGCAGGAGGATCTTGAGTTCGAAGCCAAACTCAGCAATGGCCAGGTGCTAAGCAACTCAGTGAGACTCTTGTCTCTAAATAAAATACAAAATAGGGCTGGGATGTGGCTCAGTGGTCAAGTGCCCCTGAGTTCAATCCCTGGTACTGCACCCCCAAACAGAAATAAACTTCTAGTTTATAAGCACAAAATATGGTATTGTGTTATAGTAACCCAAACTAAAAGGACACCTCTTAGTGGCTAAGACAACAACTGCGACTACACCAAAAACTGGCAAGGATATGATGAGGAAATTGGACCACTCACACACAGGTGTGAGTGAGGAGGAGTGGTACAGTCCCTCTGCAAAATGGTTGGGCAGTTTCTTTAAAATATTAAACATGTAACTACCATACAACCCAGAAGTGGCATCCATGGACATTTATCCAGGAGAAAAGAAGTCACACAGAAAAATGTACATGAATATTTACATTTTTGTTTATATTAAAACTGGAAATAATTTAAACATCCTTCAATGGGTGAATGGCTAAAGAAACTGTGGTGTGTGTATGCCATGAAATGCTAGTCAGCAGTGAAAAGAAACTAGGGGGCCGGAGCGGCTCTCCCACTCAGACCATGTCACTTTACAGAGTGTGACTTTTACTTACCCTTTCAATAAATCTGTGATTTGCCTATTTCTAAGAAAGAAACAAAGAAAAACAAATAAACAAACAATTGATACACTCAGCAACCTGGATGGACTTCCAAGGAGTCACGGTGAGTGACAAAAGCCAATCATGAAAGATTACACCCTATGTGTGTCCATGTTTATGCATTCTGGAAATAAAACTATAGAAATGGAGAACAGTTTAGGGATTGCCAGGGACTGAGGAGGGGTTGGGGCCAGAGAAGAAGCATGTGTGGCTCTAGAAGGCCAGCATGAGCCATCCCTGTCCTTTATCCTGACTGCACCTATGTCACCTTCCTGGACATGGTACAGTACTATAGCTTTGCAAGGTGTTACCACTGGAGAACTGGATAAAGGGTACTTAGGACCTCTTTTATACTGCTTCTCGTGACTGCAATTATCTCGAAATAAAAGTTTCACTGAAAGAAAATCTAGCAATTGATCAGAATGAGAAACAAGAAGAAGACCATTAGGAAACAGACACGCAATTCAACAAACGGCCAAGCTCAGTGCTCTTTCACTACACCTCCCTTCTAGGATTCCATCTGAAGACAAAGGCATGCAAGGAATCTTAAACTTTAGTCACCTGTTTGGTGGTGGTGGTACCGATGTAGTAATTTCTAAACTCTCTTGTGTGCAGCTGAGCACAGAAGGAATGAGTAAATAGGATGATGTACTGTAAAGCAGGGTTTAACAAAAAAAAAAAAAAAAAAAAAAA
>NW_025999969.1:1615070-1618131 GCF_001458135.2 Marmota marmota marmota
AAATTTTTTTTTTTTTTTTTTTTTTTTTTTTTTTTTTTTTTGTGGCACTGGGGATTGAACCCAGGGCTTTGTGCATGTGAGGCAAGCACTCTACCAACTGAGCCATATCCCCAGCCCCATAAAAGAAACTTTTTTAAAAAGTTGGTTAGGGAACAGGATATCCAATGTCAAAGTATCACCAACCATACAAATTACTTTTTAAAAACAAAATATCACCATAATTTTAAAAAGAAGAAACAAAAGGGAAGAGATAGATCTGCCTACAACAGGCAACCTGGCAGTAACCACCTCAGCAGCCGCAGTAGTGGAGCGCCTGACATCCTGTGTCTTTTCTCGTGACACTGACAAGGTCACCTATGCAGCAACCTGACAAAATTTTAACAAAAATCTAATCATGAGGAGACAATTAGGCAAATTTGTAATATGGGCATCCTATAGATACTTATCAGGGACTCTTCAAAAAATTCAATGTCATTGGGCTGGGGATGGGGCTCAAGCGGTAGTGTGCTTGCCTGGCATTCGAGGGGCGCTGGGTTTGATCCTCAGCACCACATAAAAATAAAATAAAGATGTTGTGTCCACTGAAAACCAAAAATAAATATTTAAAAATTCTTTCTCTTTCTCTCTCTCTCTCTAAAAAAGAAAATTCAATGTCATAAAAAAAAGTAACATTGTTTCAGAATGACTAATGGAGACTAAAATAAACATATGTGACTCTGGATGGCACCCAAGTTTAAAAAAAAAAAAAAGTAAGTCAGTCATAACAGTCATTTTGTGTGCTTTTGTGTCCTTCAATTTATTCAGTTTTCTTGCTTCTATATAACTCTAAGGATAATCACAATACTTTGAGGCTGACATTATTATTATCGCCATATTGAAAATGAGGAAACTGCCAGGGGTGATGGCACACACCCATAAACCCAGCTACTCAGGAGGCTGAGGCACAAGTTCGAGGCCAGCCTGCACAAGTTAGCAACAGCGTGTCTGAAAATAAAAAGGACTGGGATGTAGCTCAGTGATAAAAGTACCCCTGTGTTTCAATTCCCAGTTATGGAAAGAAAAAGGAAGAAAGAAAAAGGGAGAGAGAGGAAATTCAAAGACAGATTTAAGTAATTTCCCAAATTACATAACTAGAAAATGGGAAGAGCTATGATGGAAACACAAAGTCCAACTCAAGAGCCTGCCACAAGGACGCTACATTGTCCAATCCACTAGTTTGCTTATATGTTCTTAACCCTGGAAAGTAGGGTTTTTACTCCTGTTTTATAGAAAGGGACACTGAAGCTGAGAGAGGTTAAGAAGACTGTCCAGGGTCACAATGCTGAGAGGTAGAAGGACCATGATTAAGACAGGTGTGTCTGACATCAAAGCTCTTGTTCTTTCTAGGAAAACTCTGCCTTCCACGGTGTATGTATAAACCATATGTTCATTTTCAAAAAAAGCTCATTTATGAGACATATGTCAAAGGCATTCCTAGGTTTATCTGAGATCAATATTACTTAATTTCTCTAGAAATACTCTTTCCTATAATCAATGAGATGCTATAACACGAAAGAACAAACTTAAATGAAACGAAGGTTTTGTAATGTAATAAATTACCACAGAAAGGTCCTCAAAAGCCATCTGGTTCAAGTCTCAGTTCAACAGGTCTGCAAGTGACAATTCAAATGTCTGTATGCAAGTCTAATACCAAAAAAGGTTTGCACCTAAAAGTTAGGAATTATTTGAGGATATGACATGACAGAAGCTTCATGCTATACAATATATTTTTGCCTATTTTTTAAAAAAAAGTATCATTGTACATTATCAAACTTGTGGGTGTGCAGATTGAACCCAGAGATACTTTACCACTGAGCTATACCAAATCCCATTTATTTATTTATTTATTTATAAATAAATAACTGGGGATTGAACTCAGGGGCACTTGACCCTTGAGCCACATCCCCAGCCCTATGTTTTTTGTCTTTTATTTAGAGACAGGGTCTCAGTGAGTTGCTTAGTGCCTCCCCATTGCTGAAGCTGCGTCTGAATCCACGATCCTCCTGCCTCTGCCTCCTAAGCTGCTAGGATTACAGGCATGCGCCACCACACCCAGCTTTTATTTTTTATTTTGAAACAGGGTCTTGCAAAGTTGCTGAGTCTGGCCTGGAACTTGCTATCCTCCTGCTTCAGCCTCCTAAATTGCTAGAATTACAGGTGAGTGCCACCATGCCTGGCCTCAAGTGTTTTTTAATAGCACAGTTTTATGGAGTTCACAAACATCCATGTTGCAGATAATTGCCCTTCTCTTAAAATCAAAAGCCATTCTTACTTAATTACTTAATTTCTGCTTGTTCCAAAGATAATTTAAAACAGCTGAATTCCTCCTCAAAGTACCTTCAGCAGAATCAAGAAACCAGCAGCCCTGGTGCCAGCTGGTCTGTCACATTCTGATGCACAGCTACTACAGGCCACCAAAGGTACTACATGTGACCTTATGTAAGTTTCCTGATCAAAAAGAGGACAGTAAGAGTGTTTGCCCCACAAGTTTGTTGCAAGGTTTGAATAAACTAACACATACAAAACAATCCCTACTGTGCCCTTCTGTACTTGTTATTGCTGAGGTCAGTGCAGTCGTGACTGAAGCACCACTCAGATGGAAAGACGCCATCAGTTTTCCCTACCCATCAGCTTTCCCTACTTGGAAGAGCCTCGAAGAAACTCATCCAGAACCCTATTCTTCTCTTAAAAAATGTCTTCTCATCCTTGAATCACTAGACATGGTTAGAATCTT
The DNA here is from genome assembly GCF_001458135.2 of Marmota marmota marmota. Lineage (NCBI taxonomy): Eukaryota > Metazoa > Chordata > Mammalia > Rodentia > Sciuridae > Marmota > Marmota marmota. Next base: position 1,617,844 of record NW_025999969.1, read on the forward strand.
CATGCTCAGGAAAAAAGCATAACTAGAGTTTTCTACCTAATCAGCTTCCCACTCTTTTTTTTTTTTTTTTGGGGGGGGGCCTGAGCTCCAAGCTGCTTCTGTTTGCATATCAGCTTAAGCCCTGACTAAGGTCTGGAAGGAGCAGGGGAAAAAAAACTGCTATTTTGAGCAGACACTTTAGGCCCAAGGCATTTTAACCTTAAGTTATATTTCCAGGTTTAGATGTTGAAAATTATGATACAAATTTAAGAAGCAATTCCCAAAATTTAAAATTTCATATCTTTTTAC
>NW_025999969.1:1618325-1624025 GCF_001458135.2 Marmota marmota marmota
TTTTTTTTTTTTTTTTTTGGTGGGGGGTCTGGGTTTCACTGTCAACCTTTTTGAATACTTTCTCTCTAGCTAGTGTCATAGAAATGATTAAGAAGTTCTTTAGAAAAACCAACTACCTTTCCCCTAGGGAAGTCAGAGCTTGACCCTGTTGAGTTTCCATAGAGTTGTATAAAAGCAGGAAAAACAGAATAACATGAGAAATATCATGCTAATTTACTAACAGAAAGAAGCATATTTCCCTAAAGTCCAGACATTTGAATTTTCTAACAGCTCCTGTCTCCGTGCAGGAGAGCTAATAAACAGGAATTATAGCCGCCAGGGTCTGCAGGGACAGCCCCACCCCAAGCCCACCCAGACTAGGCAGCATACCACCTTCTCTCAACAGTTCCCTAAAAGCACCTGCTTTTCCCGTCCCCATTCCTTCCACATTTCTAGGCTGCCCATCTAACTTCTGCTGTGACAGTCTTTCTTTAGATATGCTAATACCATCTATTAGACAACATCAAGTCCCACTCTTCCTGCTTTCAACCTGAAAGAAACCGACATCTTTTAAGATGTCTTCTGCAGAAAGTTGAGCTCATCTTTTATGTGATTTTACTAAGCCAACTCTGAGTTCTGCTGGTGGCACCTACGTCATACCTTGTACACCCACTCAACCCCACCTGTCACCTTCTAATCACTTTCTCTTTCTTAACCCTTCACTTGGGCTGTACTGTTCAATATCCAATGACCTTTTTAAAGTTCTCATCTTCTGGATTTCACTGCTGCAATGCATACCACCTGCCCATTTCCTAAAATTTCGCCATCACTGGCTTTAATGAAGTTGAGCTCTCTGGCTTCTGCTCTGCTCATTAATTTTACATTGCTCTGTAGCACCAATGGTGGTTCCAAGTCCAGGTCCTAGAATCAGTCATAACACGGATTCAAATCTAGGCTCCAGTCCTTACTAGCTCTATGCCCAAGGGAAAGTTCCTTAACCTCTCTCTCTAGGCTTTTTCTCAGCTCTAAAATGGATATAATGACATAACTGACTAGAAAGTACTCAGTATATTAAGTTTACTCCAGCACAAAGTAATCATTGAATAAATATTAAAAATCATCTGTGTCCTAATCAAGGATACTCCTGGCACTCTACCTCCTTTTTACCTTGAAGTATTACTGCCACAAATAGCTTGGATTCAAACTTCAATTACGTATATTCCTAAAGTCAAGGCTCAACCTTTCATCCTCCTCTTCAGTAAAGAAAATTACTACTATTACATTTCAAGAGTGTCTAAGAATTTGCTGAAAATGGGGTTCATCTTAGTATTCTTTCTTCAAATACTCGTTTCCCTTGGCTTCTGAAATACTATTCATATATTTCTCCTATAGCCATCTCTTCCAAGTCTCCTCTGGAAGTTATCTTCCTGGGTCCAGACTTTAAACACTGGTGTTCTAAAGGAAAGCCTAAGGGTTTTCTTCACTTCTCCCCCTTGGCAATCTCACACTTCACGGCTATAACTGCAAACTATAATAAGTAAATGACCTCCATGTTATCTCTAGCTCAGACCTCCCCCCCTTGAGTTTCTGATTCTTTATCTAATGGCTTACTGACATCACCATGAGATGACAAAAAGCAGCTTAAACACAATAAATCCAAACACAGATTCATGATCTTCCTCCCAATCCTGCTTCTCCATCCATTTAAGCTGCAAAAGGCAGAATTCCAAAAGTCCAGAAGTTACTTTTAATAAGTTGCCTCTTATTCTTCAAATCTATTGAGCTACAGATTTCACCTCAGATTTCTCTCAAATCCACCCACTTATCTCTATCTCCACCAATCTATTTCTTTTTCCTTTTAAATAATCTGTCCCCACAAAAATCCACCTCATAATACCTGCGTATGGTTTTCCCCCATCTCTCCACTAACCAAGTCATATCTTTTCCTTTCTCAAGACTCCTCTTAGAAACCTTCACTTATGGCCAGGAATGGTGGCACATGCCTATAATCCCAGTGGCTCAGGAGGCTGAGATAGGAGGATTGAAGAAGGTTCAAAGCCAGCCTCAGCAGCTTAATGAGGTCCTAAGCAACTCAGTGAGACCCTGTCTATAAATGAAATACAAAAAGGGCTGGGGATGTGACTCAGTGGTTGAGTGCCCCTGAGTTCAATTCCCCAGTACCAAAAACAACAACAACAACAACAACAAAAAACACCTTCATTTATTAATTCAGTCTAATATCATTCCTTACTAAGAAAGTTTAAGTAACAGATTCAGAGTCACGGTTTATTCAACACCATAATCTATCTTTATTCAACACCATAATCTATCTTTAACACCAATAGGAGATGCTACAGTTTTGCTCCTAGACATCAAAAGTCAGTCATTACCCAAATACACTAATTATGTAATAATGCACCAAGCACTGCATCTATGAATATGAATATATATATATATATATATATATATATATATATATATATATATATAAAAGCTTTCCACATCTTTTATAAACATGTTCATTTTTTTTCAGCCTTTTCTATTCAATAAGGTTATAAGTTTTACAATTTTAACATCAGTTATATATTGCTAAACTTCCTTTATTTATTCTGAATCCACCATTTTCAAGGAAAATATAGCATGCAACCTTCCCTAGACTCTGCTTAAAGGGCAGAATCCAGATGTATTTATATTTGTATTATTTTTATAATAATGTCTCATAAAGAGAAGGTGCTCATGACATATGCATGCTTAGAATTGAAGTGTTTCATGAATGAGGGAGAGAAAGAGAGAGAAAGAGATAGAGAGAGAGAGAGAGAGAATATGAACGAACTTCTTAAGTATGTTGACTTATTTCTCCTAAAGATAAAAATGCTATTTGGGCTAAAAGGGGTAGAAAGAGTTGATGACCAATCAGGTGAGGAGACCATAACACAGCACCTGGCTGCTTTTAATGCCACAGCTCCTTGTGAATGGATCACTAAACTGCTGCCCAGGCAGGAAGCATGAGAATCAGAGCCTGGCCGAAGACTAGAAAAGAGCAAATGAATACAGGTCTAAATTTAAAATCAGAGAGAATTGTCACAACAGTGCAGTATACCTGACATCAATCCTTTTCAAAATTCAGATCATTTATTCAAAATCAGCTACTATTTAGAAAAAGTGGTGAGCATTTGTGGAACCAATCTGAGTTATACCATTTAATGTGTGTGTGTGTGTGTGTGTTTTGTTTTGTTTTTTTTTTAGAGAGACAATTCGTAAGATAGATCATAGATCAGAAAGAAGCAGTAAAAATCCTGTATCGGTAGGATTGCAACAAAGTCATCTGTCCAACTCTTGTTACAGCCATGTGGATGTGAGAAATAAAAGATGGATAAAAGTATGCTTAGGTGACTAGGTAATTGTGTGAACAACTTTAAGTAGTCATTAATGAATTGCTATTGAGTTTCAGAACTCTATAAGTTTTTCCTAATTTTCCTATTCTTATTAATAATTAGAATGAAGGTATATAAAGTTAATATACACTGTTGGCATCTAATATGGGCATGACATGAACCTAGGAGGAATAACTAATATGTATTATTAAAAAGCTGGAATGAAAAAACATAGTAAGAAAAATAGGTTAATCTTCCTAAAATAAGGAAAAAGATCTAAGGTTATCTACACTTGTGTCTAAAAATATACCTATAATTTTGAAAAGGAAACTGCCACAACTGGCTTAATTGCCCCCATAATATTTTTTTTTTTTTGAAGGGCCCGTTCAATGGCTCTAGTTGATAGCAAGCTTAGTTCAATGTGACAGCAGCAAGCTCAGTATGACAAGATGTGGATATCAGAAGAGCTAATGTGACTCTATAGCTGCAGCAACAGAAGTATCTCAAAGATGGGAATGTAGCAGTCTTGCTCCACTCTGGTCTGATCAGACCACAACTGGGATACTACCTGCCTTTCTGTGGTCACAATCTTTAAAGGATCATAACCACATTGGAACATGTTCAGAAAAGAACCAGGATGCTTAGGAGCCTGGATACTCTTCCATAAAAGGACAAAAGGCAGTGTAAATTTATAAACAGGACAAAACAATGGCTTCGAAGGAAAATGGTGGCTATCTTCATTCAGTCACTCAATGAACATGAAGTTCAAACCTATTACAGAAAACACCAGGAAAATCTATTTCATTATGAGAATGGCCAGGGATAAAAAGATAAGAGTCACTGTCTGAAAAAAAAAAATTCCCATGCATATAGATACATATATGTAAACAGCTCAAACAGCCATATTCTGAAAAAGAATTTGTTCTATATGATCTCATAAGGCACAAATAGGACCCGTGGAAAGAATTTAGAAAGTAAAGATTTCAGCTCCTTATAAGGAAGAATATTTTAAGAGTCAAGGCTAATGAAGGAAGAAGCTAGCTGATTAGACTGCAAGGTTTCCAACAGTAATGGTGCACTTAGAAGGGATGCTGTAAACAGGCACTGACTTGGACCAATTTAAACCTTCCTCATAGTCCACACTATGCCTCTGCAGGAAAACTGCCTCACCAGACTCCTACTTGTGTACTTTAGCACCCAGGTTTCCCGTGATTGCTACTTCCAACTATGTAACCTGTCCCCATTGCTTTCTCTAAGCACAATAAGAATAATGTGACATAAGAAGAAACTGATCCATCAGCAGATGGAAGACAAAAACAGTACTGCTCCATGTGCTTTGAATTTGTAAAGAAAATGCAAGGATTTTCTATCCCTTAATTCACAAATTCGACTAAAAATATCCAATCGTGTTCAGTTAAGGTAAAAAGGGATTTGTTATATACGCATCTTTGGTGAGTCACTTTCTTCTAACCAACAAGGAAAAAAATAATATTAAGTTCACTTGAAAATTGTGTCCTAAATAAGCACACCAAAACCTTCTAATATTATGTGGAAACTAACTTTAGAATGTATTTCTAAAAAGAAATGATTCATCAGATAGAGAAGGCCAAATACTACGAACTAATCAAATTGTGGAATTCTGATTAAATGGCTACTTAAGTTTAATCTACTTAAAAAATCAAAGGCAGCATAAAGACAGAGAAAGGTCCCGGACCATGTAGTTCTAGCTTTCATACATTAAATTAAGATCCTTCAAGCGTATCTACAAGTCAGTTTATTTTCTAATTCTTAAACACACTCATAACTTGGATCTAAATGCTGCAACTGGGTATCTAAAGAGTGTGCCCTCCAAAACGGTTTCTTTAAACTTCCTGGAAGCAATTGCTCACATTTCAGCGCTTTCTCAGTTGGAATATGATCAATGGGACAAGTTCAATTTCCAAGACTTTTTTAAACAGCAGTCGGGAAGCCAAGTGAGAAAGAAAGTGAGGCGCTTCTTGCACCACCCACCCCGCAACGGAGGCTTCTCCTCCGCTGACTTCTCAATACACGGCCTGGACATTTCTGGTACCAAAGAAAAAGCTTGCCGGGACGAGGGCAAGTGACCAGAGCTAACCTCCCCCCCGCCCCCCCGGGAATTCCTCTCGTTGCCAAGGCAGCGCAAGCCCAGGCATTGCGCTCCAGGGCAGTTCTAGAGACCCGGAGCTCAGCGCAGCCCCAGCCTGCGGCGCGGCAGCCCCGGGAGAGCGCAGAGCCCCCGGCTGCACCGCGCCAGCCGCGACCCGCACGGCCCCGCGGGCGCCCCACGGAGCCGCCGGTGGCTAGGCGGGCAGCACGCGGGCTCCAG
>NW_025999969.1:1624411-1627861 GCF_001458135.2 Marmota marmota marmota
TAACACACATCTGTGCACGCAAGCTTCATCAAACAGTGCATAAGGTACACACATACACACACAAACACACACACACAGACTGCAGTCAGTTGGTGGCTTTCCCATTAAGTCAGGTGGGTTGCAGACTGGAAAAGTTGGGTGTCAGAGGGAAGAAGTAGTGGTGCTGGCCACTATCCTGAGCTGGACTTGGGAGTAGAAGGCAGGCCCAGGATTGAGCGTGTGTGGGGGCATATGTGTCCCCTAGGACTCTCTCTGGTCGCATGAGAAGGGTGAATGAGAGAAATGTGAGAAGCGCCTGCAAAGAGGCTAGTGTGTGTGTGGGTGTGTGGGTGTGTGTGTAAGACAGAGAGAGCGGGAGAGAGGGAGGAGGGGGAGAACACCTCGCTCTGAGACGCGTCCAGAGCCTCCGATCAAGAGGGTCGGGCGGGCGTGTGAGCTGTGTGCACAGTCCTCGGTGGAGCGTGTGCACGTGTCTGCCATTCTCCAGGCGACTCTGCTCGGAAGAAGTGTGTGATGGAAGCGTGCTTGTGAGCTGGTTTGCGTGGCCAGACAAGGCGACCAAGGCGCGTTTGTCTTAAGTGTCCTCCGTTGGAGTCTGTCGGAGGAACAAGGGAGTGAGCTGCAGGAACTCGCCTTGGAGGGAGGCGACGCCAACGCCTGGCCCAGGAGCGCAGGCGTTGGCGTCGCCTCCCTCCAAGGCGAGTTCCTGCAGCTCACTCCCTTGTTCCTCCGACAGACTCCAACGGAGGACACTTAAGACAAACGCGCCTTGGTCGCCTTGTCTGGCCACGCAAACCAGCTCACAAGCACGCTTCCATCACACACTTCTTCCGAGCAGAGTCGCCTGGAGAATGGCAGACACGTGCACACGCTCCACCGAGGACTGTGCACACAGCTCACACGCCCGCCCGACCCTCTTGATCGGAGGCTCTGGACGCGTCTCAGAGCGAGGTGTTCTCCCCCTCCTCCCTCTCTCCCGCTCTCTCTGTCTTACACACACACCCACACACCCACACACACACTAGCCTCTTTGCAGGCGCTTCTCACATTTCTCTCATTCACCCTTCTCATGCGACCAGAGAGAGTCCTAGGGGACACATATGCCCCCACACACGCTCAATCCTGGGCCTGCCTTCTACTCCCAAGTCCAGCTCAGGATAGTGGCCAGCACCACTACTTCTTCCCTCTGACACCCAACTTTTCCAGTCTGCAACCCACCTGACTTAATGGGAAAGCCACCAACTGACTGCAGTCTGTGTGTGTGTGTTTGTGTGTGTATGTGTGTACCTTATGCACTGTTTGATGAAGCTTGCGTGCACAGATGTGTGTTAATGTAGCGTGGGTGATATCTGAGTGGAGTGTGTATGTGGCATGCAGGTGGGTATTATATAGTGTGTATATGGCTGTGTGTATGCGTGTGTGGCAGTGTGGTGCATGCGACTGGAATGGCAAGTATGTGCATGGTGTATAAGGATGGAGTTGGCATGGGTTGGTACACAAATAGTGCTCATGTCTGCCTTTCTTTTAGTGTTGGTGCCTACCCTGGCCAGTGGGTATGACTGGCCTTGCTGGTGGCTGCCTGCCACTCCCCCACACACTGGGCTTGCATTTTTCCCTCCTGGCCACAAGTTGCTCCAAATAGATTTTCCATGCCAGGCCCTGCTGCTGAGAATAGACCCCAAGCTGCATTCAGTGAAGAGAGAACAAAGCATTTGCTTTTAGGGAGCATTGTTGGGGATTGGTGTTTCCCTGCAATGGGACCAGAACCCAGCCTGGAATGCAGAAAGGGATGGGACACCCTTATTTGCCAAACGATTTTCAGAGTGCCGGAAAAGTGCCTATAATAACTGATGTTTCAGGGAAAAGAGAGCCTTTCAACACAAATGCTATGCTGGAACATGTTTATGCTTAAGTCCCTGTTCTCCACTACTTTCCTTTCCTGTTTTGCACTGAAAATGAGACTCATTCTGGTTTACAGAGAGCCAAATTCATCCTCAAGCCCTGAAAAGCCGTGATGCCATAGCAATCTTTCATCATTTTTCCTTTTATTTAACCTTGGCTTGAGAAGGAAAATGTAATTTGCATATATCTGATTCTAGTGAAATCTTTGTTAGGGAATGGAGAGAAACTCACTTTGGTGGCAAAGGTATTTTCAAGAAATGTCTGAATCTAAATCACAAATGATGATTCCCCATTGACCTAACACTGAAACAAATGTAAACAAGAGGCTTCATCTTTCAACCTTCCTCCCTAGGTGCCCACCCCACTCAGTACATAGCCAACTTATAAAATCCACTCCTTCCTGCTGTTAAATACATATTCTAGCCCACCTCAGAATAACATGAGAAAAGGAAAAGAAAATCAAAGGAATGCACACCATGTTATTACCACACCAAGCCAACCAAGAATTTTTTAAGGAAGGGGTATTTCCATCTGTTCTACCCTGTGTTTCTCTTCCAACCTATAAATTCCCTCTAATACTGTCCATAACATATAAGACCTAATAATAGAATCCCTTCAGTAATACTTCCACAGGCTTCTACTGTAAAGTGAATCGTGTTATAAGATTCCACTAAATATGAAACATACCATCTTTGGCTAGTGAAAAATGAGCATGAGAAAGAATATAAAATAACGCTTTAGCCAAGAGGTACCATAAATACCCAAACATTCTTCTTACATTAGTCACATGACCAGAAACTGAGACATTTGTGTATTTTCTAATTCATGACACTTTCTCCACTCCCTTGCCCTAAATATGTTATTTTAACGTTTACTGAGTAGAAAGAGGTAAGTGCAGTGACCTCTCAAAAATATACAAACAACTTTTAGTATGTGTTGTTGGAATATCAGTTTTTAGAGTTTTATTATGGAAAATTCCAACCTACACAAAAGTCAAGAGACAAGTAAAATGAACTCCTGTACCCATCGCCTGATTTCAATAATTATTAAATCATCTAAAAAAATCTTGTTTCATCTATAACTTCACCCACTCCTGACCCTCACCCTGCTACTAGATTAGTTTGAAGAAAATCCCAGACATCATATAATCTTATCCACAATATTTCAGTCCAAATATGTGTCTCTAAAGGAACTTTTAAAAATGATAACACAATACCAGTATCACATAAAAGCATACAATTTGATCATAAAGATAAACTTGTCCCACAATTGTTAATCACATCTCTAATTCTCCTTTAAGAATGCCACTCTCTCTGCCTGGAATTTTCCCCTTCCCCCTTTTTCTCCCCTCTTCAAATTCAAATTCAGTTACATTTCCTCAAAGAAGTTTTCTCTGGCAAACCCAGACTAAGTTATATACACTCTTCCTTCATATCACTTATCCCAACTTTAAACTGTTTGAAGGAATTATGGAACTAATGACTTTTCCCATTTCTCTCTCCCCATACATACTGTAAGCTCCTTTTTTTTTTTTTTTTTTTTTTTTTT
>NW_025999969.1:1627875-1682253 GCF_001458135.2 Marmota marmota marmota
GTGCTGTCCTTTTTTTTTTTTTTTTTTTTTACAACTAGGATTTTAATCTTTAACTCTCTGTAAGCTCCTTAAGGGCACAAATATGACCTCTGTCTTGTTCACTATCTTGTTTCCACTTGTATTAGTCAGTTTTCTGATGCTATAACAAAACAGCTGAGAAAAGCATTTTAAGAGGAGGAGAGATTTATTTTGGTCACAGTTTCAGAGATTTCAGTCCATTGTATCTTGGCTTCATTGTTTCTGGGCATGTGATAAGGCAGAATGTTATGGTGGAGAGGGTGTGGGCTAGGAAATATGGCCCCAGGAACCATTTCCTCCAGTTAGTCCCCACTTCTTAAAGTTTCCACCACCTCCCAATACCACCACCAGAGGACCAAACCTTTAATACATGAGCCACTGGGGACATTCCAGATCCTAACTATAAAATCACTTAGCACAGAGAACAAATAAACATTGAAATAGGGAAAATAAATCCATGTCAGACTCCATAACATTAAGAAAATTCCAGCTTTGGTAAATCGTTTGCATACATATGAATAATAGTTATTATATAGCTACTTTTCTTATAGCCCCATCCTCAGATATCCCCCTTCTGCACCAACTGTGAGCTTAGCTATGCATATTAGCTTATATATTGCTGTGTAATAAATGACCCCCAAATTGAAACAACACACTTCTTCTTTGGGTGAGGACCCCAGGCATGCCTAGCCAAGTCATCTGCTTCAACATCTCTCACAAGGCTACAGTGAAGGTGTGGGTCAGGGCTGCATTCTCATCTCAAGGCTCAACTGGGAAAGACTCTGTTTCTAAGCTCACTTACTCACTTATCCTGGGCTAGATTCAGTTCCTCAGGGAACTGTTGGGATGTGTTTGACCTCCTCATGGACCTCTCCAGGGGATAGCTCACATGTGATAGTTGGTTTTAACAGAGAAAGCCTATCTTTAAGAAAAGTCAGGGCTGGAGGGATAGCTCAGTGTTGCCTAAAACATGTGAGGCCCTGAGGTGGATCTCCTGCACCACTAAGAGAGAGAGAAAAAAAAAGAGAGAGTGTGTGTGTATAACAATATTTCATAACCTAATCTAGAGAGGGATTTCATATCACTTGTGCCATTTTATAGTCATTAGAATCAAGTCACTAGGTGTAGCCCTACAACAGGGCAGGAGGTTCCACAAGGGCTGGAATACATCATGGGGAACAATTTGAAAAGCTGACTACTGTACTATGTGACTTACTTTAGCCAATGGAAGACTAGTAAAGATGGCATGGTAAAAATTTTGCAAAGAGCATGCTCACTGGGGTTTCCCTTTTCTTCCTATGCTTGGAACCCTGAGACCACTGTGTAGACAAACCTGAGTAAGCCTGCTGGAATATGAAATAACTTATGGAGAAGAATGGAGGCACTCCCCGTTGATAAGCAGCCAATTCTCAACCAATAGTCTGTGAACCACTGGACCTATGAGTCAGGCTGTACTAGATCATGCTGGAGCTACCAATTGATCACAGAAGCAAATGAGAGTCCAGAAGAGATCTGGCAAGTCAGTCCAGAGCAGAACAACCACCAGTACAAATCATGGAATAGCAAGATAAATAAAAACGTTTGTTGTTTTAAACTACCACGTTTAGATTGCTTCTTAATAACTAAAGCTAACTGAAACATTCATCAACTCTTTTCTGTTTTAGACAAAGTAACTGAGGACTCAAGAGGCTAAATAACTTGCTCAATGTCACAGTGCACCAGGCACGGTAGGAAAAGATCTCTAGGACTTGGCATCGCAACAGTACAAATAGTTCAAGTCTAACTTCTGTTGTTTACTGGCTGAAAGACCATCACAGATCCCTTATACTTCTGAGCTTCAGTTTCTTTATTCAAAACAAAAACAAAAGAAACAGAAGTTTCTCTAGAACATCCTTAACACTCAAAGTTATGACTTGTCCACTTGGCTACAAAGCTAGGGTTAAATTCCTTTGGTTCAGGTGTCACTTGCGAATAGTCAAATACTCCCTTCCTATTGTACCACACATATTTTTCTACTGCTAATAGAAGCTGTCTGTGCACACAACCCTTCCAAACACTTTGATAAATCGAGTCATTACAAATCAGTTAGTTTTTCGCTGCTTGATTGAACCAAGCAACTAATTCCACCATGGTTATAAATAACCTGCTAGTAATTGGTCAATTAGTCATATTAAAGCAATTAGAGTGATGGAGTGGATGGAATACCTTCCAAATGCAATATAACTGAATTCAGAGCCTCTGAGGAGAGAGGATGCCTCTTCAGTGTGGCTGCTGGCATAATTCAGACTCATCTTTCCCTTGGTGTCAAGAAAAGAACAGCAGTTTTGGAATCAGAATTGATCAAAGCTCAGCTCCACTACCACCTTGCTGAGGATCTTGGGCAAGTTATTGAACCTTGTTTCTTAAATGGGAATTATAATTCCTACCACATGCACTTGCCATGAACATTAAATATGATAATATGTATGAAGAGCAGAGCTCTGTATCTGGTATATTGCAATTATTCAATACATATTATTTCTCCTTTTTGTAGCACCTCCAGACCCCCTCTGTATTCACAGATTGTCTTTATCCCAACTATAAAATTTCTAATCCTTCCTTCAGAGGGCTGTGAAGCATTCTCTCCACAATGTAAATCAATCATGTCACACCTGTGCTTAAATTTTTTGATGTTTCTCATCGCCAGTTGGACAAACTGAAACTCCTTTGTAATAGATACAAAGCTGTTCTGGCCTCTTCTCCAGCCATCCTCCCCCCCGCCTTCAGATCCGTCACCCCCCTTCATTATTGTTTTGTTTCTGGACACATACTGTCCTCTCTACCTGCTCCTGTGCTGCCCTCATTCTGTCCTCTTTGTCTTAAAATATCCAACCCCCATTATGCACAGGGAATCCTACTCTGCATCAAGTTCTAACTCAAATGCTACCCAAAGCCTTTTGCCAGCTCACTCTCCTGTGTTCTTAAGGACTTGCTGTGCCTACCATTTGGTGCCTCAAGTAGTAAGACAAGTATTGTGTATTCCCAGTGCCTGGGATGGTGTTGGGTGCATCAGAGACACTTAGCACATATTGTTGAATGGGCACATCAAAATATATATTACTGAAAATTCATAAATAGAATGGAAGGACAAAATACCTGCTTTTCAAATCTCAGATCTACAGAATGAGCAGCTTCCTTTGAAGCCTTACTTTAAAAACTGCCTGGAAATCTTATTGAATGTCTTACCTCTGTAGGTGACCTGAGCTGGGACAACTATAAATTCAAAGAGGTATTTTAGACATTGCAATAACGACAGACCCATAACAGAAATAATTGTGGTTCCTCCCTAGCCTTTTGATACCGCACCATGAAGGGCAGTTTTCCACAAAATACATCATTGTGCCACCATCAAAGGCAAGACTGAAAGCCAGATGGACCCTGAGACAGCTCCAAATAGCATTTCTTGTATATTTAAAGGAGTAGAAGTGGCTGGTATTTGTGGATCACCTCAATAAGATTTTTTTTTCTTAATTTTTATCTTTCTCAGCTGCTTTTTGAAAAGGACACAGCAGTTTGGGGCCAGTTTGTTTTATCAACTAGAGAAATATTTTTATCATTGACAATTTTTAGTGGAACAATAAGCCTTTAGGGGGGATTTGAACATAAAAGGGGAGGGCAAAAAAAGTCTGTCCTTCACCTGCCAAACAACCTGACCGCCTGTGGACATCAAATCCTCCAGGGGTTCATGCTCATCTGGACCAATAACCATTGAGCTTCTCCTGAGTGATGTGAGGAGACACTAAGAGGAGCAGGATGTGGGTCGATTTTGCGCTCCACACAACACAGCCTGTTCTTTACGCTCTGACAGTCCAACCTACTTCTGGGAGCAGTGGACCTCTCATAATCTGGAAACAAGAACTTTGGCTCCTTTTAATGGTGGGATAACAAAGTCATTCTGCATTTCCATCTTTTTTTTTACAAAATATTTTTCTCCGTGATTGGCAATTAAAATAATTCAGTCTTAATTAGCTCATTTCAGTAAGCAGTTAAAGGCTATAATGACAGTGAAGAACAATCTGGAAGATGGTGACTGATTCATGGATTATAAATGAGGCAGCTGAGGTACCACATGTAATCCGTGAAGACTGGGCTGCAGTCAGTACTATGTCCAGCTCCCAAGCACTAAGGCAGCAGCCGGCTTACAAGGCTGGGCTTCTTTATCCACTCCAGCCTAACTATCAATGTCTTCTGTGCCAGGCCTGGGCAGGATGCTGGGGACAATTTAGAGGAGAGACATAAGCCAGCCAAAGAGTATAAAAGGAAATTGCTCGGACTAAAGGGTTTTTAAAAATCACAAAAGGAGAATGAGGAAGAAACATATGTCTGCCTGGAGCCATCAAAACACATTTCCCAGCAAGGACAAGTTAGCACCGGCCATGCAGACGGGCCGGGGTGGGTACTAGGAGAGCAGCAGCCACAAAGGCAGAGGGTTGCTCTGAGGGTTCCTGTTGAAAGTAACATGAGCCTGAAAGAGCAAATAAGAGGCAGACCTGGAAAGCAGAGGTCAGATCATGGAACTCCACACAAGGTTAGACTTCGTCTTTTGAAACTGAAGGTTTTGTAAATCTTTGAGCTAGAAGCACTTTGTTAAGTGGAAGTGTTTTCAGAAACAGAAATGAAACAGACTTATAAAATCCAGCTGCTCCAGTGGAGACTGATGTGTGTTGGTGAGAAATGCTGGAACCCTACTTGTCTGGAATCCTCAGGACACCAGAGCAAACCGCTGCTCCAGGAGCTGGGAAGCCTCTCACGTGGCCCCCCATTGGTCATACCTGCTGGTTTTCATATCCTGCATAATTCCCTCCCCTGCAGTGGGAACTAGACTTAACAACTCCAAAAGTGGCAATGGGGATCACTTTTAAGATTAGGTTGCAAGGAAGGTGACTTCTGTGTCTTGCCCTCTCTCTCTCAACTGTCATTTTCTGAGTGATCTTTTGCTCCTCTTTGGCCCATATACCAAGGAACATCTCTGGTCAATAGCTAGTATAGACCCAATTCCTGACAATAACTACAGAAGCTTAGTAGCAAGTTCTCCCAGTTGAACCTTTAGATAAAACTACAGTCTTGGTGAACCCCTTGATCATGCCCCTGACCAGCTAAGCTGCATGTAGAGCCATGGAAACTGTGAGATAATAGTGAGTGTTGTTTAACTCTCTAAGTTGTGGGAAAATCTGTCATTCCTCAATACATGGTTCCTCAGGAACCACTAAGGAATTCTGAGCCGAGTGACAGATCAAATGTGCATTTTAAACAGTAGAACAGAAGAAAGGACCAAGAAAAAGGGGGGTAGGGTAGAAAGGGGAAGTACTGGGAAATGAAATTGACTGAATTATGTTATATACATGTACAAATATGTCACAATGAATCCCAATATTAGGTATATAACATAATACTTACAATGCAGCAGTACGAGTTAATTTTTTAAATGTGCATTTTAAATGCTAACTCTGGAAATACCCAAGAAAATACATTGCATGGGGCAAAACCAGAGATAAGGGACTTGCCAGTCCAAGAGAGCGCTGAAGAGAGCCTGAATGGTTATGATGAGCGGGATAGACATGGTATAAATCCCGAGCAGGCAAAATCAATAAGATTTAGGGTAATTTGGTTCTGGGGAGCAGAGGGGTTGCAAGGACAATGCTGGTCATTAGCTAGGGAACAAAGAAGAGAGAACAAATTTGGAGAGAGAAAGAGTTCAATTTGGAATGTGCGGGAATGAAGTGCTGGGAGTTATGTGGGTGGAGAATGCTAATGGGCAGTTGGGTACCCCATTCAGAGCTGTGTGAAATAGGGTACTCTGCATAAAAATTGTACTTCTGCATTCAGGAGCTTCACTTTGCAAACTTCAGCCCTCCTGTAGGCCAAGAATATAGCAAAGCATACCAGTGGCTGCTCCTTTGGGAGTTGTCCCTTAGTTATGTCCCCCTCCCTCCCTTTGCCTAGCATTCTAAATTCTAAAGAAAAGCACATCTGAATGATTAAGATGTCAATTGCTAATAATCTTTCTTCAGCTTTACAGAAACCCAGAAGATGAAATAATGCCAGAGTTTGCAGCACCCCTCCTTATTCTTTAGTCCTGTGCATCAACTAACCCAAGGCATGTACATTGATTGCTGTGAGGCTTAGCTTACAGAAGTAGTGTTTGTCTAAAGAATTACAGGAAGTAGCCTCAGGAGATCAAGGTTAAAGGCGATGTTCTAGCCATAGGGGGTGGGGGAAATAGATGTATGTCCTGGATGATGAAGACCCCCACCCAGCATACCTGAGTTCTCCTATTTTTGCATACCTGAGTTCTCTAAAATGGTCTTTTGGGGGGACAAGAGCTCTCCATCTTCTCAGTGTGCTGACCATTGAATAGACCTTTCTTCCCACAAACTCTCATCTCCCAAGTATTGGCTTTTAAGAGGTGAGTAGATGGATTTAGGTCCAGTAACAAAAGGATGGAAGAGTCCTAGGTATAATGTAATAGGAAGTGGCAGGGACTGTGTTCAACTACAGGTAAACATGTGAAACGCTGTGCTTTCTGTGAGGCTCAGTTCTGTCCCATGAAATGCTGGCTTTTACAGCACTGTTTAGTAAGGTGTTGCGGCAGAGGGAAAGGGCAGGAGCTTGGGAGCAAGATAGCAAGGTTCAAATCTTGCCTCTTCCACTTGCTTACTGGTGTCCCTGGACAAGTTAATTATGCTCTCTGAGCTGGCATTTCCTTAGCTGCCTAAGGGACTGGAAATATCCATTTCAGCAGGATTGTTGTGATTGAATAAGAAAATGATTATTAAATGCCAAGTACAGTTTCTGGTACAAAATAGGCACTTGAGAAGTGGTAGCTGCTATCATGTTAGTGAAATAATGATAGCTATCATCTTCTATTGAAGAACACAGAGATCCTTGCCATTCTGTTCAGAGAGCAGAAGAGCCATCATGGAAAATCCCTGCTGGAACTCTCAGTACTCAGTGACAGGGAGGGGAGTGAGCATGTGTGTATTTATCTTTCAGTTGTGCGTACCTCAAATGATGGGAAGTTTAATGTCAGGAGGCACACGGTGCAGTATAAACTCCAAGAACAGAACTCCTGGTGCTTTCAGGCCTCCAGGAAGTGGGGTGGAATCCAAGACAGCCCTGGGAACAGCAGCAGCAGAACTTACTGTAGCTTCATTAGTATGCACCAGAAATGTGATTTTGCTATTATCCATGGGTTAATGCCTTATATCACCATTTTTTATTTTTTTCTGTGCTTTGCGTCTTCTCTTTACTCATTGTATCTGTCTCTTCCTAATTTGACCTCATAAAATCCCAACCTCACTCACACTAGCTCTTGATATGACCAACCTTTTCCTCTTCCCTCCCAGTTTAAATACCTTTAAGTGAGGATTTTTTCAGACACCATCTCAGCAGTTATTTGCATATGGAGGAGGAAGAGGGAAGTCCTATGATGTTAAAGCCACCTAAATTGATGAGCTAATTGGAGTCACAGATGGACAATTTCCCATAAAAGGGACTGTGGGCAAGAAGGCACCATGACTGACATAGCCTGGTGTAATCACATGAGTGTGTGTCCACTAGATGCTGGGAGGCTGGGGGCCACAGAGAAGATCAGAAATACCATGTTCTTATTTTGAAAGTCAGCATGAATGGGTTGCAGGAAGATGATATGTAACCAGTACGAAAACCAGATCTTCTTCTGGGAGTTCCTGCCCCCACCCAATGTACCAGGTACAGAGACTCATGGATGCAGTTAGCACCAAACATCATGTCTATGATGGCTGTTCTTTACTCAACTGTTGGAAAATGAACCCTGATTCTGCTCCAGCTTCAAAGAGATAGGGATAAGTCTTGCTTTCTTTCTCTGCTACTTATTCCTACTTGGCTAGGTGAGTCCCTGTGTGGGATTGAGGGTCACTGCTGTTACTCCAGCCCAGATCAGAGCTAGTTCATTTGGGGTAAAATCAGGGTCAGGCCAAGGCCCCTTTTCCCTTACTCTCAGAACTTCCCCCAGGGAGACTTTCATCCCCTTCTTCAGGGAGAGCACCCAGTTCCAGCGGCACAAGCTGGACATTCCCTGCCCTCCTTCCACTTCCCTTAGGTCTCCAAATGCATGTGTTCCTGTCTGGAAGCTGAAAGTGTAAATAGCTTGAAAACGATTGAGAGGAGAGATCTGTAGATTCCTCATCTGACAGGAATGGTTAAGTCGATGCCCCTTTTATCATTCAGGAAAGTACAGTCACAGAAAGAGGATGAGGTTGCTTGCCAATGTCATAAAACTATTCCTTCTAAGATCTACTTCAGATGGAAATGGAAATAGAATCCATGGTTCCTGATCCCAAAATTGCAGCTTTTCCTGCTATCCTAGAGGTATAAAAAGGAACTGGCTTGTGCTTTTGTGCATTTTCAGTCTCAATTACTACTTTTAACATCCTACTCATTGTTGGTTATCATGCTGATGTTTTGAGGCCATGCTATAGAGACCAGGACCCAGCCACGCCCTGACCCTGCTCACCACTCTCTCACCCTCCTTCTAGGTTCCAGGGAAGCCAAGCACAATAATCACAGATTGAGAAACAAAGTTCCTTTTTATCAAGATGGCCCAGGCTCTCATTGTTTTTTTTTTTAATCAATATCTATTGTTCTAGACATATAGTCAATAACTATTCAAGATAAGAAAACATTGTATATGAATATTAGAAAGGAAGAAAGCAAATATCTATTTTTCAGGTAGCATGATTACAGACCTAAACATCTAAGGAATCAACTAAAAATCACTAAAAGTAATGAGTTCAAATGCAGACATTCTAAATCGTCCAAAAATTTTATATATGTGTATATATTATATATAAATGTGTGTATACACACACACACATATGTGAGGAATAAAAGGATGAGGAATATGAGGAATAAAATATGAGGAATAAAAATAGATTCTATTGTTGATGTTCTAATACAAACAGAATAAACACATGGAAATTGATTTACCTTCTGACAAACATTATTCTGAGAAATTATAAAGAGGGTTGTTAATAAATCAATTGTTATGCCTGCTTAGAAAAAGAAATATAATAGTATTTCCAAGGTTAAATGTAGATTTTCCAAGTAAAGCAAATAGAAATTTAATTTCAAATTATTAATGTTAGTTTCTTATTTTTTAGCAAAATAAGTGTATAGAATTGCATTCTGGTATAATAAGAAAAATGTCAAAGTATATTTATTATAAAAGGCAAGATGACTACTGACTCATATTTTGTATATGTTTTGCTACTGAAATTTAAAATATTTAAATTTCAAATTTATATAATTTTATAATTACAAAGTGACAATTATAAAAAAAATAATGGAGTATTAAGTTAAATACAGAATAAAGTTGTTAAACCAAATAAAGCCAGGTGTAGTGGTGCACACCTGCAATCCCAGCGACTCCGGACACTGAAGCAGGAGGATCCCAAGTTTGTGTCCAGCCTGGGAAACTTAGGGAGACCCTGTCTCAAAATAAAATATTAAAATGGATTGGGGATGTAACTCAGTGATAGAGCGCCCCTAGGTTCAATTCTTAATACCAAGAAAAAAAAGTAGAAATTTGACAAATAAATTCAAGTGAGGAAGTGGTACAAGTGGTACAAGTGAGGAAGGAATCACTAAGTGCTATTGAGACGACTAGATACTGGTAGAAGACATATTTACATATATAGTAATTAAGAGTAATACTTAGAATCAGATCATCTTTAGCAAATCTCTAAACATTCTTCAGTTCCTTTTTCCTTATTTGTAAAATGGGACTCATAATGCCTATCTTGAGGATAGTTTGAGGAATAATATAGACAATGTATGTAAAGCATTTAGCCTAACAACAGGAACACAGTAGTTATTATGATGAGTCAGTGTGTTAAATAGAAACTAAAAAAAACTGGTTCAACAATCTGGAAATACAAGCAGAAAAACATTTGTATCCCAATGGAGGAGAGTAAAAAAGTTTCATAGAAGCATTAAATACATTATCATAGGTAAGAGGAATCTTCAAAAACTTTAAAAACAAAGCAAAACAACTCTCAAACAAAATGTGGTATGGAGAGGAAACACCAGTTGTTGAGCTCCTGAATAGGTAACTTTTGGAAAGAGTGGTTCCAGGCCAATGGGGTGATGGATAGAATTTCAGGATGGCCTGAAATCTCACTCTCTAATGCCAAAAGGCCTTTCCAGGGATGAGCAAGGAAAGGTCATTAGCCTTCCATATGAGCCAAAGGGCAGTGCAACAGAGCAAAGGTGGTCCTCTCCCCATTCTACCATCTTCTTTGGCTAGTTTTATCCGGGGTCCTATGCTCAGCTTCCTGTATCCTAGAGTCCAAAGGAGCTTCATTTGGGCCTGGTGGAGGGTGGGGGTCTGTTTGTTTTCATTTCCCTTTTTTTGGTACTGGAGATTGAATTTAGGGGCACTCTACCACTAAGCTACATTCTTAGCCTTTTTTAAAAAAAATTATTTTGAGAAGGGCCTTGCTAAGTTGCTAAGTCTGGCCTTGAACTTGCAATCCTCCTGTCTCAGCCTCTCAAGTCCCTGGAATTGAGACCTGCACCCCATGGGCATAGTAGTTTGTGCTTCTTCCTGGTCACTGGGAAGCTGAGCCATCTTCCTCTGCTCACATAGGCAGCTCATCTGGCTCACTTCCAACCAGCTGCCCTTGGCAGCCTCCTTCATCCTGCCCAATGACCCAATGTCATCTTTGCCCTTCAACTCACCTGATTAGAGCTCATTGCATCTCCCCCACCCCCATGTTTTCCTTACCTAGCTCAAATTTCAGGCCACTACGGTACCCTCAGCCCAGCCAATATACTCCTCCCTAGTTCCTGCCTCCAAGCCTCTGTGCAAGTACTTTTTTTGTGTGCAGGTATTCCTTTGTGTGGATCATCCTGTCCCTTTCCCTGCTGCATCTATTTTTATCTTTTCTGACTCAAGGTAGTCAGGAAAGCCTTCCTTGACACATTTAGCTGAACCAAAAGTTCCTCTTCCAAGCATCATGGCAGACTGTGCATTTCACCTTAACTAACTTATAAATACTTTGTGAACCAAGATAATTGTAGCTCTTGGTCATGTTTGCTCCTAGCACAGTGCCTGGCTGTCAGCAGTCCTAAGAAAGGTTTGTGCCATCTGCCTCCACCTAGCCCACTGCAGGCCACTAATTTTGGTATCACTGGGTGTTCTGCCAAAACCACACAGCCATTTAGACAGTGATTCTCAGCCCTGACTTCACTTTGGCATCCCCTGAGGAGCATATAAAAATACCAGCACCTGGATCCACCCAATTCCAAGTAAGTCAGAATCTCCTGGGGTTGGCCTAAGTATCAGTATTTTTTTCAAAGCTCCCAGATTGAGAACCACTCACTTAGGACATTATTCAGAATCAGCCCTTGGTAAGTTTTAATTAAGAGTAATACTTAGAATCAGATCATCTTTGGCAAACCTCTAAACATTCTTCAGTTCCTTTTTTCCTTATTTGTAAAATGGGACTCATAATGCCTATCTTGAGGATAGTTTGAGGAATAATATAGACAATGTATGTAAAGCATTTAGCCTAACAACAGGAACACAGTAGTTATTATGATGAGAATTGGGGAGGATACAACTGGAGTCTGAAAAGTTTTGGAAAGGCCAGAGCCCAGTGCTGCATCCTAAGTTTTAAGCTTTGCTAACTTCAGAGTAAATCTATTTTTGAGAATGAGTACCCCCCTTTATTGGGTCAATATGCACCAGAGACTTTTCATATATAGCTCTACTTACAACATACAAGCAAGGGTACGATAACCTCATTTTACAAAGGAGGAGTCTCTGGCCCAGAAAGCTCATTATGGATTCCATGTCATATACATGGAACTAGAATTCAAACTCATTTCTGGGGACATGGTATTGGGAAGCTTGGAAGTCCCCTGTATTGATAATAAAGTGGAACAGCTCATGTGCCCAGAGCCTGTTGTAATTGCCTCTTTTCCCAGGACTCTACAGTCTCAAATGGTTACAAGACCGTCCACTGGGGTGAAGGAAGAAAATATGAAAAATTCTACTTATACAGATTTTTACCATTACCTTTTAAAATGCCCATAGATATTTGTATCTCATAAGGTATATTAGAGTAACCTGTCTATAAGATTTACAAATAAGTACATACTTACGGCGTAATAGCTAAGAGCATTTCTCTGCCTGGGTGAAAACCTTGGGCTTGCCTCTGTGTGTCCTTGGAATAGCATCCTTTCTGTGAATGTGCTTTTTAAAAGTTTGACTATTACTGTTTTATCTATCCTAATGGAGACACAGAAAAAAAAATTACATCAGATGAAGACTCCTCTCCACATCCCCTCCCTCAAGTCAGCCTCTCTCTAGCCATGGGGTCTAAGGAAGGCTCTGGAATGTGGGAGCTATTTCTCTTTGTGCTGTCCTCTGGCCTGGCTTGCTCAGGAACAGGACACAGAGGGCCTCACAGAGGTTCCCTTGGATAAGAAGGGTACAGACAGAGAAACAAGGCTCAACTCATAGCAACTGTCCACTCCCTCCATGGAAGAAGAAAGGGGTCTGTGTGCTCAGCCACCCCACCGCCAGCAGCCCAGCAAACAGCTGCTGATGCCCTGCATGGAGCCCCACCCCATGTTCAGGCCAAGGCACTGGGAAGTAGGGACATCAGCTGCAGGGAAAGGCAGAGAGAAGTGCATGGAGCTTTGCTATGTTTCTGGCTTTCCTTTCCTTTGTTGCTTTTTCTAGTGACATTTTCAAAGTCTGTCCCCTCAGACAGCCCCCAAAGCCCTCAAGTCCAGATGCCTGCTTCTCTGGCTCTTCCAACCCTTTGGATGTTGTCATCTCACATTCCTTCTCCCTGAAGGACCTTTGGGAAGTGCTGACCCCCCCTACCCCAGGATGCTTAACCACTGAGCTCAGCTCTCACTCTGGCTTGCCCTTTTCTTCTCTGAGATAGATTTATAATTTATGCAAATAAATGTACATGATTAGGAAGACGATTATGTAAATGATGCCTTCCCTTTTCTCACCCCAATTCTGGTAACACTAGGAGAAAGTAACAATAATGATTAAAAGAGGAAACACAGAATAAACATGTAAAAGACAAGAAAGCTGGATTTTTTTTTAGTTGTCAATGGACCTTTATTTTTATTTATATGCCTTGCTAAGAATCCAACCCAGTGCCTCACACATGCTAGGCAAGCGCTCCACTGCTGAGCATAACCCCAGCCCCTCGGAATTTAATCTAGATAGAAAGTGTAGTGATGATTTCATAGCAAGGTTCTGTTTCTATCATGGATAAAATAAGAGGTTACTGACCCCTCAGATTTCTACAAAAGACTCAAATCTGTAGCAAATTATAGAATCCAATATATATAACCACTATATTTTCCCATTGAAATTAGTGGCTCTCGGGATCAAGCAAACTAAGTACTGTATTTTATCAAGGCTCTTATTATTTCATTGATATACTATGTGTATTATACACTGAAAAAAATTCTGAGTTTACTAACAGAGAAAATGTCTCTATAGAAAGAACCAAAAAATCCAACGGTTAAATTATTATTTGTAAACGTCTTGCAATACTTAAGGAATTAATAAAATTGGATTTTTATAAACCATGTAAGATTAAGCAAATGGGTTTTTAAAATTGAAATGATATTATTATGATCACTCTCATAAGTTGAACAAGAGCCACAAATAAATTATGCAAATTCACCTAACTTGGTTTTTTTTGATACTAAGGATTGAACCCAGGGGTGCTTAACCACTGAGCTACATTCCCAGCCCTTTTTATTATTATTGTTGTTATTTAGAGTAAGGGTCTCCCTGAGTTGCTTAGGGCATCCCTAAGTTGCTGAGGATGGCTTTGAACTCACTATGCTCCTGCCTCACCTCCCAAGCAGCTGAGATTACAGGTGTGCACCACTGTGCCCGGCTTCACCTAACTTTTTAAGACTCAGAGAGATTACTGTAATTCAAATACATGATGATCACTGGAAATCTAATAAGGTCAAATGCCATTGCAGCTGAAATTCTAGTTCCAATTTCTACTTATTCATGATTCCTGTTATTTTTTTAAAGTGACCCACATCTACCCAACCACAAGCTCCAGGAACCTTCAGAACATTTTGTCTGAGGTTATTGAAACGAATGTTAGTTTAGAGAATCATTATTGAACATATGAATTATATTCTATTGCTTAATAAGTGGGCCCCCAACATGGAATGTTTAAGAAAACTTCTCAGCAGCACCACCTGGTGGGGAATACAGAAAAAAATCTCATACTATTCTTGGAAGTGATTTATTTCAATAGCTCTTCACTAGGTTTGTTCCATTTCCCCCACACATGGTCTATATTATGCCATACACATGAGGATCTCTTCGGTAACTGAAAATTTAGTTGTATGAAAAAAATAGGTTTTCTTCAAATTTTCAGATTTTAAAGTTTTCCATATATTCTAATAACAAGTATTCTTCAGTTTTGTATTTTTATGTAATATTATTGTTTCAAAGAGAGAATGTTTGCTTATTATACAAAATTAATAGTCTTTTCATTCTTTGTAATTTCTTTAAGAGAGAGTGAGAGAGAGAGAGAGAGAAGAGGAAAGAGAGAAAGAGAATTTTTAACATTTATTTTTTAGTTTCTCGGCAGACACAACATCTTTGTTTGTATGTGGTGCTGAGGATGGAACCCGGGCCGCATGCATGCCAGGCGAGCGAGCTACCACTTGAGTCACATCCCCAGCCCTCTTTGTAATTTCTTTACATAAGCCACACATCAGGAAAAACATTATTTGGAATCTATAGTTAGGAATAGGTAGACAAGTAAAAAATTAGGATACTAATAGAAATTTAACTTCTCTATTACCATATGTTAAGCTGTGATAGGGAGTTTTGAGACAGTAGATAGGCAATATTTCTACAGCCTTCCTCTAGAGTACCTAAGACAGCCTGGGCTAATTCCCAGTATGGAGAACATGAAGTGTGATGTTTTAGAATGGCTAGTCTTAAGATAAGGGGTAAACTAAGGTCTTTATTTTTTCAACGCATTATATTGAGCATCTCCTATGTTCAGGCACTGGTTTCCATTCCAGACACAACAGCAAGTAAAACACTCAAAATGCCTGCTTTCAAAGTCCAGAGTCCTAATGACTGCACAGTGGGGCCTCCCCAAAATTCCTGTATGCAAGTTAGGTTTTGTTGCTGTTTAACAAAATACCCGACAAGACCAACTTAGAGGAGGAAAAGTATATTTCGGGCTCAAGGTTTCAGAGGTTTAGTTCATGGCCTGCTGATTCCATGGCTGAGTCAGGTGAGGAGGAGCATCATGGCAGAAGGGTATGGAGGAAGAGGTAGAGGGCTGGGAGCATGGCTGCCAGAAAGGAGAAGGAGGACAGGGTGGGGAGGGGAGACGGGAAGAGAGGAGGAGAGGGAAAGACACCCTTCCAGGGCATACCACCACTAACCCACCTCCTTCAGCCATGCACCATCTGCCTATGTTACCACCCAGTCAGTCCATTCAAACAGATGGACTGACTATGCAACAGCTGTCATAATCTAATCATTTCACCTCTGAATACTCCTGCATTAGCACAGGAGCTTTTGAGGGACAACTTATCTCCAAGCCATTGAACAATTGTTGAACAATTCAACTTATCTTGAAAGCCTTGCTTTCAAGGAGCTTACATTTATGGAGAGGGACATAGGGAATAAGTAAACAAATGAATATATAATATGTCAGACAGTAATTGTGCTATGAAAAAAATGCAGAGCTAAGGACCTCCTCCTCTTTATCTTCCTCCTCCTCCTCCTCTTCTTCTCCTCTCTTCCTCCTCTTCTTCCTTCTTCTAATTATGCCTGTGTATCACCCATTTCTAAATAGGGTCCCCAGTAATCTCCATGCGATAAGAAAGTTATTGAAGACTACTTTTGTTAAAGCTTTGTGCTGTTATTATAAATGCCTGAAATAATCAACTTAATGAGAAAATCTTCATTTTGGTTCACAGTTTTTGAGGTTTCAGTCCATGATCACAGGCAGCACATCATGGCAGGTACAGCACACAGCACAGCAAAACCACTCCTCTCATGTCTGGGAAAAAAAGAAGAAAGGAAGACATTGGGTCTCAATATTCCCTTCAAAGGGGTGACCCTAACGACCTTCCTCTTAAAATTTCTATCACTTCCACATAGAACCAAGATAGGCACCAAATCTCTAACATATGGGTCTGTGGGGCCATTCCAGATTTATAGTGCTTCTGAACTGAGGGCTTTAGAAAAGATGGGGCTGTATGTGTGGTCCAGTGCCGTTATCATCCAGGCCTCTAGTTCTCATCTAGTTCTCTGGAGCAATGTTATTAAATAGATGGGGTTAACATACCTAAGATCACACCCTCCTACCTGGCTCTATTGCTAATAAAGGTAGCATTTTAGCCCTCATAGTTACTTTTTGTTTTATTTCTCAATTGATTCAGAAGCTGGTTGATGAAGCTATTCATTGGAGGCTCATTTAAACACATTAAGAATTTTTGCCAAGATGAGGGAATGTTCAGGGAACATTTTGAAACTAGAGAATGTGTTGCTGATACAAATTGTGAATTCCAGAGGACTTGAGGGACAGAACTGGAGAGTTGAGGGAGACAAAGTGAGATGCCAGAGAGAGATGAGAGTCCAGAAGATGAGAGATATCAGGAAGTAGATAATAAAAACATACAAGAACAATGAGAGCAATGCTGGTGCCCAATGCAGAACCAACTCGACTCCCCCCATCAGCATTAAGGCACTGACTCTCCTGGCTGCTAGGAGTTCCTGGAAGAAGAAAGGGCCTGAGCTCCTCTAAAGACACTGATTTTAGCTGGAGCTGTGTCCCAGGCCATTGTTCTCCTTAGGGGCAACTCATATCCAAAAGCAAATCAAAGTGGGGATCAAACGCCTAGCCTTAGCCTCAAACCTGCCAATGGGTTCAGTGGAACTTACCTTGAGTCGCATCACAGTTCAATCCTGCTTTCTTCACTTCCTTACAGATGTTGTTCTCCAGAGCATTCACCAGCAGACCATTCACCAGTGGATGTTGGACATGGATATCTCCATCTTGGAGTCTTTCCTGGAGAACTAGATCTATGATAGTTGCTAACAGAAATGGTTCTAGGAAGTAAGCTCTAAATAGAATTTGGTAACTGGTTCACTAACCAGTCAACCAGTAATCACCACTGGTAGTAAGTGGAGTATTCATAGTCCCTGACATGCTGTAACTATAAAAGTTGAACTATAAAAGTTTTACCAGGGAGAAGTTGGGATGGGATATCAGTAGAAGGTAATGAGGGCAATATGTCAGACATTTGAAAGGTTTATAGAAAGTTGTAATTACATGGCATCAGATGGCTATTGCTGGGGGCCATTGCTGCACCAGAGAAATATAATAAAAGGTGTGAAGGTGATTAATTACCAATGTAAGAGGAACTGTGAACATCAGATAACTTCTCCAGCAACTTATAAAAGAATCGCCTCGTATAGTCACAGAAGAGATAAAGCAGAGGAATCAGACCCAGGACTTAATTATAAGGGAAATGGAATTCCAGAGAAGGTTGAATGCTCATGGCAAGTTTACTATGTGTAGCTTAGGACCTTAATTAGGAAGACTTGGGGACACTTGGATCAATTAATTTTAAAATCTCAAATTCTGAGATTCCCTGAATGCTTTGGGCCTTTTCAGGTGGCCTGGCCCCATTGCTCAACACTGATGTGCCTCTCCTTGTTCAATGCTAATTCACATGGGAAGTTCTATTCCAGGTATGTATGACATATCAAAATGCATTCTACTGTCATGTATAACTAAAAAGAACAAATAATTGTGTTTTTTTTAAAGCTAGTTCAGAGGCTTCTGTCTTGCAAAGCAACACATATCTAGCTCAAAAAATATCTCTACCTGCCATCCTGACTACCAGAACAATACTTACAGTTATGTCCCCAAATAATCTTTCAGAGAAGTGCCAAAACTATTAAAGGAGAAAAGGGACGATGCCCTTAAAGAGCTATATGAAGTAGCCAACATGGATCTGCCCAAAGCCAGGAGAATAGCATGGGACCATACCCTGAAGATGCTAGATTGAGGGCTCAGAACATAAACCTTGGTAGGTAGAGTTTACAATATGGAAACACTCATTATGATACAGGATTCCATATCTTGTCACTCTAGGAGACATTGTTAAGACACTGCTGGGTTGACTATTGGAAACTTAGAGAAAATGAAGGCACATGCACTTAGTGAAGTAGAAATGCTAGAACTTCCATGAAAGATGGTAGAAGAAAAGAGTATTTGGCTTAGAAAAGTGGCTGGAGGTAAGAATATATGGGTGATGTCAAAAACCTTGGATAGTTGGTCAGAGTGTTAAAGGAGGAAGACTTGAGGATAGAGAGCAATAAGGAGTGGGGAATTGAGAGATGGACCTATGGAAGTGGGCATGAAGGGTGAAAAGTTGTGTGTCAAATGTCAGTGACCTCCAGGGAACATCCACCACAAAATATGAATAGACAATTTGGTAGATAGAGTGGGTGGGATAGCTATTGCCAGCATTCACTATCATTTCCCACCTTAGAGCTGTCATGAATGGCCCATGCACACAGTAGGCATGGTTGTAGGGAGCTATGCCTGGAGAACTAGGTCTATGATAGCTGCTAACAGAAATGGTTCTAGGAAGTAAACTCTAAATAGAATTTGGTAACTGATTCACTAACCAGTCAACCAGTAATCACCACTGGTAGTAAGTGGAGTATTCATAGTCCCTGGCATGCTGTAACTATAAAAGTTGAACTATAAAAGTTTTACCAGGGAGAAGTTGGGATGGGATATCAGTAGAAGGTAATGAGGGCAATATGTCAGACATTTGAAAGGTTTATAGAAAGTTGTAATTACATGCCATCAGATGGCTTGCTGGGGGCCATTGCTGCACCAGAGAAATATAATAAAAGGTGTGAAGGTGATCACCAGAAGCGGGCAGGACTACAGGTAAACCATCAGCAAGGCTCTACAGGAAACTTGATTAATGTAATTTACCAGCGTGATGTAATAATAAAATCCCACATACATCAAGTAGAGAATGCACTTTTCTAGAACATAGAATATAAAAGTCAATAGTATGTGAGATTAAGTCTTTTAAACAAATTCCAAAGTTGATCCCACATGGATAGTTTCCCAACATATTTAATCATGCACCTCCAGTGTTGTGGGTTGGGTTCCCTGGAAAGCAGATCTCTGAAATGGAGATTAGAGTGTGTAGTGAGTGATCTTCACGTCAACCTCTGTGACAGGAAAGCAGGAGCGAAGAGAGGGAGAAGTTGAGTTGCAATGCAGTACCCATGAAGACTTCAGCTCATGAACTGTCACCGGAAGCTCTAAAGCTATGCCAGCCCTTCTGAGTTGGGGCAAGGAGATCAGGTACAAATAAACCCCACTGTTGAGCAGTCCTTAAATGCCAGCTAACCCCGGAAGAAAGTGTGACTTTGAGCAAGGAAACTTACAAAGAACGTCATCTTCTGGCAGAACTTCTAGCAGGAGGGAGGAAAAAATAAAATCTTCCATTCCTGAGAAAGGATCTGGTGACACATTACATAATTTGTAATATGTACCTCTAATTATAGGATGATTATTAATTTACAAATTACATACTTTTACTGATAGATGGATATACATTTACATGATAAAATGTAGTCAAAGGAAGTTTAGAAATGATGAGATGATGAACTAAGCAATCTATTAAAATGTTTTGGTAATAGGTGATGGTTTCATATTGTTAGTTAATATCACAAGACAGTACACTAGGACAAACATGAATTGTAGATAGGAATCAATATTTCTAAAAGTCCAGATAATATCAAAACTTTTTGGATAATTTCTTGCCAGATTGGCTGAATCATTCTACCTTGCAACACAGCTAGCTACATGCTGAGATGAGCAGTGCCAGCTTGGCCACTGCCTCGGGGTTCCCCTTTGTTTGAATTATCTATCTTCAATTGTTCTTTATTTCAAGGAATCTGTTGTGAGGGTTAAATTACATTAAATAATTGTGTATGGATATCCAGTCACCCCAGCACATAAAATTTTGCAATATTTCTTCATATGCTGAAATCAGATGAAGGAGGAGGTGGCCACTCTCCACCTGTCTGTACTTCAGTCTTGCTGTCTTCCCTCAGACCACCTCATTCCTGATATGTGACCTTGCAAGATGCAACGCAGTGAGGGCAACACAAAATATTAGTGAAGATTGGTTTCTTATTTTTAGATGAAAACAAGTAGAAAGAGCAGTTCCAATATTTTTCTGCCTGCACTTCTATGGATCATTTTTCACATTTCCTTGGTTGGTGCCCCCAGATTTGGTATGTCCCCTTTGGTCCTGGCTGAGAGGTATTGCTTTTCCAATTGCTCTTCTTTCCCATTGTGACATTGTTGACCATCTCTCTGATAATGCACTTTCACTGTGAGTGCTTTTCTCTCTCAGTATGTAGTGGGCAATTTGAGGTTCAAGTATGCCTCAGAGACTGTTTCCTACTAAATGTGGATGCAGTTTTACTTTCAGGTTCATAGTGGACTACTCCACCAACTGCCTACAAGAATTATATGCATAATATGATTTTTTAAAAAATGAGCAATTTAACATCAAGTTGAAAAAAAAACACATTGACAAAAAAAATTTAAAGGAAGAAATTGTTTCATAAGATTAAAGTCTCAAAATGGCCAGTGCATCAGAATTACCTACAGCACCAAGAAAATAAAAACAAAAAGAGTCCCTGCCACTAATTCCTGGATCCCACCTTTATTAGTGTAGATTCAGGTAGGCTACAGCTGAAGACCTACAGTGATATTGACACCCTCTACATCATGATAGGCACTGGATTTTTTCTCACCTAAATAACTGTAGGAAAGCTATTTGGACTCACAGCTGTGCTCCCTGAAGTCTTCAGTGTTCCAAACTTCTTGGTGCTCTCTATTCTGGGGCATAGCCTTTGTCTTCATGGGCCAGTACAACAGGTGAAACTCCAGCCATCACATCTGTGTATCAGGCATGAAGATGGATTAGGGAGCAAAAAAGAAATGGGTAAAGAATACACATCATCTTATTGTTAAGGGAGCTTCCCAAAGCTATCACAGGAGATCCCCAAATTTAGAATGTAGTGTCTAGAATGAAGTCACATGTCCACAATTTAATGTAATAGAAATTGGCACATATATTGTGTATTTTGGACAACTATATTCTCAAATAATGGGATATTTATTACTAGAGAAGAAGTAAAACCCTGGGTAGAAGCCAATGGTCTCTGCCAAAATTTACAAATCAACAGTTCTCCAGGTCTTGGCTGGCTCTGGAAATCCAAGTGCATTTATGATTTGGTTGGAGAGGTTTTGTTATGACCTTCTCCTAAAGACATCATGTTTTGGCTAGAATTAGCAACTTGCTTAGAGAAGATGGAATAACTTCAGTGTAGTGAGAACGTGCACAAGACAGATTCCATCAGCTCTGCTCAGATCATCTTACAAGATGCTCTTGGGACCTCATTCTGACAAGCTATTTAAAATGGGTAAAAGACAACAAATAAACACTATAATGAAAATGTACTGGAATCCTTGGAACAAGAATTGAAAGGTCTGTTCATTCCTTCTCAGGGTGCTAAAGAAGAAATACTAAAAAGAACAAACAAGATGTCTTCCCTTCCTAAAAATGGATCCTGTTGGAAACCCAATCTAAATGGAAATCTTCCCATCACAATGTCAAACAACTTTTGTTTAGAATGAAATCCACAACAACCAATAGGAGAGTTTTGGGCATGAAGGCTCCTCACAGAGTCCTGGACAACCCTGGGTATTGTACAGTGCTGTGGGTTAGCATTCACATTTTTCTTCTGAATGACAACCCATTGGTGTCCAGTAGGACTGGTGTCCCCCGGAGTGGTTTGATACTGCTGTCCTGCCTGGATGCCATGTAACTTGACTGTTAAACTCAAAATATGCATAAACGGACAAGATGAACAGGTGGCACTGACAGTCCCAAGAATAGTCAGAGACCGTTCTTGCAGAAACCTCTCTCTATCCAGAGGCATCAAGTAATCTCATTGATGATTACCAAAAGGGTTCAGATAATCTAGTGAGCCTGCAACATTTCTGATTTCTAGGTATCTATTTTAAAGACTAGTATAAGACTCCAGAAATTCCAGGACTATAGGTTGCTACCCTAGAAATAACATGCTTCACTTTATCTCTCCCTACACCTGCTTCTGCTGGAAATGAATGAATTGTAGCAACTGCAGTTGCCAAATGCCTTTACTGATTTGAGATGTATCATTAGTCTCATCTTTAAAGCAGGAGTCACAAGTTCAAGGGTGTTTCCAATGTACTGTTCTCTATAGAATCGACTACGATTAATTAGAACACATTTTTTAAAATGTCATTCAAGAAGATTTTTTTTTCTCCCTTAAAGATGGCTTTCTCACAGATAGTTTTAAAATGATCAGCGACAACTAAATCAGCCTTTTAAGTCAGTACATTTTCAAGGACAGGACAGGATATCCTGAAAGCCTTCATCATATTAAATACTGCTAAAGGGAGGAGCCAACAAATTAGAATTAGTTTTGCTTCCTCTGGTGTAAAGAATACAGAGGCTGGAGTTGTGGCTCAGTGGTAGAGCATTCACCTAGCACATGTGAGGCATTGGGTTCGATCCTCAGCACCACATAAAAATAAACAAATAAAATAAAGATATTGTGTCCATTTACAACTAAAAATATATTTTTTTTAAAAAAGAATATATTTGTTCTTCCCATTTTCTATAGTATTGGTCCTTAACTTTTATTGGGTCATAGACACTTTTGAGAACATGATGTAATACATGGGAACTTTTTCAGGGAATGCAATTGGATACATATGCACAAACTATCATAAAATTTCAGTGGCTAATGACTCATAAAATCTGTTCATAGTTCCTCTAGTTTCAAAACCTCAAACTAGAGACTAAAGTAAGGAGAAAATAAGACTTAAGAACTCAAAATCTACTGAAGACTTGAAGAAGAAAATTTGATGTGTTTTTGTCTACATTAACTTGAAAACAAGTCAGTTTGGAGACAAAGTTGTTATGTTTAAAAAGCTTTCTCATAAATGCTTTTAATAAAAAAAAACCCAAATTATATAAAATTTAATAGAATATGTCTCAAAATTACTCTAAAATTAAATTGCAATTAAATATAAGTCCTTGGTACTTTTTTAACAACAGAAAATTTATATTTTATTTGTTTGACATTTTTCTACCAGGACTTTTTACCAGTTTGTGTGCGATGGGGGTCTTGCCCAGGTTGCCCTTGAACTCTTGGACTCAAGCAATCCCCCTACTTCAGCCTTCCTTCTAACAGGGACTGCAGGTTGGCACCACCACACCTGGAGGATTAGGACTCCTGATAAATTTGGGTTCACAGGCAAAACTTTTGTGAAACAGTTTATTTTACAACACTCTGAAGGACATCAACTTTAGCACCATTTGTTTATTAATTACTTTATTGAGATATAATTCACATGTAAAACAATTTATCTCTTGAAATTATACAACCCAATGGTTTTATTTTAAGGTTCCTCACAGTTCTACAATCCACAGCACAATACTTTTAGAACATTGTCATCAAACCAAAAAAAAATTCTGTAACTATTAGTCACCATTTCCTTGTCTACATTCCCCAACAATTCTAACCTTAGGTAACCACTAATCTTCTTTCTGTCTTTATAGATTTGCCTATGAAGGACATTCCATATGAATGTTCATACAATTGGTGGTCTTTTATGACTGGCTCTTTTACTTAGCATAATGTATTAAATGATCATCATTTTGTAGCAGGCATCAGGACTCCATTCTTTTTTATAGCTGCATAACAGTCTACTGTATGGATATACCACATCTTGTTTATCCAGTCATCAGTTAATGGACATGAGGTTGTTCCCAATTTTTGGCTATTAAGAGTAATTCTTAATATTATCAATATTTTTTGTACAGGTTTTTGTGTTTATTAGCGCCTTAACTTTTAACCACACAAGGCAAAAAGTCAAGAGAAAAATACTTAGTTTCAACAAAACGATGCAAATTTGTCTTTTGAGATACTGTTAGATGTTTTATGATTGAACCACTTCAATTTTGCAAACTTCTGTCTTGACAGGAAAAGTGGCATTGTGATACTGTTGAAGAATTAAGAAATACTTAAAGGCTGGATGTTCATTAAGATCCCTTCTTAAGCTATGTTAACAATTTAGTCTTTCTGTTACTCCTCCCTGAATAGAAAAGACCATAGAGACCAGGTTGTGGATGCTCTGTGTCCTGGGGAATAAACAACAAACATCGCTGAGCCCCTTGCAAGCAGCAACAACAGCTGTGCACAGGAGACTGAGACTTGAACAGAAGTGATCCCAGGAACATGACTTGCCAAGCTGCCCTGGTGTGTCCCATTTGGGTCCCAAATACTTGGTGCCCTCACCAATTTCCAACAGTGCTGGGCCTCTTTCTGGCTAGTAATCTGCTTGACCTTGGGCAGTGTTCCATGTCCCCCTCATAGAGACCCTCACTGCTGACTCTACCCCGCCAACCATCTCTAGCCCACCTCTGAGGTTAAGGACCCAATTTCAACACAGGACCCCATGCTGCTATAACACCCTCTGGGCTCTTGGTCTGCCACCTACTCAGGAGGTGCTCAGTGACTGTGTGTGCAAGGATGACCCATGGGATTTGCCATCAATACTAAGTATATGAGGCTAAAGGGTCAAAATGAATTTGACTCACTGTATTTGTTATTTATTAATTGTTGACAAATTTCTACAACAATCAAAGCACTTGGGAACCTCAACGTATTCCTAAGGCTCCTTCATCAGCTAATGTGGTATTATATTAACAAACTTCATTCATGAGATTTATCTGAAAGGAATACACTCAGAGGCATACAAAGCATATTCCTAAAGATTTCCTCCAGTAGAATGAACAAGCAAAAGACCCTAAGACAAGGTTTAACTAACCGATTATTTCCTTTGCTTTGCATTTCAGAGTAATCTTACTCGGGATTTTAAAAATCCAATTTCACTGAAATTTAGTAACATTTACCCGATGCCAGCATGGGAGGCACAGCCTGGAAGGCTGAATCACAATTTACTGCTGGGGGGCCCTGCCAAGCTTTGCCATTCTTTCAGAGGAGGGTTTCTCTGGGAAGCCAGCTTTTTTAGGTAGTCACTGGGCTCCAGGTGGGGAATATCAGGATTCTGCCTGTAGTACTTCTGCAACTTCTCCAGAACTGTGGGCAACCCAATTGTGGAAGCATAGAACATGGGCCCACCCTTGTGCCTTGGCCAGCCATACCCATTCAAGTAGATGGCATCAATGTGCTCTGGGCCAGCAGCCATCCCTTCTCCCAAGATACAGAACCCTTCATTGATGAGTGCATACAAGCAGCACTCAAGGATCTCATCCTTGCTAATGACATGGGGTTCAATATGATGGGTTTCTCTGTACTGTGACAGAAATTTGGAAAGCCAGGGATCAGGTTTGTGAATCCTTCCCAATGGCTTGTCATATTGATACCACCCCCGCCCTGTCTTCTGCCCATAGCGTCCTGATTCACAGAGCATATCAGGAAACTTGGATTGGGCAGAGGGTAGTGAGGGGAAGGGAGGGGTTGTGAGGGTGGGAAGAATGGCAGAATGAGACAGACATTATTACCCTATTTACATGTCATAATTACCTGACAGGTGTATCTCTGCACCATGTACAGCCAGAGGAATGAGACATTGTACTCCATTTGTATACAATGTGTCAAAATGCATTCTACTTTCATGTATAACTAATTAGACAAAAATTTTAAAAATTGTTTTAGAACGAAAAAAAAAATAAGTTCAACATCAGCCGTCATAAGGGAAATGCACGTTAAAACTACAATGAATGCGGACAGCCTCAAATAATAGGAGTCATTTCTGAGGCTGGGTTACCAACAGGCTCTAGCTGTATTCTTGCCCATCTCTTGCTCACTCACTTGCTCACTCTGACAGAAGCCAGTGATAGGATGTGAGCGGCCCTGTGGAGAAGCCATGTGGCAAAGAACTGAGGGTGACCTCAGCCCATAGTGAGGGAGGAACTGAGGCTCTTGGTCCAAAAGCACAAAAGGAATGGAATCCAACCAAGCTAGGAAGATCCTCCCCTAGTTATCCCTGGGATGAGGACAGCTACAGCCAAGGGCTAGAATCCAAATCTGGATTATAGCATTGTATGAAGTCCTACAACCAGGAAGAGATGTATATCAGTGTTAGGGCACTTGCCTAGCAAGCATGAGGCCCTGTGTTCAATCCCCAGCATCACAAAGAAGGAAAAAAAATCTATAGTCAGAGGGCCTGGCTAATCGTACCTGATTCCTGACCCACAGAAATTGTTTTACAATTGTTTTATCTTAAGTCACTAAGTTTGAGGGTAAATTGTTATGCACCTACAGACCAACTAGATTGGTGATAATAAAATGACATCAATACCCAGGGTTTATAAGCATGTAAAGAAACTTGAAACCTCATACATTGCTTGTGAAGTTGTAAAACAGTATATCACATTGGAAAACTGTGATAGTTTCTTAAAATTATTGTTCAACTCAGGATTTTTACTCCTAGAAATCTGCCACCCAGAGAAATGGAAGCATCTGTCTCCATAAAATGTGTGTACAAATACTCACAGCAACATTATTCACAGTAGAAGTCGGAAACAACCCAAATGTCCACTGTCACAGTTTGGAAATAAGGTGTTCCCTGAAAGCTCATGTTTGAGACAATGCAGAAATATTTAGAGATGAAATGATTAGGTTATGAGAACTGTAACTAATCAGTGGGTTAATCCACTTGATGAATTATTAATTTGAAAGGACTACTGTACTGGTGGTCACTGTAGGCAGGTGGGAAGTAGTCCCTGCAGTGTGACTGTGAGGGTTGTACTTTGTCTCTGTGCCTCAGGCTTTGTCTGCTTCCCAGCTGTCATATGAGCAGCTTTGCTTCATTGTGCCCTCAGAACTTGATGTTCTGCTTCATCTAGACTCACAGCAATGTAGCTGGCCCACCATGGACTAAACCTCTGAAACCAGAGCTGTAATAAACCCTTCCTCCTCTAAATGGTTCTTGTTGGCTATTTTTGTCACAGTGATGAAAAGCTGATTCAGATATTCATCAACTGTTGGATGGATTAAAAAAAAAAGGTGTGGTATAGCCACACCAGAATACTATTCAGCATTAAAAAAGGAGCAAACTACGGATAAACACTACAACACACGTGAGCCTCCGAACATCATGCTCACTGAAAGAAGCCAAATGCAAGAGATTATATATCGGATGGTGCCACTGATATGAAATATCCAGAAAAGGCAAATCTCTAGAGACTGAAGGAGGTTGCCTAGATTTTAGGATGGAATTTAGCTATAATGGGCATGAAAGAACTTTTTGGGAAGTGAGCAAGTTTTAAAATTGATATAAGGAGATGTTTGCAGAACTATAGATGGCAAATTATGCCTCACAGAAGTTCTAAAATTATATCTAGAAATGAAAAATCAAGAGCAGTGCAAGACCTTTCAGAAGAAATAAACTATAACATTTTATAGAAGAACATAAGACCACACCTTAAGGCTGGGGCCCAGTATGTGTGAGGCACTGAGTTCAATTCTCAGCACCACATATAAATAAATGAATAAAATAAAGGTCCATCAACATCTAAAAAAAATTTTTAAAAAAGATTACACTTTAATAACTTTAATAAAGAAGGACCTCATGCTCCTGGATACACATATTTAATAGTATAAAATATAAACACTGTCCACATTTACTAAATAGAAACATCTATTCAGAACACTATGATTCTATATTTTATTAAATAATCCAATAGATGATTCAAAAGTTTGCATAAACTAATAAATGTGTAATATATTATGGTTATCAAAACTTCAGCTATTACAAAAACTATTTTCTAAAAGTGCTGCTGTCTCAAGAATAAATCATTGTATGAAAAATGTATGTCTTAGCTTCATACATAGAAAACCTCCCATTACAGAAAGACATATGACTCTGGCACCATGTGTGAACATGTGTCCCAGGGGATGGAGCATCGTCTGGATGTCATCATGTGCACATGGGCATTATGTAATCTCATCCCTTGCTGTAAGCTATGAGGCAAGACTATTTCCTAATACTTGATTACTTACAGTGTTGAGAAGAATACTTTTCAATGAATGATGTCCCACATGGTAAGAGCAGCATTCAGAAGAGGAGCAAAGACAGTGGTTATTAGCATGAGGGCCCTGCTGACTTTGCTGCTTTGGAGACACATGAACTGTACCCAAGAGACCCACAGATTACTTGCTCAACTGTTCAGTGAGTTAGCCCAGGCCTCAGTGTTGAGGGGGAGACAAGCTCAGCAGAGAAGGATGGGACAACCTACAGTCCACTGCTGGTGGCCTAGAAGGGAGGCAAGAGAGGACAGTGGGGAGAGCAGGAAGGGGAGGACACTTGTGTAGAGGGCAAGTGGATGAGGAAAGAGGCGCAGCTGTCTGCATTGTGACCTGAACCTATTGCTGGCATAACCCTCTCCATGGAACAGAGCAGATGGATCTCGATGTCCCAGAGCTGGAGCTCTGTCCTGCCACACTGCTGCTGCTCCCACCATGCCTGGGGCTGCCTCTCAAAGCACAGTCACTCTTGAGTCCTTTCAGGAGTTTAAGACATTCAGATGACCTGGGGCCCACCAAGACTCAGTTAAGATCCTTAAGGGTGGGGCTTAAGACTGAACTCAGGGGCACTCGACCACTGAGCCACATCCCCAGCCCTATTTTGTATTTTATTTAGAGACAGGGTCTCACTGAGTTGCTCAGCGCCTCACTTTTGCTGAGGCTGGCTTTGAACTCACGATCCTCCTGCCTCAGACTCCTGAGCAGCTGGGATTACAGTTGTGTACCACCATTCCAGGCTGAGCAGGACAATTTTTAAAACAATTTTTAACAGTTGTTTTGAGCTATCCCTCCTGGAGGTCCGAGAGCAGGGGGTGTGTCAGCCACTGCCTCTGGGACAGCTGCAGGGTCTGGCAAGTTTGTCTGAGGCCAGAAATTGGAAAGAATAAAAGGGGAAAAATGAGCAAACCAACCAGAAAAGAAAAGCCTGCTTAATGGAATGAAGCAATTATTTCTGACCCACATCATCCTGTTATCCTGGGATCCTCAGAACCTCTCAGGCTGTGTGTGGGCATCCTGGGAGCTCTCCCAGGCACCTGTCCAGGACAGCCTAGAGCCAAATGAAGCACATCCATGGGACAGGTTTGGTCAGGGTGCAGACAGCCAGCTTTTCCCTGCCTCGTCTCCTGTCTCTCTCTTTTTTCTGTGGCTGTAGTTGAAGGATGCTGTTTTCTTCCACTCTGGGTTGTTTAGCACAGAACATAGGCAGAACTTCCCCTTTACGTCTACAGGGACCATTGTTGAGTTATTCTACACTTGGTGAACTCAGACCACTGTTGGTTGGAATGTTTCTTCTTTATCCACTTGGTGTTCTTTAACTTTGTTCTCCACTGACTACGTTCATTAACATCAATTTTAGATTTTAGTAAGTCTTTAAATAATGTTATGACACAACTGTAATCAAGAAAATACACTGTCACACACTGGAACTTATCTAATAAAAGGTAAAAGTCAGCAAGCCTACATTAGCTGTGCAGGAGAATGGGGACAATAGGAACTACATAGTGATTCAAGTGTACTAATAACTGAATTCTCTCCATAGTTCATTCACATTAACTTTTTCTAAATTCTTTTTTTTTTTCTCTTTATTTTGTGGTGCTGGGGATTGAACCCAGGGTGTTCTACCACTGAGTTACATCCCAGCCCTTTCTTTCTTTTTTTCTTTTTATTTTTTTTAGTTGTCAATGGACCTTTATTTTATTTATTTATGTGCGGTGCAGAGAATTGAACCCAGTGCCTCACACCTGTGAAGCAAGTGCTCTACCACTGAGCTACAACCCCAGCCCATCCCAGTCCTTTTTTATTGTTTATTTTGAGACAGAGTCTCCTTAAGTTGCTGAGGCTGGCCTCAAATTTGCCTTCCTCCTGCTTTAGCCTTCCAGTAGATGGGATTATAGGTGACACCCCTGTACCTGGCCTTAATTTTGTCTTCACTCTATAAAGTCCTCTAAGGTTGAAGTATATTCAAGTTTTGATAAAACATAAGTGAATTATACTTTTGAAGGAAGAAATTAAGGTGATAATTTTCCCTGATCCCTTGTGCTAACCTGATAGGAAAAGATTCTCCTTGCCTAGACTACTGAGACTCACATGCAATTCAGTGAAACCCTTTCCTCAGACACAAAGGGCTGTCTCCTCTCTAACCCTGATAAGCAGCAGGCTGTGTGCATCCTTGGGGTTCTGCAAAGGACAGAACAGCTGTACGGTCACAGACTTCAGGGCGGGTCACCCACATGGGCATATGTAATACCTCAAGAGGATCCATGTGGACATGCACTGAGCCTTCTAATGAGACAGGGTCATATAAATCAAATAAATGTTCTCAGAGAGTACAAAGAGCAAAAGCAAAGAGAAAGACCAAGGAAACCACTAATTTTTAAAAATTGAACTTGCAGGTGAAATACAATGTACAAAGAACATAATCATTTGCCAGGGGTGAGGGTAGAGCAAGAGATTAAAACACTTCATCAGGGCTGGGGTAGTAGCTCAACAGTAGAGCACTCCCCTAGCATGTGCCAGGCCCTGGGTTCAATCCTCAGCACTACATAAAAGTAAATAAAATAAAATAAAAGAAAGATATTGCATCCAACTATAACTAAGAAATAAATATTTTAAAAAACACTTTATCACTTTACTTTCTATTTCTTATGGAGCTAGGGATGGACCCCAGGGCCTCACACATGCTATGCAAACACCCTACCACTCAGCTACAACCAAGCTTCATTGAGAGTTCTTAAAAGATATGAAATCCAAATGAACAAATAGACCAAAGTCTTTGGGCAGAATTAGAGTTGTTAAAAACGATTAACACAGCCCAGCACAGCTATAGGACTAGTGTTTGTTACAGAGACACAGAGCTCAGCTTCCCAAGTTGAGGCTCCCAGTTGCCCATTTCCTGGGCCCATCCCTGCTGGGGAAGGACAGGCTCTGGGTCTTTGAAGAACAGTACTCTCTTTCAGCTTAGACCAGAAGCCTGCACACAGAGCTCAGTTCTTAGCTCGGGAACAAGCAGGCTGCCAGATACATAGAAGTGCAAAGACAGGACATTTTATAAGGCCTTCCCCTTCCCAGGTGAGCCAATGCAATCTGATTTGGCCAAGTAATTCTGCATTCATTAAATCTAATGTGGCACAGCAGTCTGGAAGGCTTCATATAACAAGACTATTAAGATGTATGAAGCTAATTAGCTTCCATAGTCAACTCTCTAAGATTCTGCATTAGGTTTTTAGAGAAACCTACAGTTATTTAACCTCCTACACTCCTTTCCCACCATAAATGGCTTCAAAAGCACCAGAACCATGACCATTGGGAATTCCCTTTCCTATAGATTTGCCTATAGGATGCAAAAGGTAATAAATAATTCTTCTTAATCTTTTCCTTTTTTTTTAGCTCAACATTTCAGTGTGGGAATAGGGTGAATTAATGGAATACGTTTACAAATGGAAAAAGGGAAATTGAAATATGTACATATATCATTTAAACTGAGATACCTTTCACATGCCACAAAAGTCATATGGTTTTTAAACCATGCTTTTCATGACTGACCAATATTTTAAGACTATAGGTAGTACTTGCATGCCACGCGGAAAAAGTCAAAACCAGGAAAAGCCATCTCCATTCCTACCCTTGTGTTCCCTGCCTCAGTGGTTCTCAAAGTGTGGTCTCCAGAACACAACATTAATGTCACCTTGGCATTCCAGAGAGATGCAAATCCACAAGTGGAGCCCTGCAGTTTGGGTTTTAAGCCATCCAAGAGATTCTGACAACAGTCAAGTTAGAGAATGATTGTTCCATGCCAAGACAATTGCACTAGTTTCATAGAAATATAGATTTGCACACATGTATATTTTTATTTATAATGAATCATATATATTTAATATTAATTAATTAACGTATTAATATTTTGTGGAAACATACCAAATTTGCCAGCCTGGTAATTTTGTTTTGCCAAATGACCCCTAATAGTCACATTTAAAAACAAAGGAAAAGGGGCTGAGGCTGTAGCTTAGCGGTAAAGTGCTTGTCTTGTATGTGTGAGGCACTGGGTTCAATCCTCAGCACCACATAAAAATACATACAGATACTATGTGTTCATCTACAACTAAATAAATATTTTTTTAAAAAAGAGGAAATCGGGGGAGCATAAAAAGATTATTCATCCATAGTAAATTACCAAGAATAGAAAATAGTAAAATAGGGAAATCATAAAGCCTCAGATGAAAATGAAAGAAAAAAAAATACCTAGGCATTTTGTGAGACAATAAGTGGCAAGTATAGATAAGATTCTCTGAGTTGGTCCTTTGTTGATCAGCCCTATTTCTCTACCTTATATCTCTAGCATTTATCTATGACAATGTAGCACCATGATATCATAGGATTTCAAACATGGCTACTCATTCAAAAATAATAGTAAAAGGCCCTAGAGTTTTCCATAAGATTCTAGTCACTAGCCTTAAAACAAAGAGGGTGAAGGTTCAGGTTGTAATAAGACCAAACCCTGGGAGCCTGACCACCGTAGGGCCTAGAAAGAGGCCTGAAACCAACTAATTTTGTGGAGCACTTTCCTTTTGTCCAAAGACTCCCAAAAGATTTGTTGTGGTCCACATGGCTCAGGCTAAGAATAGAATCCAAGTCTCCTGCAATGATCCTGAACCCATTTCCCTATGAGATAGCACCCCTGCACACTGGCCAGGCCTCCCTTTTTCCATTTGTTCAATTTAATGACTCAGATATTAGGAAAGTATTAATTTAAAAAAATCAAGGCTATTCATTATCTATCACTCCAACACAACATCTGTAAGAAATGTGTTATATCTTCTCACTGTGATTCCTTTTTGGAAGCAGGCATACAGACAGACATTTATGGAATTTTCTATATGGGTGTTTTCTTCCTAAGACTATAAATAAGTGTTTTCTCAGGTTTTTCAATTTTCCTAAAAAAATGGAAGTTTTAATACCTGAATGGAATCGTTTCATTAAGATTGTTTTGCCCAATGACCACACACTAATAGCCACATTTAAAAACAAAGAAAAAAAAAAAAAGAGGAAATCAGGGGAGCATAAAAAGAAAGGAAAATAACTTTTAGGTAACTAATGCCCTAAAATTAGTTATGCAAGTTGTTTCTAATACTTTACAATGATAAAGATTCAATGATCAAGATAAAGGCTCAAATCTATGTACTTCCATGATTATTCATCCATAGTAAATTACCAAGAATAGAAAATAGTAAGTAAAAAATGTGAATACCTTTGCTCTAATCGTGGTAGGATATGTTATAAGCAATGTAATAAGAACTTATTTAAACTTAATCACACCCCATATTTCCATATTTTTCTTTTCTTTTTTTTTTTTGGTTTGCTTTACAAAAAACAGTGACTTTCAAATCACGAATGTTTTTTATTAATCAGGTTTAAAAAGCATTTCAGAGTTAAGTATACACTTACCTTACACCAGCAATACAATTCTCAGTTATTTACCAAAAGGAAACAATAATATAGGTCTATGAAGAATGATGAAGATCCAGAGTGAAAACTACCTAACATCCATCAATGGATAAACAGATAAAGCAATGTGGGTTTCCCATATTATGAAATATATTTTAGTCATAAAAGTAACCAAATATTAACACATGTGATACAGGATGAATATTGAAAACATTACACTAAGTGACAGAGGCCATCTGCAAATACAATATTCTATATGCAGGATTTCATCTACATGAAATTCTACAAAACATAAAAAAACCACAATGACAAGAGGCAGGTCTATGGTTGCCTGTGGCCAAGGGAAAGACAAGGGGACCTACCAGAAAGTGTCTTGAGGATATTTTCTTGGGGTGACAGAGCTCTACCTCGGTGTGGCACTGGGGCACACGATTGTGAACTGTTACCAACACTCACCACTCTACACTTGATTTGGATGAATTTATTGTGTGGAAATTACACCTCAGTGAAGCTGAGGGGGCATTCTGAGATATATTTGAAAACAGCTTGATTCTAGAATCACAAGAGAAGCCAATTAAGATCTACAGAAAATAAATAAACACATACAGCTGAAAAAGTATTAAAAAAGCAAAAATGATGTAGAAATGTTTGGGGGAAATTAACACATTGTATGCTAGAAATTGATAAAAAACACAAGCAAAACTGTTTAAGAAGATTTTGGAGAAAACCATCTGTTTTTTTGTTCCTATTTCCTCTCAATTCCTGGGTGCATTCATACATGGGCTATGTAGCTA
Organism: Marmota marmota marmota; assembly: GCF_001458135.2. Taxonomy (NCBI): domain Eukaryota; kingdom Metazoa; phylum Chordata; class Mammalia; order Rodentia; family Sciuridae; genus Marmota; species Marmota marmota. Next base: position 1,662,409 of record NW_025999969.1, read on the forward strand.
AAATTATAAAATACATATAAAATGTATATATGCATATAGATAAAGATAGCTTTTTTGTCGAGGGGCGTTAGGCTCTACCACTGAGCTACATGCCTAGCTGTGAAAATTTATATTTTAAACATTTTTGTATCACAAGAAACTTTACATATCTCTATATACTCTTCATGATTATAATTTTAAATTGTCAAAAGTCATGACTGTTATATGAATTTCCAAGTTTTAAAGCAGATGATACCTTGATATTTGGATGCCACCAAGTGGACAAAATATGCAGTTTCTGAGATTGAACATCATTTTACGCTTTATAAATGTATTTTTTATTAATAAAAATCAATTTAAAACTCAAATGCGTAAAAACTAAAACCCAATCATTGTGTGGGTGCTGCACTAGACCATGATCCTCATCTATTTCTTAAAGTACCTTGACTCTCAACTCAGAATCTAAGAAAATCAACTGAAGAAAAGAACTTACTACTGAAATTGAGGTTTCTACAACAACAAAACCACAGGAGTGAATCTCGACCTGGGTATACCTTGAGCCCCAGTGCAAAGAATAATATAAGGACCCCCAATTGTATACAGCCTTTGCTCTGAGTCAACCAAATGACTTCTAACAAAACAAGCAGCCCCCTCAGGAAGCTCTGTGGGCAGACCCAGTGAAGACAGCCTGGAGGCAGAGGACAGCAGGGAGTCCACTTTCACTTGGGTGAGAACTTGCCAACTCTTTAGAAGCTACCAGATTCTCCCCCCACAGTTCCTGCCCTCTCCATTGCAAGCCTTACCAGTGCATTGGAACAGTAACTGGCTGGAGCCACACTCACAAGAAAACAAGACTTCAAGAGAGTGTTGGCCTGGGTCAGCAAAACAATGAGGGTTCCCCAGGAAAACCCTGGAATAACCCTGAGCTTTTGCTGCCACCAAGCGGGAGACCAGCACACACTCCATCCTGCCTGTGGCCCAACACTCCTCCCAATTATTTATTCTGGGATTTTTTTCCTCCCTGGTCCTTGCTCATTTAGTGCTCACAACCTCCACAGACTAAAAAGGAACCGTTAAAAATCAAGCAAATGAGCAAGCAAACTTCAGCCATGCCACAAAAGGAGCTCTAAGCACTCCAAGGAATGCAGCAGAAGTTCCAGAGACAGGAACTCCAGAGGCCCACAGCTTACTGTGGGGAGTTACAGAGTCTGGCTTCTACTGATTGCAGTGTGTGTGTGTGTGTGTGTGTGTGTGTGTGTGTGTGCGCGCGCGCGCGCGCGAAGGCATTCTGTCTTTCATTTGTTTCAACTTTAATTCTATTTCACACTTAGAAAAAACTCATGACCAAAAAGAAAAAAAAATCTTCTCCAGAGATTCTGGAGACTGAGGTGGTAGTATCACAAGTTTGGGGTTGGCCTGGGCAATTTAGCAAGATGCTGTCTCAAAATAAAAAAGCACCTATAGTTCAATGACCAGAAGTTACACTTATCCACTCTCCCCATAATACATTCTATCCCATCACCCCTTTTTATGAAAACAGTGGCAAACGACCACAAGTGATTTTTTTTTCACTAAATAATACAATACATATATCATGGGTTTTATACCATATTGGTACATTCATTTTTAAGTCCTGTTGTATACTATCACATGAATGTCCCATAAGATATTTTAAAATTTTTTTCATTAAAATGGACAATATCTTGTTTCCAATCTGTGAAACTATCTTCTTACCTAAAATTCTCCAGACAAACTTGATGGCTGCTTCTACTGGGCTGGAGTTCACAATTTCATCCAGAAGGCCCAGCTTGAATGTTTCACCTGCCAACATGTCTTCCTAAAACAAAACAAAACAAATCAAAGAACAACATGAGATTAAAGTGAGAGCCTTGCTCTCTATAGCAGGGAAGGCTATCTTTCCAGGATGTAAATATTCATTATTAAGTAAAACAAATAAGGACTTCTGATGGCTGGAATAGAAAGGCCTCTGCAGATATAGCCAGAGAACTTGGATTCAGGCTGCAGCTCTCTATTTTATTGTTTCTGTGACCAGGATCTGTACGAGGACCACAATTTCCTCACCAAAATGGGAATAATTATATTTACCTCAGTGATTCTGAGTATCAGGTGAAGAAAATACATTTTCTTAATACTTTCTAAATATCTGTGGAAGCACTCTATAACTTCTAGATCCATCTCTGTAGAAATGGAAGAGACGACCATTATTGGATAATAATAATAGATATGATAGTATCCGGACACTTTTCTGGAAGTGCCTTTGAAAACAGGCTTCCAGGCTGGGGTTGTGGCTCAGTGGTAGAGTGCTTGCCTACCATGTATGAGGCACTAGGTTCGATCCTAAGAACCACATAAAAAAATAAATAAATAAATGTATTTAAAAGAAAAAAACAGGCTTCCAGATCCTCTTCTGCAGTGAGGAGGTGGTGTGGAGTAGGTGAGTGGTGTCAGGAGTCAAGGGTTCCATGTGTTAAGTCACATGGGTGACAGATGAGTCAATTAGCCTCATAGTAAGGACCCCAAGGGGACACAAATGGAAGATGGAAACCTGGGTACTAAAAGGATCTCTGGGGCAACACAGAGGGGGAACCTGAGCCAACCACAAATGGAATGAAAAGCTGTTTGTTTGTAATGGTTTCTTCTGGCTTGGATTTCACAAAAGAGAGTACTATTGCTCTTCTTGCAGTGTCAGTCACATCCCAAGCACATTTATTCTGTTTTAAAGAACTAAGAACATAAGATATGGCTCTGCCCGTGCAAACCAAATCCTCAGGTTGTGCTTTAAACTTTTGTTTTCCTGGGCAGCCCTCAGTGTAGGGGACAACCCCTTTTTAACAAGAGTCCAACAAGAGTCCTATGTAGGGCAATGTCAGGAAATCCAAAGGCAACTGAGCAGAAAACAGTCTTTTTCAAGCTGGAGAATCTCATTGCCCCCCTAGTTTTCTTCATTATTCCTTTTCCAAACTTAAAAAAACAAAACAACAAACAAACAAACAAAAACTTCCTGGAATCCTTTCTAGATGTCCTTCTATATTTCCTCTAAATTATGCTGTCTACTAAAAAAGACAGGCGTATGGCTCTAATGGTAGCTTTCTGCTAATTCACTGTGATGACCTTTTCTATGTAAATCAAAAATCTGCCACCTTCCTACTGTTTTTACTTCTTTTCTTCATCATGTTGAAAATAGTGGCATTTCTTGAAGCCATGCTTTGGGAAGAGAACAAACCGGTTCTTTTCTTTTTGTCAAAGAAGCCAGTTTTCTTCCTGATTTTCCTTAACTGCTCTTGCCTTTCACATGTAACAATGAAAACAGGGTCACAGCATTCCTTGACAGTCCCCTATGTGCTGAGTTCTGTAAACCTCAGGATTTAAGACTCATTTCACACCATTAGGACTTTGAGTGTTTCATGCTTCTTTGCTTCCTGTTTTGTCTTTTGCACAATCAACTGTCTCAAGTGCTTTGAATTTCTCTAGTATTTTGGATGGTGAGCCTCGTCTTAAGAATTCTAAATCAGACACTTAAGATAGTTCACCCTCTTTAACATGTATTTATCATATCATTGTAAATTAAAATAATTTGTCACTTGATTTTTTGGAATAAATCTAATACTTTTAGTTCTTCTACATCTCCTGTCATATTCTAAGGAGTCATAATACCCACCTCATTTAAAAGTACAAAGCCATTTTTTACTGTATATAGAATCATATTCTCAATTTGGCCCATATGCAGTTTTGTATTGTAGTTTTTCTGTTGAAACATACAGATATATTTTAACAATTCTCAAACATTTTAGTCTTTGGGCTCCTTTTTATTCTTAAAAATTATGAAGGAGTCTCAAAAGCTATTATTTAGTAGGTTACATCCACCAATATTTACTACATTAGAAATTAAAACAGAACTTTAAAAATGTTTATGTGTGAATCATTTTATAATAAAAATGATAAACTCATTATAGGTTAACATAAATTTTTATGCAAAATAACTAAATTTTGAAAATTTTAATAACTTGTTCTTTTTATCATCTAGTTATACTCAGAAAAAAATAGATATGGGAATGATATTTATAGCTAGGAATTTTGGAGTTCTTACCATATCCAGGTGAGTTCTAAGCACACTGTATTAACCTACCTAATCTTTACCATATCACCATATGTACATTATGATAAATCTAAGCAAAAGAAAGTTAAGATGAAAGACCAAAGATCTCATAATTATACTGGTATGGAGCAAGTTACACATGTTCTTTCTTCCAACTTTACCTCAACTGAAAGTCCCTTTATATATCTCACAAATCTAATATTTGGAAAATCTAAAGGGGATAAAGGGTTACTGCTACCGGATATTTCTTTTTTGTGAGGAGAGAATTTTCTGACATTGACTGTGGTAATGGTTGTACAACCCTATGAATATACTCCTATGCCATGGAACCACATGCGTTCCATGGGTGAATTGTATGGTAGGTGAATTATATCTCAATAAAGCTAATACCAAAGGAAAAAATAAATAAATTTAAAAAGGCCACACAACAGCAACCTCAGTCCAGACAAGGGTGAACTTGAGACCTTAAGTGCCTTCCCTGCCATTTAAAAGTAGCCAAAATTCTGCCAGTCATTTCCAGTCACAAGGAGGAATAGGAGGCACCGAAATGCAGACTTCAGGGTAACTAGTTTGTCATGTCAGTAGCTCCAAAATACCTTGGCTATTTGGTGCCTCTCTCATAGGAGGCTCTCCTAATGTCATTTCACCATCCTTTCTCCACTGCTCACCCCTACCTGCTGGCTTATGGCTACTGACCTGTATGTCCACTCATTCTGCTGAAGGTCATGCTGAAAGGGACACAGAAAAGGTACACGTAGGATTTACATGTGTCTTCATAAGTTTTTACAAGAAATTAAAACACGTAAGGAAAAACTTAAAAAATTGATACATGTTGAATACCCTTTATCTGGAATGATTCATGTCAAAAGTATTTCAGATTTCGGATTTGGGAATGCTTAAATATATACCATGAGCTATCTTGGGGATGAATTCCAAGTCTAAACCCAAATTCATTTATACTCTGTACACGTCTTGTACACACAGCATGAAGATAATTCCATACAATATTTTGAGTATGCTTGCCTTTTGACTTTCACCTGTTATATGTGGTCAGGTGTGAAATTTTCCACTTGTATCATCATGTCAGCCCTTAAAAATTAAAAATGTGAAGTGTTTTGGATTTCAAGTTAGGAATTCTCAATCCATGTATCTCTATGTTATAAAACTATTCAGCCTTATAAAATGATCCTTTTAAAGAATATTTACAAAAAGAATAACATGATTTCTTACCAGAATCCATGGAGACCAGAGATAGGAATCATATATTCATATATATATATATATTTTTCAAAGTGCTAAGTGAAAAAAAAAAAGTCAACCAAGGATTTGTCTCTTGTAAAACTATTTTTTGAATATAAAGGTCAAATTTACACATTTCAGGTAAACAAAAACTGAATTTGTTGCTTCAAATTCAGAAGAAATCCTTTAAACTGAAATGAAAGAACATTAGATAAATGATGATTTAATAAACATGAAGAAATGAAGAATAGTGGTAAAGGATAGTTATACTGATAAACATGAAAGATAATACCTGCATACGTTTTTGTTTACAATTCCTCTTTTTCTTTTCTCATTTAAAAGACCACTTGAAAAAACAATAAGGATAGATCATATTGATGGTCACATTATATAGAAATACAGAATTTCTGGGCTGGGGTTGGCTCAGCAACAGAGCACTCGCCTAGCACCTGTGAGGCCCCGAGTTTGATCCTCAGCACCACATATAAATAAATAAAATAAAAGTATTGTGTCCAACTACAATTAAATAAATAAATAAAAGAAATACAGAATTTGTGACAGTAACTGCATAAAGGGGCAGGTAACAGCTACAGGGGAGAAAATGTTTTGTACACTATTAAGTTAATATTAATCTGAGCTAGATTGTCATAAATGAAGATATTAAAATAAATCATCAAGGCTACCACCCCTAAGAAAATAGCTAAAAAATATGTAGAAAAAGAAACAAGAAGAGAATTCAGAGGGCACACTAGAAAATATGAATTTAACACAAGTGCAAGCCCTAATGGAGGAACTGAGGAACAAAGACAGAAAACTAGTAGCAAAGTGGCAGAGTTAGTGTAAAGCAGAAAGGGGGCGCGTGAGATCAGGAACCATGGAACAAGAATGAGGCACCAAATGGAGGCTTATTGGGAGGTGCTCCTGGGGGAGATTCAGGGTCCGTGAAAGGACGAAGGCTGGGGAAGTCACAGGCAGGAAAGGCAAGCACAAGGCTATAAAGGAAACTAGAGGTAGGAGGGCCTAGGCCATCTAACTTGCAGCTACAGACAGCAGGTTGGCCGAGCCCAGTTTAGGGGGACTGTGCCTACGTGGGTTGGTCAGGGCTGATTGAGTTGACAGGGCGACTGTTTCTGCAGGTGGGAACCCGTGGTGGTTGGGGTCCCTTGCCATGTCAGCTTCTGATTGGCCATTTCAGGTTTCTACAGCCAGATGGAAAGTCCCCATCCTCAGCCATAGTGAAAGGGGAGGGGGAAGGGAAGAGCTTGCCTACCTAACAGTTTTTCCTACCAGTAAATATACTAAATGTAAATGCTATTGAACTCTTCAAATAAAAGGCAGGGATGGAGCAGGGAATGTGGTGCTTCCCTAAGATGCACGAGGCCCAGCGCTGCAAAAATGTCAAACAGTGAAACAAAATGAACAAAAAAATAAGGCCGAGTCAGGCAGAATAAATAATATTTAATATTGGGATACATATTGAAAGCACATGAAAGAGAAAGTAAAAGAAACAGAGACAGACCTCAGTAGATCAGCAATGTTTTATTAAGCAGCACAGTAGCACATTTTCAAAAGAGAAAATGGCAACTGGTCACAATAAGGGTGTGAGTTTTATGGGGTTTAGTGAGACTTACTCATAGCAGAGTGTGTCCCTGGGCAGTCAGGGAAACAGATGTAGAATGGGAAATTGTGAAAGTTCAGAGCCCATTGTTCTTCTTCTCTCCCTGGGGGTGGTTGTTTCCAAATCCTTCAGATATGATAGTGATAACGTGGTGATGAAAATCAATCAGGGCCGAGTTCCGTTTCCCCAGATGTGAAGATTGAACACTCAAGAAATGCCGAGAGAAGCATAGAAAGCAACTTTTACTTTAAGGATAGAACAGAGATAGACTTCTCCACAGAGAAGGGGCCCCAGAGATGGATATCCAAAGAAGTGGGGGTGTCCTGTCCCTTTTATACGTTTTATTTTTCCTTTTCTCCTGCTCTCCTTCTCCCCTTATCTGACCTCTCTCCTCTCCCATTCTGCATAGGTGACCAGTGGCCAAAAGGTGGATTCCAGAGCTGAATGAGGCTGCTTAGGGGTAGGGAAGAGACCAGCCTAAGAGGCATTAAGTAACAACTCTAACTCCCTGCAGGGAGGAACAATTCCTGGGGCAGGTTATCTTAGCATCAAGTTGGAGGAGGCGGGGGAAGGGCTTTGGAGATGTCAGCATTTGATTTCTTTCCTTTCCAACCAGCCCCCATCTTCCTGATCAGACCCAATTATTTATTATCTACATTGACTGCCTTTTATCCCCCAGTTTCAATATTAGTATAAAAGTAGAGTATAAATTAAAGATGATTAAATCCTACTTTATTTTAAAAAGATGCCCAAAGAGGAAAAACTGCAAGTAAAATTACATAGTTAAAAGACCAGTAGAAAGTAACAAAGAATGGAGATCCCCTTTAATTAGTGTAACCCTGGGAGGTCCTAAGGTTAAGGGAAGTAAAGAGACAGTCAGAAGCTCAGAGGGGCCTATTTACCAACCAGAATGTAAATGTTTCAGCCCCTCCAACAATTGCTTAACCCTACAGGACAGCTCAGCACCAGTGCTGGAGATACCCAGGACTTGTTAACCAGAGAGCTAACCATTCAAAGTGCCCACCTCTGATGCTCATGACACTCGCAAAGTCCAAGGACCACACCACACACAGGAATCCTACTGGAGAGAGTTATTGTCAGAGCATGGAGCAAACTGACAAGGCTGTCCCTCCGAGGAGAGCAGCAGCCTGTCGGCACTCACAGGGCAGCTTTATAGCCCACAAGGGGAATTTCACAAGCATGCTTAGGGGTTATGTCATGGGCTGGGGTGGGGTCGACCCTTTAACAGGTACATGTTCTTATGCGAGGTTAAGCAGCAGTGCCTCAGGATATCAGATAAAATGGCTCTTAAATTGAAACCTGGGAATCCCTGAATAAAATGACTCCTAAATCGAAACTTAGGAATCCCTAGATAAAAATGGCTCCTGACTTAAAATGGCGGATCTGATGTCAATATTGATCTGATGCCAATATTCTTCCCTTTTTTGTTTTTATAGATATAAGGTCCTTGCTTAGCATCTGGACGGCCATCTTAAGTACAGCCGCCATTTTAAGGAAAAAGTTTCACTTTCCCGCCCAAGGGCATTTCTGAGAAAGGTTCACTACTCCCTCATACCAACCCAACCCCTAACTGCCTGTATTAGGACCCACCCGCTCTGATTCCTGAGCCTCCCCCATAAAAGTCCCAGAACTCAAGCCTGTTTTGCCTCTCTCTCCTATAGAGAGATGGCCTTTATTTGTCAGCTCTGACAAATAAGCTCTCGTGTGGATCTCTGCCTGGTCTCCCTCTTTCATTTCTCACTTAACCATCTCTTGTTCCTCGCTTTCCCTTCATTTCATCCCAAAACCCAGGATCAGGATCCCCAGTGTGCCCATCCCCCTCTTCAAGGGTCACTGAGCGTCCCTGGGCCCCATCTGGATTCTATCGTGGGACCAGACCGTCCATTCTGCCGAATGTCCTCTCTGCACTCATCACTGGACATTTCAGGTTCAGGACCTCTGTCTCCAGTCGACCTAAATGACCTACGGGCCCCAGGAAGTAAGGGTCCCAGGAAGTAACTGTTGATCATCCAGCACTCCCAGGGTTACCATGTGATTGGGGGGCACCCCCAGCCCCAGGTTTCACAGCTACAGCTGATTGTTGAACAAGTCTATAGGTGGTCTTTTATTTGGGTCCTGGGTTTTGAAAAAAAAACACCAAGCATGATTGGGAGTTGTTCCTGGTGAGACTACCTCTTGACCTTGGGTTAATCTCTAGGGACTTCTGCCCCTTCTAGAGGCTTCTGCCCCTACTAGTAGTCCCAGCTGAGCACCCAAGTGCCTCTACCAGCTCCTGCCCCAACGCTTACCCAGAGGTGGTCATTACTTACCCTGAGTGTAACCGTCCTCTAGACTAAGTGATACTAGAGACTGGGGGACGCCCCACCTCTAAACTCACCTCCTACGTCTCACCATGGACGGCTCCTCATCCATTCCCTCCCATAGCCCCCTAGGCTGCCTCCTGGCTAACCTAGAGTCTCTCTCTCTCTAACCCCAAACCTAATCCCCCAAAACTTATCTGCTTGTGCAATCAGATCTGGCCTCAATATCCTTTGGATAACAACTCTAAATGGCTGCTTAATGGCACTCTAGATCCCAATATTATCAGGGATCTTTTCAACTATTGTGAGCCTTTGGGAAAATGGAAAGAGATCATACATATTGGCCTTCTCCTCTCTATGTTCCAAGCCCTCTCTGCAACTCTTGCTCTCCTGCACAAGTCCTCTTAGTTTTCACCTCCCCTATACCTGCTTCCAAAGGGACAGAAGATCCTACCCAGGACTCCTTCTCCTTCAACCCAGCAGATGAGCCCCGACCATACCACAATTCTCTTTCTAATGAAGCCTCCGCAGCAACTTTCCCCTTGACCACTCTGTCCTTCTCTCCTCCTGCTACATGCTCATGGGCTGTCACTGCCCAACCTGCAACTCTTGTGTCCTCTTCGTGAGGTGGCTGGGGAATATGGTGTAATTCAGGTTCAAGTGCCTTTCTTTTTGTCAGATCTTTCACATATAGAAAAGTGGCTCAGGTCCTATATCAAAGAGTTTCAATATATGACTCAATCATTTAATTTGGCCTTCCACAATGTCTGTATGATCTTGTCTAACACTCTCCATACAAACTCTCCTACCCGAAGAGTGCAGGAAAGTTTGGGACCAAGCTAGAAATTATACTGATGAGATACATCAGACCTCCGCTGCCCATCTGATTGGCACTGAAGCAGTCCCTCATTGGGACTCCAATTGGGATTATAATTCACCTGGAGGGGCTGGGGTTGTGGCTTAGTGGTAGAGTGCTTGCCTAGCATGTGCCAGGCCCTGGGTTTGATCCTCAGCACCACATAAAAATAAATAAACAAAATAAAGGTATTGTGTACAACTAAAAAATAAATATTTTTAAAAAAATAATAATTCACCTGGAGGAGTAACTAGTAGAAACCGATTCATTACTTGCCTCATGGCAGAACTTAGAAAAGAAGCCCATAAGGCTATCAATTATGAAAGGCTCCAGAAAATCTTCCAGGATAAGAATGAAAACCCTTCAACATTTTTAGACCATCTCACAATACCTGAAATTCCAGATGTGAGACAACTACTAATGACCTACTTTTTCTCCCAGAATTTCCCCTCCAATAAGGCCAAACTAAGGCGCCTCAAGAGGGGGCCCGTTATTCCCCAAGCTGAGGCACTGGAAGTGGACTTTAAGGTCTATAATGGGAGAGAAGGCCCGGAAGCAGAAATATCAGATGCTCAGTCTAGCTGTCCATCCGGCCTTAGCTTCTGTTCCTGATTCTACTGGCCCACGGAAGGGTCCCTTGGAACCTCCCAGACTCTGTTTTAAATGTGGTCAGAGGGGTCACTGGACTCGTACATGTCCTAGACCTCACAAGCCTCTGGGCCCTTGTCCTAATGCCATCAGAAGGGACACTGGGCTGTTGACTATCCCCAAGCCTATAGTGGCCCCTGGCCATCTGGCCCTTCTGATTCCCCTTTCCAAATATTGGGACTGAGTGCAGAGGACTGACGAGGCCCAGGTCCTGAACACCCAACCACGACCATCATCACTCCTTGGGAACCCAGGATACCTCTGTGTATTTCAGGTAGGCCTGTCTCCTTCCTCCTAGACACCAGGGCTACCTATTCAGTCCTCAAGGAGTTCTGGGGGGCCTACCACTCATTCTATGACCTCTGTTGTTGGGATAGAGGGTAAACCTTACCAACCCTTACAGACACCTAGCCTTGTTTGTGCTTTTGGCTCTCTAATTTTTACTCACTCCGTTTTGGTCATTTCACAGTGCCCTGTTCCCCTTATGGGAAGGGACATCCTCATAAAGTTGGGGGCTACGCTTTCCTTCACCCTTCATTTATGCTTCCATCCAGACTCATCTGCCGCTCCCCTGATCCTCACCCTTATCTTAGGACCATCCCCTATTCCGTCTGCCAGTGCCTTCCCATTACCCCCTTCCAAGGTGGACCCTACTGTCTGGGATGTTTCAAGTCCTTCTTTTGCCTCACACCACAAGCCCATTCACTTCTGTCTCAAAAACCCCCATCCTTGATCACATTCTCCCATCAGCTTTGCTCTCCCCTCCAGGGATTTGAACTGCTTTTGGATCCTGGCCTGAGGGCTCGGGACAATCACCACACACCTTCTCCCATTCACCTAGCACTCTTCTTCTTCACCCACACACCGGCCTCATTTGGGGTTGCCTGTGGAAGATCCCAGTCTTACTTTCCACACGTGTTCACCTTTAAACCCTGCTACTCTACTCCCTGCTCCTCAGGACACTTTCACCTCTTCTCCTCTTATCCATTCATGCATTGAAACTCTGGAGGAGCTTCTTCCACTTCCCTCCCACCTACAGGAAGGCCCCGTGCTCCAGGCAACATACACATGGTTCATAGATGGCTCCTCCTTCGTTCGGGAGGGAGTTCTTCGGCCGGGTTTGATATAGTCTCTCTAAACTCGGTTTTGGAAGCAGCTCCCCTCCCCAATATCAGCAGGCTGAACTTGTTGCCCTCATCAGGGCCTTCACTTTGGCAAAGGGAGCCTCCCTCAATGTCTACTATCTCTTGAATTACATTTAAATTGAACTAAATTCCTTCCTTGGCTCTTCTTAGGTTAGGAGCCCTCCCAAAGAAGCCATTCAACATCTCCCCTTTTGAGCTTCTATGTGGACGGCCTATCTCCCTGATCAGCTTACTACTCTCTGATTCTCCACTATCCCTTGCTCCTCCTCTTTTCTGGCCCCTTCTTGCATACATTAGGAGCCTTCTTTGGCAATACAGCGATGCTGCTCTGGAAAAGCCTAATTCTGCCTCTTCCTCTTCTCCCACTCTGTCTCCTGGCGACCTGATACTTTTTCTTTTTAATATTTTTTTTTAGAAGTATTTGCACACAATACCTTTATTTTATTTATTTATTTTTATATGGTGCTGAGGATCAAACCCAGGGCCTCACATATGCTAGACAAGCGTTCTACCACTGAGCCATAACCCCAGCTTGATCTAGTACTTTTTGCCCCCCCCACACACAGGCCCCCCTCCTCCTATCAATTCTCCACAAAATGAACCGAACTCTAACGGGTCATTCTTACCACTCCCTCAGCAGCCCGCCTTGAGGGCATCCCATATTAGGTTCATAACTCCCATTTAAAACAGTCTTCTTCACCCTTTTATACACTGAGACCCACAGGCCCTCTCAAGCTGTGTTTCTCCAAGGCCAGAACCCCAATCTTCCTTCAGTCTCTGAGGACCATGAGGACACTGCAGAATTTGAGTACTATCCTTCCCTTTCAAATTTTTGCCCTCCTCTCTCATTCTGCACTTACCTCCCAGGGGTACCATTACCAGAAATTAGCATTCCAATCTCTAGAAGACTTACAGCAACTTGCTCAAACCATATTAACCATACAATCCCAGCTTGATTCTTCAGCTGCTGTGGTTCTGCAGAATCGAAGGGGCCTTGATCTTCTTATTGCTGGAAAAGGCAACTTTGTACCTACAGGAGGAATGTTATTTTTACCAAAATTGGGCTGCCAGGGACATCATTCCTCCACCACTCAACCTTCGTCATCATTCCAATGACATCCCACACCTCTAATGAGGGATTCAAATGCCACCCCTTCCCAGCAGAAAGCAGTTATAGAAGATTGACCTACATCCCTGTTCTGTAAGGAGCCCAGTAAAAACAAAAAAAGGGGGAATATAAGGTCCTTGCTTAGCATCTGGACAGCCATCTTAAGTGATAGTCACCATTTTAAGGAAAAAGTTTCACTTTCCCACCCAAGGGCCTTTCTGAGAAAGGTTCCCCACTCCCTCATACCAACCCACCCCTTAACCACCCACATTAGGACCCAGCTAGCTCTGATTCCTGAGCCTCCTCTGCAAAAGTCCCAGAACCCAAGCCTGTTTTGCCTCTCTCTCTTATAGAGAGAGATGGGCTTTATTTGTCAGCTCTGACAAAGAAACTCTTGTGTGAATCTCTGGTCTCCATCTTTCATTTCTTGCTTACCCGTCTCTCATCCCTCACTTTCCCCTGATTTTTACTACAGCATTATCTTGTAAAGATTATTTCCTTGGGCAGCCTTTTCACTTATTTCTTTTTGCTACCTGCTTCTCAAGCAGCATCAACCCAGAGCTTATGTTTATTTTATTATTATTATTATTATTATTATTATTATTATTATTATTATTTTAGTTTTAGATGAACAGCATGCCTTTATTTTATTTGTTTATTTTTATGTGGTGCTGAGGATCGAACCCAGTGCCTCATGCATGCTAGGCAAGCTCTCTACCATTGAGCTACAGCCCCAGCCCAGGGCTTATGCTTTTTGCACACCAATTCATCAAATGTGACTCTCCAGTCCAGTATTTTGTTTTGTGCTGTTTTTAAGATTCTTTTTCTTTCTGCAGAAATTATATCATTTTCATCTGGAATTTTAGGCCCATCATTACTATAACTTTAGATTCAGATGGGTTTTCATGAATAATAGAAATTAATATTTATTGGACAAATACATCAGACACTGTGCTAAGTAGTTTCATATAGCCTCTCATTTAATTGTCATAACATCTAGGTTAAATAGTTTAACAATTCTCATTTTGCAGGTGAGGAAGTAAAGATTTTGAGATGTTAACTGATTAGTTAAGGCACAGGGCAAGTAACAGATGGAATAAGGATTTAAATTAATGCAGGATTTAGATTACAAACCCGGATTCTTAAATGCTCAACTATAGTCTTCCATTTATCACATAAGGGTAATGTTGTTATTGCAAGAAAGTCAGGTAGTCCATTTTCAAAATACATTATTAATTTTCCATTTTTTAAAAATTTTTTAGTTGTAGTTGGACATAAAACCTTATTTCACTTGTTTATTTTTGTATGTAGTGCTGAGGATCGAACCCAGGGACTCACACGTGTGAGGCAAATGCTCTACCACTGAGCCACAACCCCAGCCCCAATATTACATTTTTTAAATGTAAAATTATTTGGGATGTAAAAAAAGGCAGCTGGAAGGGAGAGGAGGATGTGAAAGCAAATGGAAGAGAATACAAAAAGAAAAAGAAATGGAGGCAGAACTCAACGGATCAACGGTGCTTTATTAAACAATGGAGGGAGGGGAAAATGGTCTGGGTTTTATGGGGTTTAGCAGGGCCAGGTCACTGAGGAATAGGGTTGGTGGGCTCATTTAGGGTAGGGCAGGAGGGCAGGCAGGGAAACAGTTAATAGTTAGATAAGGGAAGTTCCCTGGAGCCTATTTTCCAGATCCTTCAGGATGAAAATTTACAAGCAGTTAACAGCCTCTTGACAAAGAGGAGGTAAGAAGGAGGGGTCCTGACCTGACCAGCAGAATGCCAAAAGGCACTCAATCCAAGGGGACTTTCTCTACCACAAGAGAACAAAGAGAGGTAGAGACAACCAAAGACATATTTCTTTAAAGAACCCAATAGGAGACTGTAAAATCTAGGAGACATTACTACTCAGCCAATGAGGAACTGGCGGGGGGTGGGGGTGGGGCTTGCACTCTAGGGGATAAAATGCTGGTTGTTACTATGGAAAGCAGTATGGAGATCCCTCAGAAAGCTTAGAATGGAACCACCATTTGACCCAGTTAATCCCACTCCTTGGTTTTTAAGTCAAAGGACTTAAAATCAGCATCCTACAGTGTGGTAGCCACATTGATGTTTATAGCAGCTCACAATAGCTAAACTATGGAACCAACCTAGGTGCCCTTCAACAGGTGAATAGATAAAGAAACTGTGGTCTATATACACAATGGAATATTAGCCTTAAAGAAGAATGGAATGATGGCATTTGCAGGTAAATGGCTAGAGCTGGAGAATATCATGCTAAGTGAAATAAGCCAAATCCCAAAGAACCAAAGGTAGAATGTTTTCTCTAATATGTGGATGCTAATTCACACTAAGGGGGCAGGGGCTAGGGAAGAATACAGGTAGTTTGGATTAGAAAGAGGGTAGGAAGGATAATAGAATGAATCGGACATTATTATAATATATGCATATATAACTATACAATCTGTGTAATTCGACATCATGTACAACTAGAAGAACGAGAAGTTATACTCCATTTATGTATGATGTGTTGAAAAAGCATTCTACTGTTATGTATAACTAATTATAATCTTAAAATGCTGGTTATAACTGCTCTGAGGGTGCTTGCTTCCCCCTAGACACCCACTCTTGCAAGACCATCAGCAAAAATCCTTGCTTTTGCTATACCTTGTGTCTCTTAATCCATTCTTTGGGTTTGGACAGGTGAGCATGTTTCTTACATTATTATCTCAATTTGACAGAAACCAGGGCACAGACAAAGGGATGGTGATTTTACTTTTTAATTATTTTCAGCATTAATAATTCAATTAATTTGGGGACATTCATTTTATATCCAGCAAAACTGCTAGATTCTCTAATTAATTCTAACAATTTTCAGTTATTTTGCTTTTTTTTACCAAGATTATAATAATCCTCTGAATAATAAAATTTTCTCTTCCTTTCCAATCTTATACCTTTGACCTGTTTTTCTAGCTCACTGGGCTGCCTACAACCTCAAATATAATGTCAGATAGAAATGGCGAGAGCAGTCAGCCTTCTCTTTCAATTTACCATTTGATTGGCATTTGCTGTAGGTTTTTAAAAATTTGTTCTTTTTGGTTATACATGACAGTAGAATATATTTTGATACATTTATAAAAGCATGAACTATATCTTATTCTAATTAGTATTTGCTGTATGTTTTTTAAAAACTGGTATCTTTAACCTGATTGTCATTGCTTTCTATACCTAATTTACCTAGAATTTTGACCTTAAATGCATGCCAAATGTTATTGATTACATCTCTTAAAATAATACCAATTGTTCATTTGAATCACTTAATAGAATGAATACCATTGATCCAATGTTCAGCCCATCTGATATTTCTTTTTATTTAATTTTTTTTTGGTTGTAAATGGACACAATCCTCTATTTTATTTATTCATTTTTATGTGACGCTGAGGATTGAACTTAATGCCTCACACATTTAAGGCAAGCGCTCTCCCACTGAGCTACAACCCCAGCCCCCATCTGATATTTCTAGTGTCACTGGCCATGTGAGTCCTTTAGCTTATATGGGATAAAAATCCAACACAACAAAGAGAGGGTAAGTAAGAATTATTTATTTTATTGATTCACACAGCAAGGTGTGCCAGGTTTCTGTTCTCATGACTAAAAGGCTCAGGGGTCACTCCAGTTGAACTGGGCTAACTGGACTGCGCAAAATAACCACACAAGTGACACAAATACCTTTTTCTTTGGGGTCACTGTGACGAGAGTGAGAGAGCAAGAGCATGCGCTGACCCCTTTTATTGAGGAGAAGCCATTCAAATGAGGCAAGGGGTCAGGTTTCAGTGGGCTGAGTCTATCTTCATGATGTCCAAGGTCAGCAGATTGACTGACACCTGCGTAGGCTACACCCAAGGGCACAGTAAGAGAAGGGGACACACACAAGGCACTTCCATGGAAGATTCTATCCTAAACAGGGCAAGGGGTTATATTACAAAGGAACAGGTGAGCATAGCTCCACCCATGGGGCTGTAGCAAGACACACCCATGCACAAGACACCATCCCTTGAACCCAAGAAGGGGGGGAAAGCTCTGCCACATTTCTGTGACTGAGTGCCTCAGCACCCAGTCAGGGAGTGTGACTCAGTCACGTGTGACGTTGGTCTCCCACAAGGTTGCTACCCCACAGGCAGAGTAGCAAGGAAATCAAAGGGTGAATGGCATATATATGTTTGTGGGTTAGAAATTAGCATATTCATAAGCTATGCTTATGTTATTACTGTGCTCACCATTTTGCATTCCTGTGTGCATATGAACTAGGGATGGTGTCTTGTGCATGGGTGTGTCTTGCTACAGCCCCATGGATGGAGCTATACTCACCTGTTCCTTTGTAATATAACCCCTTGCCCTATTTAGGATAGAATCTTCCATGGAAATAGTACTGTGTTTTCTTCTACCCTGTGTGTATCTTTTAGCATGTGAAAGCATCTAAATGAGGGTCAGGTTACTTTCAGGCAAGCAGTGTGGTCAGATCTGCTTGCAGTGATTCTTGTTGTTTGTGTTAAACAATGGATGTGTTTAGGAAGGTTCTCCTACCACTTACCTCAAGTATAGAGTGTATAGTCCTTTTCTTTCAACAGTTACCAAATTAAACTTTAACCCATACTCCTGTCTCAACGCCCCCTGCCTCCGCCCAAAGACTTAATCTTCCTTATTTTTAAGGGGAATAGAGGAATGAAGGCCCATCTTCTGTAGCTTCTTCTGGGTTAGGACTTTCTCCTGGAGGAGTAAAACTCTCTGGCCCTAGGCTCTAAATGACTGGTGACTGTCAAAGGCAAGTCATCTTCTGCAGGAAGCAGTTGGAAGTCCTGCATAACTATTATTGTAACTCAAAATGGTTGTAATCCAGAAGAGACAAATTTAACAAGGAGGTTAAAAGACAGCAATGGGAATAGAAGCACAGGAAACAAAGGTCTTAATGGTGTCAAGAACCAGGGAGTTTAGGCAAGGGATCTCTAATAATTTTCCACGTCATTGGCATTACCTTGGTAAATAATTTTAAGCCAAGCAGCCTCTTGCAAAATCTCTTCAGCTCTAGTTTCTTTGTGCCCAGAAAACAGCAGGAGGTGTTGGCCAAAGAGCCGACTCCATCCTTCTGAGCTAACAAATAATCCAGAGCTAATTTATTATCTATCGCCATTTGGGTTAATGAATCCAAAGATTGTGCTGACAATTTAAAGTCTTGTCCAGTTTTGGTGGCAATGCCCGCCCCACCATGGTTGCTAAAATGTTATTGGCAGTCAGTGCACTGTAGGTTATGTTTCCTCCAAGTCCAATGAGCCATTCAATTAGAGTTGTTACCCCAGCTGTAAGGAAAAAAGCAAAACAACAAATAACAAAATTTTTTTCTTTTGAAGATGTGAACATTGGAACCAAGAACACAACTCTAAAATTTGGCATCTCTAAAATAACTAAAATTGTATCCAACTATATTAATCAGGTCAGGTCCAAAGGTGTAAAGGATGAGTGGGAAGTTAGCTTTAAATGTTGAGTTTAGGCAAGTGGCATTAGCTCAGCAGGTAAATTCTGAATTAATTCTGTTTCATTTGTCCAAATACCCCTTAATGCTGGACCTCTGTCCCTCCTAAAAATAAGCTGATGATTGCAAATCCAACATTCTGAAGATCAATTGTTACTTTTCATTACATCCTGAGTCAGCAAATACAAAGAGTTATTATACCAGGGTGAGAATAAGAGAAAAGAACAAACAAATATAGTTCTAGTTCAGCTGTGGAGAGCAGGCTGTGCCCTGCTCAGAGTTATTCCATGACATATTGAACATCAGTTTTCAGGCTATGCCTAAACCTGAGTACTTCATTCTGTAAAGCAGTAGTTTGCCATAAGATATTCCAATTTGAGATTAAGACTGAGGTGGAATGATTAAATCTTGTTTGTACAAGTAAACAACCACCATCTGCCTGGCACAGCCATAATGTACAAACTGATAAATAAATTAACTGTGTTAATCAAAATGACCACCTGTGGACTTATCAAATTAATTAGAAGCACATGGATGCATGGGCTTATCAAATTCTGATCTGAAAAACCAGGTCCACTGAGCTTATAGAACATATCAGACCACTGAATAAAGCAGTCCCCTCACTTAAGGCCCATAAAAGGAGATGTATCCCAAAACTGGACATTGCAATACCCTGACCCTATCACCTGAGTCCTCATCATGAACCTTGCCCAGGAAAATCACCACAGGGAGGAACTTCAAAATCTCTATTCTGAGACTTCAGCAGAGCACAGTTTCTCCTGCCTTTGCCAACTATTCACAAACCACTCCAAGCTGACACTGTGAAATTGCCATTTGTCTGGACCCTATAAAGAGTCACCCAAAGTGACTCTTTGCATTCTATCTACTCTCTGCTTTTGCTCTCAGTTCAGCCTCCTGAACCCTTGCGGTTGTCTTAACCTTTCCTTAACCTTTCTGTAACATATATGTCACTGTGTGAACTGTGATGTGTGATTTGAGTGTTATAGATATCAGAGATTATGATTGGAATAAAAGAACTTCCATTTGCCTGACTTATGACTATGAGGTGACTCACAAGTATTCAGTGAACTGCCACTGACAAAAGTGCATGTATTGTTAGTCAATAAATTATGACATTATGGAAAGACACAAATGTGTTGGGTCTACGTTAATGGCCTAGCTAACTCATGACACCGGTATAACATGGAGAAAGTAATTTACTTTCTCTGTAGCCCAAGCTTTTTTGTTTGGGCTAATATTTATCTGGAAGAACAATATATATATATATATA
>NW_025999969.1:1683520-1688164 GCF_001458135.2 Marmota marmota marmota
AAAAAAAATATATATATATGTGTGTGTGTGTGTGTGTGTGTGTGTGTGTGTATATATATATATATATATATATTTTGCTATGAACTCTACACATTCTTACAAAAAAAAAAAAAGTCAAGTGCTCCATAATTCTGGTCTCTCATTCCACATGTTAAAGTCATTGTGTTGAACACCCAAGTTTCAGTGTCCATACAGCCAGGAAGGCATTTCATAGCTGATTAATGATTAGCACATTAATTTCTCTTAGGCTCAGACTTCTCAACTGTGAACGGGGAGGGAAGGACTTATTAAATCCACAGGATTTCTGTGAGAAGGTTTAATACATTCATTCAAAGGAAAAAGAGGTGCTTAAGATAGTACTGAATAAATCACCACTTCAGATGCTTTTGCCATACTTGTACATTTTCACAAAAGGACCCAAGAAAGCAGTGTCACGGGCACTGAGGAGGGTGCCCACCAGAAGGAAAAAGAACTCCTTCTCAAGACTCAGTGTGAATTGAAGGGTGACGCTTATGGAATCTCTTCACAAAACCACTGTAAGATAGACACAGCTGTCCTTACATGATAGACACAGAAACTGAGATTTAGGAGATCAAGGAGATTTGCCCTGGCTCAGACAGGGTGGAGATCTGAGCAGAAAGATTCATATCAGCAGTTACCCCAGCCTGGACCTAAGTGTCTTCCAAAGGCCCAACCCAGTACATAAGAGATGAAGGCCAAATTCTCATCTGGGGGACACTTGGAAGAGACCTGGGGGATACTTGGAAGAGACCCATCCCTTTCTCTAAAATGTTTCTCAGTCCCTCTCTAGTCCCCTCTATCTGTTAACCACACTAAGTTATTACTAAGAGGGACAGATAATGCAGTATTGATCTCAGTCTGTGGCTGGATACTAGAGATAAAGGGAGAGGGTCAGACAAGCGTTACCTGCACAGAACATTCCATCTGTTCTGGAAATCACAATGGCTTTGATCATATTGTCTATACAGCTCTCTGTAGTTTTATTCCATGGAGTGCAGCCAGACTAAAAGAAAAAAATTATATGCAGCAAATGAGTTAGAATTAAATTTCTACCATCTCAGAGATTTTGCCTTTCCCTAATAATAAAAAATAAAGCTCATGAATAATGGATAAAAAATCATAGATAGTCCTCCCTAAAACTTTCACTCATTGGTTTAATAAACAATGTACATTTCTATTGTGAATTAAGCAGTGAGGTGATTTAATGAATCTACTTTTAAAGCAATATTATTTTCTTGTATGTGTTTTAATTTGACCACTTAGATTCAACAGTAACTATTTCAAAAATATTATTCTTAATATTTTGTTAAGTTAAGGATAATATTAAAAATGTTAATCTTAATATAGCAAAGTACAATGAATTACCCGATAAATGTATATAACTATTATATAAGGTGCAATAAGATGAATGCTCTACTAAAGGTACAAAGAAAGTGATGCAGAAATTCAGAGGGGAACAAAATTACTTACAATTTGTCATATTGACAGAAATAGAGGGAAAATAAAGGAGAAATAGTAAAAATGGTGTTCATAATATTACAAGGAATTTAATATTATAACACTATAATACTATACTATATATAATTTGTATAATACTGTATGTAATGCTATAATACTATACTATAATAATATAATATTACATTCATCATAACAGTATAATACTAGTATAATGGTATAATAATAGCATACCAGTAATATAATGCTACAATAGTATAATACTATATTTAATACCTTTATTTATTTTTATATGGTGCTGAGAATCGAACCCAGTGCCTCACACATGCTAGGCAAGCACTCTACCACTGAGCCACAACCCCAGCTCCAGTATAATACTATTTATAATACACAATGAAAGCTACGTGTTATGTAAATATTTGTTAGACTGCATTGTACAGGAAAAATGATAAGGAAAAAAAAAGATTCTACATGCTTATTAGAGATCCAAACATTATGGACCCAACTACATTTTCTGTCCATAACTGGTTGAATGGTGGATATATAACCTAGTGACACAGAGGACCAGCTGCATTTCCTTCTGCATAGAGGATGGCCATAAAATGAGCCCAAATTAGGCCAATTAGTGCCACTGACAAGAGGCTAGCTTTTCCCATTTTGACCAACCTCACCTGTTTTATTTAGGTTCTTATTAATTTTTTTTGATTTTTTAATTAATTTATTTTTGTTGTTGATGGACCTTCATTTTATTTATTTATATATGGTGCTGAGAAATGAATCCGGTGCCTCACAGATGGTTGGCAAGTGCTCTACCACTCCAGCCCCTGTTCTTATTAATTTTGAAAAATTCAAAAGCAGAAAAAAAGAAAAGGAAAACCTTTGTAACAGATAAAGCTTTACCAGATTCAGGTGACAGGGACCACAGCCTCCCAGCAGAGTAAAACGTCCAAGGAAGTATTTTCCCCCTTAACACTGCCAGATGTGGAGAATGGAGTGTGGAGGAAGATGACATTCATGAGGGCTAACCACAAGGCTTCCAGTTCTGGGACACAGTCCTTTGCTTTGGGACGGATGCCTTGGCGTTATGGTTTTGTTAATGAAAGTTTGTCAAATCAAGGTTTTGGCTTGTGATGGTCATTTTTCAAATGAAGAAATAATAAAAAAAAGAAAATAGAATCGGCCAAACTACATAACAAGTAAGGCTAGGTTTGGTTTTAGGAAAATTTCATACCAGTTTTGCATTTATGTTTTTGTCTTTGAAAAACATTAGGATTCTTACTATGTGGATTATAGTTAAAAAAAAAAAAAAAGAAAGAAAGAAAGTCATGAAAGTCATTGTTCTGGAAAAGGCCTGGTCATCAGTCACATCCTACACTTGTAAAGAGAACTGACATTCAGGCAGGGGATATAGCATTTGCCCAGCATTCCTGAGGCCCTGGGTTCAATTCCCAGCACTTTAGGGGGTTAAACAAACAAACAAACAAACAAACAAACAAAAAACCCAGTAAGAATCTCTCAGTGAGCCAGGAAGAGCTTCTTACATAAAATTAGAAATAGGGAACAAAAAAGGAAGGAAAGAAAGAAAAAATGGGGGTCTGTAAAAACAAATGTTAAACAATAAGAAACCTCCACACAGGTTATGTGGTTAAGAACACCAATGAGTCAGAAACCACATGGAATAGAGGAGACACTTGCCCTTGCATGATAATTATCTTTCTCCTATTTACTTTTCACCTTCAAACCTAGACAATCAAACAAAAACCTCTTGTTTTCCATTAGCTATTTAGACACCAAATCTGGTCCTGAAAACAGATTCTGAACTGAGACGCCCACCAGGTGCGCATTTCCTCTGGGTAAAGGAGGAGACAAAATGAGCCAAGTTAGCACAATCAGGGCCGTTGAGGAGAGGACAGTGGCTTTTCCCATTCCATCCAACCCGTCCTGTTTGACTTAGGTTCTAGTTTATTTTAGTTAATTTTTAACAACTCAAAAAGGGCCCAGTCACAGTCCTTCTTTTTTTTCTCCCAACCAAAGCTTATCAAATATGTTGTGGCTTATGAACAAAGAAACAGAAGATAAAATGTTTGAAATTAAATTCAAAATGTTTGAAATTAGATTAGAAATTAGATTCTTCAGTCTGTGAATTGACATCTTTCATCAATTTGAGTAAGCTCTTGACCATTCATTCTTCAAATATTGTGCTTTCCATATCCACATTATTTTCTTCTTCTGGATCTGTGATTAGACATGCATCCTGTGTTTTCATGTCATCACATATACATTGCTTTTAATCACTGTTTGATAGTGTGAATTCCTGTGTCACTACTATTGCATTCTGGAAAATTTCTTTAGATATGGCTTCCAGTTGGGATCTAATTCAGGATGCTTTAACCACTGAATTACATCTCTACCCCTTTTTATTTTTTATTTTGAGAGAGGGTCTTACTAAGTTGCTGAGGCTGGCCTCAAAATTGAGATCTTCCTGCCTCAGCCTCCCAAGTCACTGGGGTTACAGGCATGTGCCACCATGCCCAGCTAATCGTTATTTCTTTATACTCCTGTTTTCAAGTCCTTTTATTTCTTCCAACAGGATAGACATGCTCATTTTATATTGTGTATTCTAGTTTGGATCTTGAGTGTCACCCCTTAAAGACTCCTGTGTTGAAGGCTTGGTTCCTAGACACAGGCTTTCCTGGGGGTGGTGAAAACTTCAGGAGGTAGGACCTAGATGGAGAAGAAAGGTCATTGGGGGCACACCTTTGAAGGGTGCACTTTGTTCCTGGCCCTTTCTTCTCTTTGCTTCCTGGCTGCCATGACATGAATAGCTCTCCTCCTCCACGTACTTCTACCATGATGGGCTGCCTCTTGGTGGGCTCAAAGCCACAGGGTCTTGTGGTCATGTGATCATGGATTGGAGCCTCTGAACTATGAACTCAATAACTCTTTCCTCCTTTATCTCAGGTATTTTGTCACAGTGATGGATACTGAGAGTTCCAGTATTTTAAGTTTTGCAGATTTAATTCTACTGGATTCTATAATGAGCTTTGCTCGTTTGCATGTTTTGTGATTTTTTTTTTTTTTTTTTTAACTGTGAGTTCCCATTTCTTGGAACATTATCCTTTGGGATTTTCTGCAGATGGAATTTGCTTTTTTTTTTTTTTTTTTTTT
>NW_025999969.1:1689515-1691966 GCF_001458135.2 Marmota marmota marmota
TTTTTTTTTTTTTTTTTTTTTTAGCAAGATGCCTGAAAGCACTATTGAAACAGGATTGTTTTCAACTGAACGACAGTTCAACATATTTGCATTACCAAGGAAATACAAAGTTTGGTTGAAACTATTGAAGTGATAGGATAACTTTTTCTTTATGCATTACCATTTCCTCAGTTCATTGATATATTGAGAAATGTCAGAATCTTTTCCAGCATTTCTCAGTTATTTTCAGCAGGTTAGTCAGGTTGCCTACTATATTTCATGTTCAAAAATAAGTCTATTAAAAAAGTTCCGGGCTGGGATTGTGGCTCAGTGGTAGAGTGCTCGCCTAGCATGCATGAGGCCTTGGGTTCGAACCTCAGCACCACATAAATGTAAAATAAAGATATTGTGTCCACCTAAAAACTAAAAAATAAATATTAAAAAAAGTTCCTACTATTTTGAGTCTTTTATTAGGTTGCATGAGAGCTTTTTTGAACAACATGGAATATAGATATATGTGTTTATGAATTCAGCATAATAAGACAAAGTGAGTATTAATGCTCTGTTGAACCAGATGTTATCACGTGTCTACTTTTTGTTGAGTGGTAAGCACCACCACTGGGGACACTGTGGAAATTATCAGATAAACAGAGGCTTGTTATGGTTAACTTCAGGTAAATTGCAACTTCTGTAAAGTTATTTTGATTTGGCTAATGTAGATAGTCATTAGTTTACTTTTTTTTTTTTTTACTGTCAAACCATTTTGGAATTACTTTGGTGGGGTTTGGGGGTAGGGTGGGTAGGAGGTGCTAAGGAGGAACCCAGGGCCATATGCATGCTGGGTAAGTACTCTACCATTGAGCAATATGCCCAGTGGTAGGATAACTTTTTCAAGTAACAATGAGATACGAGTTTACACCTGCTAGGATGGCAATAATCAAAAATACAGATAAAAACAAATGTTAGTGAGAAGGTGAAGAAATTGGAGGTATCAAATATTGTTGGTAGCTAATCTAAAATGGTAGAACCACTTGGAAAACTTTGGCAGTTACTTAAATTATTGAGCAATTCTATTCCTAGATAACCCAACAGAAATGAAAATATATGTCTACATAAAAACGTGCACATATATTCATAGCAGCATTATTGAGTGGAGCAAAAAAGTGGCAACACCCTGAATGTCTATCAATTGATGAATAGGTCTATGATATGTGATATGTATGTGTATATATGTAGGTATACATATGTGTTTGTATATATGTATCTGTTCACATTCACATGTATTTATGTGTACACACAGATTACTATTTCACAATAAAAATTAATGGCCTGGAGTACAGAAACATACTAAAACCCTGAAAACACATTCAGTGAAGGAAGCCAGGCACAAACCCCTACATATTGTATCATTCCATTTACATGAAATGCTCATAATAGGCAAATCCATTCAGGTAGAGGAGGTTAATGATTGCTGTGGCTGGGGGATGGAAGAATACAGAGGGACTGAGATTCAGTATGGGAATTCTCTTGGGAGCAGTGAAAATGTTCTGGAATAAGGTAGTAGTGATATTTGTGGAACTTTGTGAATATACTAAAACCCACAGAATTGTATTTTTCTTTTTTTTAGAAATATAAACAAATTTACTTGAAGATATATCTGAGGAAAAGATAATTGTCTTGGGGAACATGTGGGAAGAATTAGAAATCAGAATTTCAGTGGAGCAATGGAAGAAGAATAAGGCTGCAACAGAGACAATGGCAGGTAAGGACAATCCAGCAGTGAGAACATTTAGAAAAATATAGACATTTTTGTCAATGAGAGATTAATTACACTGGAGGTAGAGTTAGCAGAAGAGAAAAGAGAAAAACAAGACTAGAAAAGATAATATACAACTTTGGGGGATTTAAGATGTTCCGTAATTTTTGCCTTTTCTTCATTGTTTTTTTTTTCAAGAAAAGTTTCACAATCTAAATATTTTATACTAAAAATTGACTTTGATGCTGGAAAACCGTAGCACTTACATAATTTCTAGTCTTCAAAAATGAGACTTGAGACTGTCTTACAGTTTCTTTTTTAATTTTTTTTTTTTCATTTCAGAAGAATTTATTTAAAACCAATGGCACTTTCTGTACCACTTCAGATACACATGTGATTTTGAGGGCTTTAATTGCTTCAAAGGAGAGAGGCTGATTTTACAATATCACAATTTCTTGTGCACTTTTAACCATTTAATTGTTTCTTTTTTTTTTATTGTTGGTTGTTCAAAACATTACATAGTTCTTGATATATCATCTTTCACACTTTGCTTCAAGTGGGTTATGAACTCCCATTTTTAGCCCATATACAGATTGCAGAATCACATCAATTACACATCCATTGATTTACATATTGCCATACTAGTGACTGTCGTGTTCTGCTACCTTTCCTATCCTCTACTATCCCCCCTCCCCTCCCCTCCCCTCCCCTCTTCT
>NW_025999969.1:1694882-1754263 GCF_001458135.2 Marmota marmota marmota
GGCCCCGCTCCTCCCCTCTGGCTCGACGACAAATCGAGAGAGACTCGGGTATCTGTGACTCACCCTCCCTACCAGGGGACAAACTGTTTCCGTCGCCGCTGGCACTGATGAAGTTCTCTCCTCGGCCGCTCTCCGATGACATCAGATCTCTGCCATGCTGGCATCCCCTGTTCTATGGCTGAATCCCATTTTCTTCTCTTCCAATAGGCGGAGCTGTGCCCTCTGACCCGAGCTTCTGCCCTCTATGTGCTTACAGAAATCCCTGTATGGTGGCTCCTGGGAGTCTCTCAATCCTGTTAGTCCAGAGCCCTTTTAGAATTGTATTTTTTTAAAGGATGAATTTTGAGGTATGTGAATGATACCAACTCAAACTGTTATTAAAATGCTCTTTTAATTTCATAGCTTTTTATATTGAGAATCGAATTTCCTTCAATATTTTTGTTTATCTATTTACTTATTGTGGTCCTGGAGATTGAACCCATGTATAATCATAACGAAAGTCCTGTCTACACTTTGCTCTACTCTAATGTAGACTTTATTTTCTGGATGTCATAGAACTTACTGTTTTACAACTTGCTCTTAACTCACAATGATATGAACAAGCATGTTATTATTTTCTTTGTTTTAATATAAATAGTTTGGGGAAAAGTAAGTCTAAGATTGCCTTATTAATTAGACAGTAAGTAGATTAAATAGGCGTTAATATTGTTAGCATATATTTAAATAATTTCACTTTATTATATGTTTATCAATTTATATATTTTTTTATACTTACCCTTTTTCCCTGGCAAATTGTTGATAAGTTTGTTTCTCTCTTAATTTTGTTAAGTAGTTGCGTGTAACCTTTTTTTAAAAACTGGACGCATTATTGGGCTGGGATTGTGGCTCAGTGGTAGAGTGCTTGCCTAGCACATGCGAGGCCCTGGGTTCTATCCTCAGCATCACATAAAAATAAATAAAATAAAGATACTGTGTTCAACTACAACTAAAAAATAAATATTAAAAAAATTGGACACATTATAATTACGTTCTACCTGTATTTTATGATGGCTATTTTATTTATTTATTTTTTAGTTGTAGTTGGACATAATATCTTTATTTTATTTATTTTTATGTGGTGCTGAGGATTGAACCCAGGGCCTCACATGTACTAGGCAAGCGCTCCACCACTGGAGCCACAACCTCAGCCCTATTTTTATAAAATATTGTGAGATTTATAGTCATTCTGCTAATTCATTAATTAGTATGGCATGTGAGTGTACTATAAGTGCTTACAAAGAGAACCAATATAAAATTAGAGAAACTTGAAAATCATGTGACAAACCCCTCCTGTTTTATTTACATTCCAGTTAATTTTGAAAAACTGAAGGAGGGCTCAGTCATTGACCAAACCAACTCCATTTTTGACCTTCTCTGACTCCATGTGCCTTTTTAAACTTTTTTCCTTCTTCTTTCTGAACCACTTATAGCTTCTTTGACGACAGTGGACCTTTCCCTTGGACATTTTCTATTTATTTATTTATCTTTAAATCAAAGGTCATCAAATTTTGGTTTGTGAACAAAGAATTAGAAGACAAAATGGTTGAAACGGGAAAAGCTCCTCTCCTCTCCTCAGTGGCCCTGATTGTGCTATAACTTTGCTCATTTTGTGCCCTCCTTTATCCCAAGGAAATGCATGCCTGTTGGACTTGATCTCAGTATTATGTAATGGTTCAGAATCTGTTTTCATGACCAGATTTGGTGTCTAAATAACTAATGGAAAGCAAGAAGTTTTGTTTGATTGTCAAGGTTAGGAGGTGAAAAGTAACTAGGAGAAAGGTAATTATCATACACAAGGGCAGGTGTCTCCAGTATTCCATGTGGTTTCTGGCTTATCGTTGCTGGTTTTAACCATCGGCCTTTATAGAGGCTTCTTGTTTGTTTACATGCCAGAATATGTTAGATGCAAGGACAGGTCTGGTTGAACAAAACTTCCTTTTTGTTTATGCATTTTATGTTCGAGTCTTTTGTTATGTTAAATTGATGTTTCTTACCATTTTTCATAAAAGCATGAGAGCCATTGTTCTGGAGACAGGCAGAGTACCCAGCCATGCCCTACACCTATAAAGAGACTTGACATTGATCTGAATAGAAGGAAACAAGACTGACTAAAGTAGCATTGAAAGACTTAATGTATTTGGGTAAAAGCCATTCATTCCAATATGAATCTCTCGGCCAGCTAATATGAGATGACTTCCCAAGTAAAATTAAAAATAGAAAGGGTAAAAGGAAGGAAAGGAAAAAAATATAAAGAAGTAAAACTTGAAGAATGTGTTACGATAGATGAAAGTTGGGATGCACTAAAATCACTATTTCTTCATAGGCAGGGGAAAAATCTTAGAGAACAACAAACTTTCTCTAAAGGCGACATAGTTAAGGCCAGCCATAAGAAGTCAAAATAAAAATAATAAATAAATGTATTGTGTCCATCTACAACTAAAAAAAAATTTAAAAAATAACTGCATACATATTGAAGTGGATAAAGTTGTTATAAAAACAGGCCACACCTGATGCTGACAAGAACAAGGAGCTACAGGCACTTGCTTATTGCTGGTAGGAATGCAAAATAGCATGGCCACTTTGGAAAACTGCTTGGTGGTTTCTTAGACAATTAAATGTACACTAACATGATCCAGCAATCTCATTACTAAGTACCTTCTCAGGAGAAATAAAGACATACATCCCATAAAACATGCATGCAAATCTTTATAGCAGCTTTACCACAGCAAAAACTAATCAGCAAAAACTAGAAACAATGTGAATGTCCACCTAGTGCATCCATACAATAGCATACTAAAAGCATTTTTAAAAGACCATAAATAAGTAGTTTGGATCCATGAGGAAAGAAGGATCTCTAAGCCCAGAAATGATTCATAATTCAACCTGACCCTAAAAATAAAACCTTTAAGTGAATAAACAACTTGTCAATAAGTCCCCATGTTCAGTAAGCTCAAAATAAGCAAGCAGATACTACCAACACATAACCTGCTACATCTTAAAAGCAGGCTATGAAAAGTGAGAAGAGAACCCAATCCCTACACTGTGACATCGAAGCATTGAAAATGGCTTAGGAAATATATATAGTTTGAGACATGGGAGTGGCAACTATAACAGAGAATCCAGATGTTGCCCAACTTCCTTTCTTTCCACTTGGTGTGGTCAAACGACATAATCTTAGGGAAAGACGCAAAATAGCCAGGCACGGAAAACCAGCTTTCCCTTTCCACACCTGCTGATTCACTTTTTTTGTAGTCCAGAGTAGTAATGTTTCTATTTACTTGAGTTTTAGGGGTTTTATTTTGCTTTGTTGCTTCTAGGATCTTCTCTTCAAATTTCTGCTATTGTGTTGGTAGCACAGAGTCAAGTCCAAGAGTCCACAACGTTGGAAACTCAGATCAAAAGCTGGAATCAAAAACTTTGCACCCTGTGCTATGGGGCAGGGAACACAAATGGTGGCTGCACCAAGGGTGGATCATCACAAGGCTACTTCTGACTTTTAAAGTAAAGTTGATGTTGATCTTATCACTTTTTCTGCACTTCAAAAGTCTCACTAGCTCCCCCAAACATCCATCCCCTCACTCAATTAAGATTCATGTTCAGAAAACTTCCAACCCTGAGCCTGGAACCTGCCTTCTCATTGTCACTGTTATTGTTGGGCAGGAGTGTGGAAAACCAAGACTATACCAGCAATGATGTTGACAGTGCTATGAGGTATTACATTGTTTCTAATATTCACAACAACTTTACAGTGTATAACCATCAATGAGCAAATAAGTAAACTAGAGGGTTGGGAGTGTAGCTCAGTGGTAAAGCGCTTGCTTAGTTCACTTGAGGACTGGGTTCCATCCCCATCACTGAAAAAAAACAACAACAAGGAGACAGGAAACGAGAGGTTTCTGCCTATTCTATTTAGCAAACACTAATTCATTTTCTGAAAATGAATGGATTTGTATCTGATTAACCTTCAAGGACACTAAGTCCAGAAAAACATAACTCTCCTTGTTTTATGATAAAGTTTATGATTTCTTCAGCTTTTCCACTTTATGTAAACCAGATAAACAGATGCCTGAGTAAAGTGGGATGGGGTCCCAGAGCACAGCACCCTCACTGTGAGTATTCCAGGCATTTCAATCAAGCCGACCTTACAGCAAACTTGAAAAGCTCTGACACAGAGATCTCTATCTGCTTTCCTTCCTAACTTCTAGAGAAGATAATGGTAATTCCTATCACACTAACAACATCTGGATTTTTAAAGAATATATTCTGTCACTGCAGGTTTAAAAAATGTGACAAGTTTATATATTTGTATATTTTTACACAAAACAGAAATAATATGCTACAACACATACTATTCATACACTGTCCTTAGTAAGTTTGGCTACTCTGAACAAGAAACAAATTCTGGGACAGATCTGAATGTATGGTATTTAATCAAGTCCTTTAAAATAATTAATGTCTAATTTTTAATCACTTAACAAATATTCAGTGTGTGCCCACCATACTGATCATAAATTTTTAAATTTAATTATGTCTCTAAAAAGAAGTTTCTAAGCCTATAAATTTGACCCTTAAATTTTTATATTTTTGAAGGATGCAATGATTTAATAAGATTTGCAACAAAATAGCACTTTTATACTACTTTCAACGTGAAGGGCTATCAAAGTGATAGCTGTACATAAAATGGAAAACTTTTCATGTAGGTTCATCTGTGAATCTGTGATCCTGTTTAAAGTGAATCCAAAATTAAATACAGAAACTAGCCACACTGATTGTAGCTTTAAAATGAAATATGAAAACAAGGGTCACAGCTTTAGCCACAATGTAACAAGTTCAGTGTGACATATATATCAATACTAAAACACAGATTTGCAAGTGGCTAAAAATAGCTTGTAATAATTCTTTGTTATTCAAATGAAGTTTTAGATTACTAAATGAGATTTATAAAACAAAAACACTTTAGAGGGAATTCATTTTAATGAATGTAAAATTCTGCAAAATTATAATAAAGGCAATAGCTTAACTTTATTATATATATTATTTTCTGAAAGCAGGTAGCAAGACCAAGACAAAACTACATTTCTGCCAACAATTCTACTATACTCATTAGTTCTTGAACAAAAAGCAATATAAATACCATCAGAGATTTCCCCTGCTGGCTACTAATGTCAAAAAGAGAGAGACAGAAACAGAGACAGACACTAATATCATTCAGAAAATTTTTTAATGTACTCCAAAATATGAAATTGAGGAAGAATAGTCTATGATTTGTATTGTTCTCAAACTAAAAAATGAAAAATTATAACTATGACAATTTGATGGCAATCTATATAATGCTTGACTTTTTTAAAAAAGCAAGTTTACTAAATTGCATATTCACTGAAATTAATATCAAGCAAACTTCAGACAAACCCAAATTGAGGGACATCTTACAAAATAACTGGCCAGTTCTTTTTAAAAGGATCAAGGTCATGAAACACAAAAAAGGCTGAGGAATTCTTCCAGATCAAAGACAACTAAAGAGACATAACAATGGAATTCAACATGACATCCTGGATTTGATTCTGAACCAGAAAAAGGACAAATGAGACAAATGGGGAAATTTCACTAAAGCCTATGGATCAGATCCGTGATCCCAAATTTTTTCATGTGAAGTGCAAAATAGTAAATATTTTAGGATTGGTGGACCACATTAGAGCTCTATGGCATATTCCTCTACATTTTATTTTTAATTACTCCTTAAAAATGTGAAATCTGTTTTTTAATTCACAGGCCTTAACCAGAGATACAATAGGCCTGATTTTTTTTATTTGTTCTAATTAGTTACATATCACAGTAGAATGCATTTTAACACATTATACATAAATGGAATATAACTTCTCATTCTTCTAGTTGTACATGATATAGTTACACAGATTGTGTAATCATATATGTGCAGAGAGTAATAACGTCCAATTCATTCTATTATCCTTCCTACCCCTAAACCTCCTCCCCTCCCTTCACTCCCCTCTGTCTAATCCAAAGTATCTATATTATTCCATAGCTCCTGCCCCCTTGTTGTGTATTAGAATATGCATATCAGAGAAAACATTCTGCCTTTGATACTTTGGGACTGGCTTATTTCTCTTAGCCTGATGTTTTCCAGCTCCATTCATTTACTGGCAAATGCCATCTTTCCATTCTTCTTTAAGGCTGAGTAATAGTCCATTGTGCATATATAACCACATTTTCTTTATCCATTCATCTGTTGAAGGACACCTAGGTTGGTTCCATAGTTTAACTATTGTGAATTGAGCTGCTGTAAACATCGATGTCGTTGTAGTATACTGATTTTAAGTCAATAGGCCTGATTTTGATAATCATAGTATTGAACTCTAAAATTAATAGGGAATCCGGATGGGGGTATTTTCTAAGTATGAAATCTTCAAAATGAAGACTTTAAGGTTAAATAAGTGAACAAAATACAAATCATGATCAAACTATTCACATATCCAACAAGCTAGCTCATATAAAACAATTATAACAAAAACACACACCGGACTCTTCACTTCCTTGTACCACTGACAGATACTCTATTATCCCCAGAATCTTCAGGAATCCCCTCCCGCTGTATGTACTGCTCTCTCCTCCCTCCCATCCCAGAGTCCTTTACAGTGAGACCCTCCCTATACTTGAGCTGTCTACAAGAACACTACCTCAAACAGGCCTTCCCTACTATTACCCTCCCCACCTCTATCTCACACTCCATGTTTCTCTTTAAAAGGAGAAATGGCAGTGGTGATTAAATATTTATTGGTGTAACCAGTTATTTCATGTGTGTCTTACCTGCCAGGAGAGCAGAAATCATGGCTCTCCTCTTCAATGCTGTATTCCCAGCATCTAGCTCAGGGCCCTGTGTACAGGAAATGCTCCAGACAGCAGGAGATGGATGACAGGTGGGGTGAGGAAGTTCTTCAGTGTGGCACTAGAGGGAGCCAGCACAAAGAGACGGTATCAGAGATGGACTAGAAAGTAAGCTTCTCAATAGAAGAAATAACTACTAATAACACTGTCCCACGACATAATCAGTGGCTTTCTAAGCCTCTACAGAAGCTGAAGGCTATTTTTGAAACAGATATAGAAAATATCCAAAGTAACAGGTTAGTCTCACATTTTTTTAAGTTTTTCTAATTTTATATTCTGGCTAATACTAGTCATAAACAATTATAGGACACTCACATGGTGTACTAATTAGTGAACTGGCAGAATAATTATAAGTCTAACAATATTTTATAAAAATAGCCAGGTAGAGCAACATGACTAATGTGACTCACAAGATAAATACAGTTACTATGTATAATTGTAATGTTCCAATTAAAAAAAAAGATTAAGCTCTACCATTTAACAAAATTAAGAGATGAACAAATTTATTAAGAACTCATTAGGGAAAGAGTAAGTATAGTGGAAACATAAATTGATAAAGTTATAAGAAATAAAATATAATTATTTAAGTATATATGCTAATGATATTAACACCTATTTAATCTACTTACTGTCCAATTAAGAAGAAAATTGTAGACTTATTTAATGACCAAACTATTTATATTAAAACAAAAGAAAATTATAATATGCCTGTTCATATCAAGCCTACCTTGATATGAACTGAGTTAAAAGCAGTTATGAAACAGTAAATTATATGACATCCAGAAAAAAAATCTACATTAAAGTAGATCAAAGTATAAACAATACTTTTATATTATATGATTATATGTGGTTTTATCCCCAGTACTGCAATAAATAGATAAACATTTTGAAGGAAATCAGTTTCTCAGCATAAAAAGCTATTAATAAAGAGTGTTTAATACAATTTTTATTGGTATCATGCACAGAATTCAAAATTTATCTTTTAAAAAATACAATTCAGTGTGTTTTAGTATATTCACAAAGTTCCACAAATATCTTATTCTAGAACATTTTCACTGCCTCCAATACACACCCATCCCTCTGTATTCTTCCATCCCCCAGCTCATGGCAAAACCTTTTTTCTGTCTCTGAATTTACCTATTCTGGACAAGTTATAGAAATGGAATAATACAATATGTAGGGGTTTGTGTCTGGCTTCCTTCACTGAACATAATGTTTTCAAGGTTCACCCATGTTTTAGTATGTTTCTTTACTCTAGGCCATTTGTTTTTATTGCCGAATAGTAGTCCATGCATGTGTACATATATGCATATGTATGTGAATATATACACATATAGATACACATACATATTATATGTACATATATCCATTTATAATAGGTAGACATTCAGGGTGTTTCCACTTTTTTTCTATACTCAATAATGCTGCTATGATTTATTGTATGGGTACATGTTTTTGTTTTCATTTCTCTTGGGTTATCTAGGAGTAGAACTGCCTAATAATTTAAGTAATTGCCAAAGTTTTCCAATTGGTTCTATCATTTTAGATTAATTACCAACAATGTTTGATAGCTCCAATTTCTTCACCTTCTCACCAACATTTGTTATTATCTGTGTTTTTGATTATTGCCATCCTAGCAGATGCAAACTCATGTCTCATTGTTACTTGAAAAAGTGATCTTACTGCTGGGGATGGGTCAGTGGTAGAGTGCTCACCTAGCATGCATAAGGCCCTGGGTTCATCCCCACTTTTTCCCCCTACACATGAAACTATCCTAAAATGGTTTGACAGTATAGAAAAGGTAACCAATTAAGTGACTATCCACATTAGGCAACGCAAATAACTTTACAAAATTTGTAATTTACCTGAAGTTAACCATAATAAGCCTCTAATTAGGTGGTAATTTCCACAGTTTTCCCAAAGGAGGTGCTTAACACTCAACAAAAAGTAGTCACATGATAACATCTGGTGCAACACAATGTTAATATACTCACTTTCTCTCATTATACTGAATTCCTAAGTACATGTATCTATGTTCCATGTTGTTCCAAAAAATCTCTCAGGCAACCTAGATATGTTGAGATATTTGTTCAGTTGAAAGCAACCCTGCTTCAATAGTGCTCTCAGGCATCTTGCAAAAGGAAAAGCAAATCCCATTTGCAGGAAATCCCAAAGGATAATGTTCCAAGAAACAGGAGCTCACAGTAAAAAAATCACAGAACAGGGCCCAGGATTGTGGCTTAGTGGTGGAGTGCTTGACTAGTATGCATGAGGCACTGAGTTTGATCCCCAGCACCACATATAGATAAAAAATAAATAAATAAAATAATAAAGGTATTGCTGGAGATTCCTTGCAAAACTGGGAATGGAACCACCATTTGACCCAGTTATCCCTCTCCTCTATCTATACCCAAAGGACTTAAAAACAGCATACCTTAGGGACACAGCCACATCAATGTTTATAGCAGCACAATTCACAGTAGCTAAATTGTGGAACCAACTTAGATGCCCTTCAGTAGATGAATGTATAAAGAAAAATGTGGCATATATACACAATGGTATATTACTCAGCAATAAGAGAATAAAATCATGGCATTTGCAGGTAAATGGATGGAATTGGAGAAGATAATGCTAAGTGAAGTTAGCCAATCCCAAAAAACCAAATGCAGAATGTTTTCTCTGATATAAGGTGGCTGACTCACAGTAAGGTAGGGAGGGGGGGCACGGGAGGCATAAATGAACTCTAGATAGGGTAGAGGGTGGAAAGAAGAGGGAGGGGGCAGGGGGTAAGCATGGAATGTGATGGACATCATTATCCAAAGTACATGTATGAAGACACGAATTGGTGTGAATATACTTTGTATACAACCAGAGATATGAAAAATTGTGCTCTATATGTATAATATGAACTGTAATACATTCAGCTGTCATTTTTTTAAAAAAATCAATAAAAAGGTATTGTGTCCATCTACAACTAAAATATATTTTTTTTAAAAAATCACAAAACATGAAAATGAGCAAAGCCCATAGTAGAATCCAGTAGAATTAAATCTGCAAAACCTAAAATACTGGAACTCTCAGTAGGACAACATGTTAATCAACTGTCCATCACAAAGGAGGAAAGAGTTATTGAGTTCATGGTTTCAGAGGCTCCAATCCATGGTCACATGACTCTGTGGCTTTGAGCCTACCAAGAGGCAGCCCATCATGGCAGACGTACATGCAGGAGGAGAGCTATTCATGTTGTGGCAGCCAGGAAGCAAAAAGAAGAAAGGGCCAGGGACAAAGTGCACCCTTCAAAGGTGTGCCCCCAGTGACCTTCCTTCTCCATCTAGGTCCTACCTCCTGAAGTTTTCACCACCTCCAGGAAAGCCTGTGTCTAGGAACCAAGCCTTCAAGGGATGTCAAGGGGAGCCTTTGAGGGGTGACACTCAAGATCCAAACTAGAACACACAATATAAAATGAGCATGTCTATCCTGTTGGAAGAAATAAAAGTACTTGAAAACGGGAGTATAGAGAAATAACTGTAAAAAATGAGAAAGTCGGTTTTTCAAAATGGCTACCTGAAAAAGAATCACACAGAAGAGCTATAATGTACTACAAAAAGTAAGATGAAAAACTCAATGAAGTAGTTTAACAGTAGATTAAACCAGCTGAACAGTTAATAAACTGAAAGCCGTATCCAAAGAAATTTTCCAGAATGCAGTGGTAGTGACACAGGGACTCACACTATGAACAGTGGTTAAAAGTGATGAAGTAAAAATGTAAACTACACAACTAATCACAGATCCAGAAGAAGAAAATAATGTGAATGTGGAAAGTGCAGTATTTGAAAAATGAGTGTCAAGGGCTTACTCAAATTGATGGAAGACATCAATTCACAGACTAAATTAATACAAAATAGAATATAAAAAGAATTCCACATTTGGACAGTATAAAGCACTAAAAACAAAGAGACTACCTTACAGGCAGCTAGAGAGAAAAGAGGTAGATAACCTCCAAAGGACCATCAGCGGACATGTCAAAAGGACACAGAACACAAGGGCCAGCTTGAAGGGGCTCTTCCTGGCCAAACTTAAGACAATGAAAGCACTGAAAAGAATTATGATGCTTTATTATAACACACTGAATAAAAAGAATCAATTGATCTTTAGTAACACATAAAATGAAAAAGTGCAGGCAGAGAGGAGAAAATCCTCTTTACAGAGAAGATGCCGTCGAAGGGCTGGAGGAACGTCGGTTAGAGAAGATCACTCTTTTGCACCCATCAATGTAATATGAAATCATTCAAGGATCCTCAGCAGATGCTGAAATGATGACATGCAAGTTGGTTGAGTAACAGGGTATTCACTCAGTGTTAAAGTTTCTCTATGCAAATTTCACATTGAAAAAAAATTACACTGTAATTTATAATAAATAAATAAATAAATAAATAAATAAATAAATAAATAAAAATCCCAAAGGGAAAAGGTATGTTTACAACAGGGCAACTTGGCAATAACCATGTCAGCAGCAGCAATAGTGGAGCCCCTGACATCTTGTGCCTTCTCTTGTGATGCTATAAGGATACAAGGTCACCTGACAAAAATTTTAACCGAAATCTAATCATGAGGAAATAATTAGGCAAGTTTGCAATATGGGACACTCAGAAATACTTAACCCAGACTCTTCAAAAATTCAATGTTATAAAAAAATGTCTAATTGCTTTAAAATGGTTAAGGGAGACTAAAGTGATACAACAAACAGATGTAGCTCTGGTTTGGACCCTGGGGTTGAAAATAAAGTTAGCCATAGCAGTCATTTGTGTGTGTGTGTGTGTGTGTATGCTTTTGTGTCCTTCAAGCTCTTCTGTTTTCTTGCTTCTACACAACTCCAGGGATAATCACAACACTATGAGGCTGCTATTATTATTATCCCCATATTGAAAATGAGGAGGTTACCTAACTTCTCAAAGCCCCATAACTAGAAAATGGGCAGAGCCATTCTGAAACACAGAGTCCAAGTCAAGAGCCTGCCATGAGGTCATTATATTATGAAGTATTTTCACCGTTTTCTTTGGTGGTGGTGAGGGGGGGAGTTGATGCCACTCTTACTGAATTCTGCATTTGTTTAAGCTTCGCAACCCTGTGAAGTAGGGTTTTTATTCCTATTTTGCAAAAGAGAAGACAATCTGAGAGAGTTGAGTTACCTGTCCACAGTCACACTGCTATAGTGTAAAGGACCATGATTAAGCACAGGTGTATCTGATTCCAGTGCTCCCTCTTTCTAGATCAACATTCTGCCTTCTACATTCTGTGTAGAAAACATTCCTTTTTTTTTTTTTTTTTAAGAAAGCTAATCTACTGGACAACGTTTGGTTCTCAAACATGTATTCCTATATTTGTTCAGAATAAAAAAACCAATTTCTCCAGAAATATTTTTTTCAGTAATCAATGAGATTCTATGACATAAGAGAATGAATTCAGATAGTTGCCAGCATTCCAGACCAGCAGCCCAAGTGGCTCTCAACACAGTTGGGGTTCCCATAGACAGGATTCAGTCACCTCCATAAGAAATAAGCAAACAATGGAAAAATGAATTTAATTCAGTTTGGCCGAAACTGGAAAGATAGCTAATCTACCTCTGCCAGTCTTGAAGGAACATTACAATCTGTGGGAACACAATCCAGGAAACATACCTATGTTGATTTATCCAGCCTGTGCTAGCCAGAGATACGTCACTATTCCCCTTCCACCAGGCCAAGGGGGCAGTTTTTCATTTTCCATTCTTGGCATGAAATGATGTGAGAGTCTGGTAAATTACCATGGAAGGGCCCTCCAAAGTATCTGGTTTAAATCCCCATGTTCAACAGGTTTTTAAGCCAGTAATAAAATAGTATTTATGAAAAAAATCAACCAAAAAAAAAAAAAAAAGGCTTGTACCAGTTAGGAATTAGTTGAGGATATGACATGACTGAGGCTTCATTTCATACAAATAATAACTTTTGTCCTTTTTAAAAACAACAGGCATGGTGTTATATACCCATAGTCTCAGCTATTAGAGAGGCTGAGGCAGAAGAATGTCAAGTTTGAGGCCAGCCTGGGCCACTTAGCAACACCCCATCTAAAAAAAAAAAAATTAAAAGGCTGGGGATGGGAATGGGCTATAGCTCAATGGTAAAGCTCCTGCCTCACCTGTGTAAGGCACTGGGTTCGATCCTCAGCACCACATAAAAATAAATAAATATTTATTGTCCATCTACAACAACAAAAGATTTTTTTTTTTAATAAAAAGGGCTGGGGATGTTGCTCAGTGGTTGAGCACTTGTCAAACATGTCCAAGGCCCTGGTTCA
Organism: Marmota marmota marmota; assembly: GCF_001458135.2. Taxonomy (NCBI): domain Eukaryota; kingdom Metazoa; phylum Chordata; class Mammalia; order Rodentia; family Sciuridae; genus Marmota; species Marmota marmota. Next base: position 1,708,155 of record NW_025999969.1, read on the forward strand.
ATCTTCAACACCACAAATAAACAACAACAACAACAAAAAAATAGAATCTTTTATTCAAATAATTTATTATTTACTAAAATCTATTTATAGAAATCAAAACCACACCAAAAACATCCATGCTGCAGATCATTGCCCTTCTCTTAAAATCAGAAGTCATTCTCATTTTACTTATTTCTGCTTGTTAATTTCTGCTTGTTTCAAAAATCATTTAAAACAGCTGACCTCATCCTCACAGTTCCTTCTGTGGAACCAAGTAACCAGCAGCCCTGGTGCCAGGTGGCCTGTCACATTCTGATGAGCAACTACCACTGGCCACTACACATGCATTTGTGACCATGGGCAAGCTTCTTAGTTGAAAAAATGAAGATAGCAAGAGCATCTACTTCACAAGACTGTTGTGAGGATTAAATGAATAAATTCATGCAAAAAAAAATCCCCTGCATTCTAATTGCTGAAGCTGATGAAACTGGAGCATCCATTGTATGGAAAGACCCCTATCAACTTTCTCATGTATGGAGGAGCTTTGAAGAAACTTACCAAGACCCTGATTCCACACCTCTGTTGAATAATGGGCTAACTCTAATGAAACAAAATTTAATAGGGCAAAATACCTAAGGGATCTGTCACCTGTGTCCAAACAGATACCCATAAGATTAAAATGAATAAGCTGTGACTTATTTGCCACAGATGTTTATTTAAAAGTCTATTTAATGGCATTAGATGAAAGCAAGCTTAATTCAATGTGACAGTAGTAGGTTTAATATGATGAGATGTAGATATCAGAATAGCTAATGGGACTCTAGCAGCAGCAGATGTACTTCAAGATAAGAGAGATCAGTTTTGCTCCACTTTGGATTGATCACATGACAACTGAGATATTGCCTACCTTTCTGGTGGTTGCGGTTTTCCCAGGATCAAAAATACATAAGCAAATGTTCAGAAAAAAAAAAAGAATGCTTAGGATCCCAGATACTATCCCATAAAATGAAGGGCAGAAGGAGATGGGACAAAACAATGATTTGGGAGGAAAATGCTAACTAACTTCATTTAGTGAATATGCATTCTACAATTTCAGGAAAACCCATGGGAACTTATTTCATTTTGTAAATGGCCAGGGATACAAAGGATAGGTTATGACTGCAAGAAATTCCTATGTATGTGTTTATCGGAAGAGTTGAAACAGTCATGATCAGAAAAAGAATTAGATTGTTTCTATACAAGAAGGTACAAATAAGAACAGTGGAAAACAAGTTAGAAAGTGTACGTTCACCCATAGAAGGAAGAATATTTTAAGAGTCAAGACTAATGAAAGAGCATGCTATCTGATTAGAGGGTAAGGTTCCCATCAGTAACTATGTACTCACAAGGGACACAGCTGAAATAAAAACGGGCACTAATCTGAACCATATTTAACCATAATCACCTCGCACTATGATTGATGCTTCCCCTGGAAATGATTAAAGAGATTTTGTGTAGATGTTAGCATTGTGGGTCTTCTACAGTTGCTACTCCCAACTCTGTAAACTACTCCCAAAAGGAATGGGAATATATCTGACCACAATAACAACAAGGAGGGAAAAAATACACACCAGCTTGAGCAACTTATTGAAATCTTGTCTCAAAATAGAAAATATGCATTAAATTAAGATCCTTTAAGCGTACCTACAAGTCAGTTTATTTTCTAATTCTTAAAATAGAAAATAAGAAGGGCTGGGGATGTGGTTCAGAGGTAAAGCACTTGCCTAGTATGGTGGCAACCAGAGTTCAAATGCCATTACTGACCCCTCAGTCCCGCCCCCCCACACACACATAAAATAGATAGGTAGAACTTGACCCATCAGCAGAGGGAACACAAAAAATCAGAACAGCTCCATGTATGTTGAATTTATAAAGAAAATGCAAGCATTATATATCCTTTAATTCATAAATTCAATCAAAATATTCAATCATGTTCAAGTAATGTAAATAAGGATTTTATTAAATAGGGCTTGTCCCGTTGTGAACTATTTTTCTTCTAACCGACAACAAAAACAATGTTCAACTTAAGTTCACTTGAAAAATTTGCGTTCTAAATAAGCACCTCCAAAGCCTCTATTCTAAGTTATGTGAAAACTAACTTCAAAATGTATTTCTAAAAATAAATGATTCATCAGATAGAACAGGCCAAAAATCATGAACTTATCAAATTGTGGAATTCTGATTAAATGGCTACTTATATAAAAATCAAAGGCAGGATACAGAGAAAGGTCCAAGACAATGTAGTTTTGGCTTTCATGAATTAAATTAAGATCCTTTAAGCATACCTGCAAGTCAGTTTATTTTCTAATTCTTAAACACACTCATATACTTGGCTCTAAATGCTACAACTGGGTATCTAAAGAGTGTGCCCTCCAAAATCGTTCCTTTAAACTTCCTGGAAGCAATTCTTCCCACTTCAGCGCTTTCTCAGTTGGAATATGATCAATGGGACAAGTTTGACTTCCAAGACTCTTTTTTAATTTTTTTAAAAATTTGTTTTAGTTATACATGACAGTAGAATGCATTTATGCACTTTGATACATTATACATAGATGGGATATAATCTGTCATTTTTCTGAGTGTACATGTTGCAGAATCATATTGGTCATGTAGTCACATATATACATACAGTAATAATGTCTGTTTCATTCTACTATCTTTCCTATCTCCACATCCCCTCCCCTTCCCTCCTTCTCTCTACCGAATCTAAGGTAATGCTATTCTTCCCTAGTGCCCCCACCCCCGCGCCTTATTGTGAATTGGCATCTGCATATTAGAGAAGACATTTGGCCTTTGGTTTTGTGGGATTGGCTTATTTCGCTTAGCATGCTGTTCTCCAACTCCAACCATTTACTGGAAAATGCCATAATTTTACTCTTCTTTAAAGCTGGGTAATATTCCACCGAGTATATATACCACATTTTCTTTATCCATTCACCTATTGAGGGACACTTTTAATCAGCATTCGGAAAGGCATGTGAGGAAGAAAGTGAGGCGCTTCTTGCACTATCTAACCCCGAAAAGAAGCTTTCCCTCCGCTGGCCATCAACTCCACCGACTTCTCAACACGTGGCCTGGACGTTTCGGGTCCCTAAGAAAAAGAAAAAGGGAGTCCTGTCTGTCCGGGACGAGGACGCCTTGCCAGTGACCAGAGCTAGTCCCCCTCCCGGGAATTCCTCCCGTTACCAAGGCAGCGCCAGGCGTTGCGCTCCAGGGCAATTCTAGCGACCCGGAGCCCAGCGCGGCTCCAGCCTGCGGCGCTACAGCCCCAGGAGAGCAAGGAGTCACCGACCGCAACGCGCGGGCCACAATCCTAACAGCCCCGCGGGCGCCCCCAGGACCGCGGTTCCACTTACAGTGTCATCATCCTAGGTGACAGCACCAGTGCAGCTTGAAGCACTTGCCATGGCTGTGAGTGGCACAGATCGAGAGCCCGTCACACTGCTGGAAGTCCAGTCTGCGGGCGGCGCAGCTCCGCGCCAGGGCGGGCGCGGTGTCCGTGCGTCCGGCAGCCCTGAGCCGAGCCCAGGTAGGAATCCTAGGAAGCAGCGTTTGGATGAACCGAATGCGGAGCTGGCTGCAGACGCAGGAGGGCGCTGCGGCGTCAGCGGCCTTCTCCGGCTAGAAGGCTCTGCGACCGGATTGGGTCTGGCTCCTCTTCTGGAGTCCCACACTCACGTGCACCCACATATGGACAGGAGTGGTCTGCCAAGTGGCTGCTTCTGTCATTCTCCCCTCGGTGAGCCCGGCCTCCGCGTGCACGCCGGGCCCTGGTATGTGGGCGTTGGTGTCGCCTCCTACCAAGGGCAAATACACCCCGCACACTCCTGTGTTCCTCCCACAGTCCCTGATCAAAAGCCGTCAGGGCCACCACACCTCGGTTTCTTGGTCTAACTAGGTTATATTAATATACGTGTACATTACAGAACACAATAACGAGGAATTTAGAAATGACGAGGTGGTGAAATACGTTAAAATGGTTTGGTAATAGGTAATGGTTTCAGATTACTGTTAGCTAATATCATAAGCAAATATACACCTAGGGCAAACTTCATAAATGTTAGATAACAAAAAATCTATATTTCTGATACTTTTCCGGATCAAAAATTTTTGGCTAAGTTCTTCTCAGACATAACCATTCTACCTTGCAATGTAGAATGTGCTCTCACACACGCTTCCCTGTAATGCTTCCCTCCGAATTTGGAGAATCATACACACACACACACACACACACACACACACACACGCCCTCCACGGAAGGCTATGCACACCGCATATACCACTCCCGACCCCCCGCTCTGCGCGCAGGGATGCGCCCATGCCCCTATGCGCCCCATACTCCCAAACCTGTCTTTCCTAGTCTCTAGTGGTGCACGGCGGCTTGGGGCCCGGTTCCCACAGCTCCAGCGCTCCCCGGTTCCTTTCCACAGTAACACGGAGTTTGTCTAGGGCTGCAGCCTTCCCAGCTTAGCTGGAAAGCAATTAGCTGTGTGCAGACTATGTTTATGATAAAGTAACTCAGAGATGGAGGTTGCAGAGTTGAAACAGTGATCTTGGCATCAGTTCCTCTGGAAAGGGTAGGGGGGATTAAAAGAGGAGGAGGGCTGAGGATGTAGGTCGGTGGTAGTCTGCTTACCATGCAGGAGGCATGGTTTGAATTCCCAACACAAAAATAAAAAATATAAGAAATCAAGCTCCCAATAGAGTACCAACAAAGGCCTCAACCCACTCAGTGAAAATGGGAGCTCCAGACTACCTCAGACCTTCAGCTTTGTGTCAAGGGGACCAGGTATAAATTAACCATGTTATTGAACAGTCATAGGATGCCAATGACTTGGGAGAACATGGATGAGCAAATGCTGTCTTCTGGCAGCCTTGTAGCAGCCAGGAGGAAAAAAAAAAAAAAACCTTTCATTCTTGAAAGAGGAGCTGGGAAACACATTATCTAAATTTTTAGGATACATCTCTAAAAAGGATGATTATTGACTTACAAATTACATATTTTAGTGTTATATTGATATATTATTATATTATATTATATTGATATATATTATATAGAACACAATAATAAGGAATTTAGAAATGACAAGTTGGTGCAATATGTTAAAATGGTTTGGTAATGGGTAATGGGTTCAGATTACTGTTAGTTACCCAGGGCAAACTTCATAAATGTTAGATAACAAAAATCTATACTTCTGGTACTTTTCTGGATCAAAAATTTTTGGCCAAGTTCTTCTCAGATATAACTATTCTACCTTGCAATATATTTAACATTATAGTACTTCCAGTTCTGCTACTGAGAACCCAAATTAGAATTAGTTTTGCTTCCTTTGATATAAAATACATGAACTTACATTTGTTCTCATTTTCTATATGAGGTATTGGTCCTTCACCTTTATGGGTTCATAGACCCCCTTTTGGAATATGATGTGACATATGGAACCTCTTCTAAGAAGTGTGCTCATATACTTTTACACAAACTTTATCATAAAATTTCAGGGGTTATTGCCTCATGAAATATCTTCATGGTTCCAAAACCTCAAACTAGAAGATACTGTGGGAGTAAAATCAGTTTTAAGAACAATAAAATTCCTTCAAGGTTGTAGAAGAAAAAGTTAATGTGGTTTTTGCCTACATTAATTTGAAAATAAAACAAATTGGAGACAGTTACCACTTTCAAGAATCTTTCCCTTTGATGCCTTTAATTTCAAAGACCAAGTTATATAAAACCTAGTAGTATACATCTTAAAAATTACTCTGAAGGGAAGGAATTTAGCCAGGGACAATGCCACAGTCCTGTAATCCCAGTGACTCTGGAGACTGAGAAAGGAGGATGGTAAAGTCCAGACCAGTCTTAGCAACTTAACAAGATGCAGTCTCAAAATAATGAAAGGGATGTAGCTCAGAGGTATGGCTTCTGTGGGTTCCATTCCAAGTATTGCCAAACAATAAGAAGAAAACACAAACACTTGATTTTTATATTTAGTTTTGATTCTTTTTATTTCCCAATGGAAAACTCATATTCCATGCATTCAAGATTTCTTAGAGTCTTGCTAAGTTGCCCAGGATGGCCTAAAATTCCTGGGTTCAAGCAATATTCCCACTTCAGTCTCCTTCCTCGCAGGGGCTACAGGCTGGCACCACCATGCCCAGTTCTATTAGGACTTCTAATAACTTGATTCCTGGCTTTTCAAATTTCTCTCACAGGTGAAACTATTGCAAAAGCAGCTCATCTGCTTCATACTGAAGGAAAACAATATTAGCAACGATTTATCTGTTGAGTAATAACTTTATTGAGACAGAATTTATATACCAGGCAAGTCACTATTTTAAATTACAAAACTTAACAGCTTTTTAGTATAATACCACAATCATTTTAGAACATTTCCTTAAAAACCATTAGTAGTCACTCCCCATTCCAGTGTTACAGACTCAGGAAAATTCTTATCTACTTTGTTTCTATTTGCCTACCCTGGACATGTTCTTAAATGTCTATACAATGTAAGGTGTTTTGTGATTAGCTTCTTTCACTTAGTAAAATGTATTGGAAGTTGATAATGCTGTACCAGATATGAGAACTTCATCTTTTTTCATGGATGAGTAAGAGTCTACTCTAAGGACATACCACATGGTTATCAGTTAATGGACATTTGGGCTGTTTACAGTTTTGGATATTATGAGTAATTCAGCTCTCAAAATTTGTATGGATTTTTATATTGACTAGCCCCTGAACTTTGAACCACATAAGGCAAAAAGTTACACAGAGAAGGGCACTTATAGTGAAACAAAACTATACAAAACTTGCTTTGCAATCAATTCAGGTATTTCAGATTCAACCATATCCACATGTGAATTCACAAAAGTTTATTTTGACAGGGAAACTGGCATAGTTATACTATTGAAGAATTAAGAAATCCCTAAAGGCTAGATGATCACTAAGATCCTTCCATAAGCTAACAACTTAGTCTTTCTGTTACTCCTCCTTGAATAGAAAAGACCAGGTTGCAGATGTTCTATGTCCCAGGGAATAAACTACAAACATTGCTGAGCCCCTTGCAAGCAGCAGGCACAGTTGTGCACGGGAGTCGGGCCTTGGACAGAAGTGATCCCAGGAACATGACTTGCCAAGTTGCCCTGGTGTGCCCTATTTGGGTCTCAAATACTTGGTGCCCTCACCAATTTCCAACTATGTTGGGCCTCTTTCTGGCTACTAATCTGCTTATCCTTGGGCAGTGTTTCATGCCCCCTCCCATAGAGATCCTCACGGCTGATTCTACCCTACAAACCATCTCCACCCCACCTCTGAGGGTACAAACCCAACTTCAACACAGGATTCCATGTTGGATTAATGCCCTTTGGATGCCAGGTCTGCCATGTGCTCAGGAGGTGAGTGACCATGAGAGAATATATGATCCACAGGATTTTCCATTAATAATATGTATGTGAGATTAAAAACACAAAAGAAGTTTATGACTTAGCTGCATATATTATCATGGAATTTATCTGAAAGGAACACATTCAGAGGCATAGAAAGCACATTCATAAAGATTTCCTTCATTAGAATCAAGAAGAAAAAAACACCAAAAAAAAAAAAAAAAGGTTAAGTAACCAATTACTTCCTTTGCTTTGCATTTCAGAGTACTCACACTGTGGATTCTTGGAATTAACTTTATTGAAATCCAGTGAGTTTTACCCGATGCCAGCATGGGAGGCACAGCCTGAATCACAATTTACTGCTGTGGGGCGCTGCCAAGCTTTGCCATTCTTTCAGAGGAGGGTTTCCCTGGGAAGCCAGCTTTTTTAGGTAGTCGCTGGGCTCCAGTTGGGGAATATCAGGATTCTGCCTGTAGTACTTCTGCAACTTCTCCAGCACTGTGGGCAACCCAACTGTGGAAGCATAGAACATGGGCCCACCCCTGTGCCTTGGCCAGCCATACCCATTCAAGTAGATGGTATCAATGTGCTCTGGGCCAGCAGCCATCCCTTCTCCCAAGATACGGAACCCTTCATTGATGAGTGCATACAAGCAGCGCTCAAGGATCTCATCCTTGCTAATGACACGGGGTTCAATATGATGGGTTTCTCTGTACTGTGACAGAAATTTGAAAAGCCAGGGATCAGGTTTGTGAACCTTTCCCAATGGCTTGTCATACTGATACCACCCTCGCCCTGTCTTCTGCCCATAGCGTCCTGATTCACAGAGCATATCAGGAATCGGGCAGTATCTTCTAGTACCCCGCTTTCGGACAGGAGTACCAGGAGGCAATGTGGGTCCAGTAAGACCTTGTTCTTGGCGAATTTTCCAACCCACATCCAACCCAGCAAGGTCAGACACTCGAAAGGGTCCCATTTTAAAACCAAACTCCTCCAGCACCTGATCTACCTCTTCTGGCTTGCTACCTTCTTCTAACAAGAAATATGTCTGGTTATAATAAGGGACTAGCATTCGATTACCAACAAAGCCATGGCAGTTGCCTACGACTACGCCAATCTTCTTAATCTTTTTGGCTAAGTTCATAACAGTGGCAATGGTAGTGGGAGAAGAGTGTTGGCTAGGAATAACCTCTAACAACTTCATTACATGAGCTGGTGAGAAGAAGTGTGTGCCAATGACCAAGTGTGGTCGATTGGTGGCAGAAGCCATCTCATCCACGTCCAGGGATGAAGTATTGGTGCACAAAAATGCTTCTGGCTTGCACACAGCTGACAGTTCAGCAAAGACTTGTTTCTTCAGCTTCATATTCTCAAATACTGCTTCAACAACTAAGTCTACACTAGAAAACTCCTTCATAGATGAACTGAACCTGATTTTTGGTCCTGACCAAGGCTGGCCATTCTGCTGCATTTTGGATGCTTCCTTTTCCAAGGTGGAAGTTATTATCTTCTTTGCAGCTTCAAGCTGCTTTTGGTCTACTTCTACAGCAACCACAGGAATCTTGGCCCTTGCAAAAGAAATGGCAATGCCTCGGCCCATTGTTCCCAAGCCTGCAGAGAGAGTGCAGGAGAAAATGAATGATTCAGTGGATGGGGAATTAGAAACTAACTTATTGGACCACAGTTTCTATGGCAATGTGGCATTTAAAAAGACTGATTCAAGGACATAAATGGATGTCAGAGCATTTTAGTGAGCACAAGGGAGCAGTGGAAGACTACATCACAAAGTGATGGTGTTTTTGAGGTAGGAGGTGTGATGCATCTAGGGACCAGATAGATAAGAAACTTGATCAAATACTTAGCTGCAAGAGTGAAAGGCCATGCTTGAAATGTGCTACAAATATCAATCACAGTTTGGAAATCCTGGAGTGAGAGATTCATACAGAGAAGGGTTAGAGAGGAGTAAATAGTGCCCACAGTCTGGAGACAGACAGCCAAGGTCAGGCCTTCACACCACTAGAGTTTAGCTCACTCTGGAAAAGGTTAGCATCTCTAGGCCTCACACAAAAGATGAAGGCAGTTTGAGGACTTGGGAGAGAATTACTGGAGCTAACAGGAGTAATGGGGTTCAGCATAGAACCTGGGACCTGGTGTCCTGGAATAAATATTAGCTCTTGACATGCACACATTTGGAGAAGCCCATGAACCGCCCCCACGTGCTTACCAAGGACACCAACTGAGGAGATGGGTCGTGCTGATGCTGTTTTCCATGAGGCCCCAGAGGGAGTGGACCATTTACTTGCATTCTTTTCAGCAAAGAAGGCATATTGCAGGGCTCTAGCCTGCCCTGATCCCTGAAGGTACATAAACAGCTCTGCTTCCTCCTTGATGCCCACTTCATAGGGATACTTCACAGAGGCCTGGACTGCACGGACACAAGTCTCCGGAGCCAGGCACCCAGGGTACTGCTTCTGCATCTTTGCAAAGGCTTCCCTGAAAATGGTGTCCATGTTGGGCAAGCTTGGCACTGGCTTGTTCAAGATTCTGCGGGATTCTAAAGGTTGATCTGAAAGGAATAAGAATGATCAGAGATTTGGGAATGTTACTTAAACAAAGGGACTAGATTATACAATAACAATGATAATCAATTCCAAAGCAAATAATATTTATTAATATATTTAATGGGACACTAATACCAAAATCTTAGTCATTGTTGTAACTAGTCATTCAAGATAGAATTTAACAGATTGAAGACAATTTTAAGTTACTTTATTCGAATGTGAAAGTAACATTCTATTTTTATTCCAAGGACAATGTTATAATAGATTAAACATTATTGTGTCAAAGAGTCTAACACAACAACAGTTCTGAGATAATATCTGATATACAAAATAAAGTTAACTCAATTCTTATGACTAAAAAACCTTTAAAACACATATAAAAGGGGCTGGAGCTGTGGCTCAGTGGTAGAGAGCTTGCCTAGCATGTGTGAGGCACTGGGTTTGATTCTCAGCACCACATATAAATAAATAAAGGTCCATTGACAACAATATTTTTTTAAAAAACACATATAAAAGAATACAGTGTGATATTGATGCAAGGGTAGGCATATATATTAACGGAAGAGAATTGAGAGTTCATCAATAAATCAAATTATGGCTAATTGATGTTTAACACAGGTGGAAAGCAATTCAATGGAGGAAAGGAGAGTCTTTTGAACAAATGTTGAATACCCATATGCAAAAAAGATTAATTAATTAAACTCAGATTGTTACCTAGCAACTTCTGTAAAACCTCAAAATTAATCATAAATCAATTGAATGACTAAAACCATAAGAATTTCTAGAAGAAAACAGAGGGATATATATGTGATGTTGGTTAGATGGTGTCTTCTTATATACAGCACCAAAAGCATGATCCATAAAAGAAAAATAATCAATAAGTTGAATGAAATAAAAATTAAGGACTGTATTCTACAAGGGACCCCATTAATAAAATGACATGAAGATCCACAGTGTGGGTGAAAAATTGAAGTGGTGGGCAGGATAGTACCATCCCACAAATGTCTATGTCCAAATCCCTAGAACCTGTGAACAGGTAAACTTAACTGGCAAATGGAATTAATAGGTAGGATTAAGATTAAAGGTTTTGAGAAGGGGAGATTACCCTCTGATATCTGGGTAGGCCAATCTAATCACAACTGTGATGGGAGAAATTCAACAACTAAGAAGGGCTTCTACCATTATGATCACTGAAAGAAGCCCGAAGCAAGAGATTACATATCATAGGATGCCATTTATAATATGCCCAGAAAAGGAAAATGTATCATAAGAAAAAAAAAATGAAACAATGGTTGTCTTGGTGTTGGAGCAGGAGTCAGCAATAAAGAGCATAAAATAACTTTTTGTGAAAGTGAAAAAGTTTTAAAATTGATTAACAGGGACAGTTGCAGAACACTGCATAGCAAATTAGGACTCATTGAAGCCGTAAAAGTAACCTGGAAATGAAAGAATTGAGTCAGGTACAGGATCTTTCAGAAGATAACTGTAACATCTTATAGAAGAACACAAAATCAAACCTTAGTAAAGAAAGACCCCATGTTCCTGGATGTACATATTTAATAATATAAAAATATAAACATTTTCCACATATACTATATAGGAATATCTACTCAGAACACTTGTGGTTCTATATTTTACTAAATAATTCAACAGGATGAATCTAATGTTTACATAAAAGAATAAATGTGTAAACTCTAGGTATTAGAGAAATTATTTTTTCAACGTGCCACTGTCTCCAGAATAAATTATTATATGAAAAATGTACAGAAAATCTACAAGCACTTATAAGGCAGCTCCATTACAGAAAAACCTATGACTCTGACACCATGTGTGAACATATATCCCCGGGGATGGAGCCTGGTCTGGATGTCTTCAGGTGCACACGGGCATTATGTAATCTCATCCCTTGCTATAAGCTACAAGGCAAGACTATTTCCTAATACTTGATTACTTGCAGAGTTGAGAAGAATACTTTTCAATGAATGATGTCCCACATGGTAAGAGCAGCATTCAGAAGAGGAGCAAAGACAGTGGTTATTAGCATGAGGGCCCTGCTTACTCTGCTGCTTTGGAGACACGTGAACTGTACCCAAGAGACCCACAGATTACTTGCTCAACTGTTCAGTGAGTTAGCCCAGTCCTCAGTGTTGAGGGGGAGACAAGCTCAGCAGAGAAGGATGGGACAACCTACAGTCTACTGCTGGTTCCATTCACTGGTGGCCTAGAAGGGAGGCAAGAGAGGACAGTGGGGAGAGCAGGAAGGGGAGGACACGTGTGTAGAGGGCAAGTGGATGAGGAAAGAGGCGCAGCTGTCTGCATTGTGACCTGAACCTGTTGCTGGCTTAACCTTCCAGAGCTGGAGCTCTGTCCTGCCACACTGCTGCAGTTCCCACCATGCCTGGGGCTGCCTCTCAAAGCACAGTCACTCTTGATTCCTTTCAAGAGTTTAAGACATTCAGATGGCCTGGGGCCCACCAAGACTCAGTTAAGATCCTTAAGGGTGGGGCCAGAGCAGGATGATTTTTAAAAGAGTTTTTAACAGTCGCTTTGAGCTATCCCTCCTGGAGATCCAAGAGCAGGGGGGGTCAGCCACTATATCAGGACAGCTGCAGGGTCTTGCAAGTTTTCTGAGGCCAGAAATTGGAAAGAATAAAAGGGGAAAAATGAGCAAACCAACCAGAAAAGAAAAGCCTGCTTAATGGAATGAAGCAATTATTTCTAACCCACATCATCCTGTTATCCTGGGATCCTCAGAACCTCTCAGGCTGTGTGTGGGCATCCTGGGAGCTCTCCCAGGCACCTGTCCAGGACAGCCTAGAGCCAGATGAAGCACATCCATGGGACAGGTTTGGTCAGGGCGCAGACAGCCAGCTTTTCCCTGCCTCGTCTCCTGTCTCTCTCTTTTTTCTGTGGCTGTAGTTGAAGGATGCTGTTTTCTTCCACTCTGGGTTGTTTCACACAGAACATAGGCAGAACTTCCCCCTTACGTCTACAGAGAGAGTTGTTGAGAAAGTATTTATTCTACACTCAGACTGGTTAGTTTTAAAGTCACTCAGACTAGCACTGAGTGGAATGCTTTTTCTTTAGTCACTGTGTATTCTTTCACTTTGAACCGTGGTGAGAACTATCAATTTTGACTTTTACTAACCTGTTAAATAGCTATACACAAGAAATTATGATGTCTCTCTCTCACCTGTGTCCCGTGCAGGTGATGGGAATGAGGTTCCCCTGGATGGAATGGGTTGGTTGAGATATAAAAGCTAGGAAAAATGGAACAGGGAAAGAATCACAGGACACAGAAAATAATTTCAAAAAGTGAGGGCAGGATAGTCTAACTAATCAAACAGAGGATGGAGCTTCTATACTGAAAAGGCAAAATGGACCCCGCTTGCTTGATTTATATTGGGGAACATCAAAGGCATTCCCTAGAATGTTCTTTACCAAAAAATGTTATAGGTGGGCTGTCCAGTTCCTATAGGGTTATGCTCATCTCCGGAGATACCATGAGGGATCTTCCTAATAGAGCAGAAATAAAGGTCATGTGCCTTGGGCAATCTATTGCATGGGAGAGCCACAGATATTTCCCAAGGTTAAACCTAAATTCTCCCTGGATGCCATACCAAAAGAAGACTCTCAAGTAATTCACGGGTGGCTTCCCACATCACTCTGCAGTACCTACAGAATAAGAGAGTCGAGTGGGCAGGTCAGCAGTCCTACCCAGGGAAAGGGGAAGAGAGGCACTGCCTAGTGATTCAGGTGTACTCATAACTGAACTCTTTCATGGGACCATTCACACGAATTTTGACTTCATTCTATTTGGGATCATAAAGATGAAGATGAAGTGTATTCAAATTTTGATTAAAACGTAGTGTAAAATTGTACTTAAGGAGAAAAAAAAAGATTATTTCTCCTTCACCCTTCTACTAACCCGACAGGAACAGATTCTCTCTGCCTAAGCTAAAGAGCGGACTCAGCATGCAGTTCACAGAATTCCTTTCCTCAGACACACAGGACCGTCTGTCTCCTTCCTAGCTGTGATAAGCAATAGGCTCTGTGCATCCTTGAGGCTCTGCAAAGGATGAAACAACTGTACAGGCTTCAGGGAGGTAACCCACAGTAAGTGTGTAGCACGTTAAGGGGAAGCTCAATGTGGACATGTGCTGAGCCTCCAACATGAGACAGAGTCACTCTTCTGTCTTTAAACTTGTTTATATAAAATGTTCATAGAGAATAAAATTAAACTACAAGAGCAAAAGATAAAAGGAGGCGGGAGGCCCAGGAAACCACTAAGGTTTTTTTAAAAGCCACAAATCCAAATGAACAAATACACCAAGTTCTTTGGGCAGAATTGGAGTTCTTCAAAAGGCCAACAGCCCAGCACAGCCTCTACCACATAGACACAGAGAGAGCACCGACTTGAGGCTGCCAGGTAGATGTGCCCTGGGCCCATCCCTGCTGGATAGGGGGGCACAGAGCCACAGGGTGTTGGTCTTTGCTCTCACCTGCAGCTTCACGCCAGAAATGCACACATGGGGACTAGGAATTCTCACTCAGTTCTGGGACAAGCCAGCTGCTGGCCACATGCAAGTGCAAACCGATGGCCTCTCACAGGACCCTCCCCTTTCCAGGTGAGCCAAAGCAAGCAGGTCTGGCCCAGGAATCCTGCATTCCTCCACTAAATCTATTGCACTGCTATAGACTAAGGGGCTTCATATAACAAGAAAATTAAGCTGTGTAAAGCTAATTAGCTAAAACAGCCAATTTGCCAGGATATGTTAAGTTTGTAGAGAAATCTGCAGTACATTAGTAGACCCATTTGTAGATATGTAACCTCTTACACTCCCGTCCCACCTGTAACTGGTTCCAAAACTGATGAGTGGAATAGTAACCATAGGATATAAAGAAGGAAATTCCCTATCTCATGAGATATAGAAACTAAATATGTCTTCTTAACCTTTACTTTTGTTTGTTTGTTTTGATTCAATATTTGAGTAGTGACTAGGGAAAAAAGGCCGAAATCAAAATTTTTCAAATGAAAATTTTTTTCAAATTTTTCAAGTGGAAAAAGTGAATTAAAAATATTTGTACTTATTGTTTCAATTAAGATATCATTCACATACCACAGAAGTCATGTGGCTTTTTAACCATGTTTTTCATAACTGACTTGCTGATGTCTTTAAGACCGCACTCAGGGGCTGGGGATGTGGCTCAAGCGGTAGTGTGCTCGCCTGGCATGTGCGTGGCGCTGAGTTTGATCTCAGCACCACATAAAAATAAAATAAAGATGTTGTGTCCACCGAAAACTAAAAAATAAATATTTAAAAAAAATCCTCTCTCTCTTAAAAAAAAAAAAAAAAAAGACCGCGGTCAGTGCTTGCACATCACGTGGAAAAAGTAGACCCCAGAAAATGTAATCTCCTTCTTACCCCTATGATCCCTACTCAGTGGTTCTCAAATGGTGGTCTCCAGAACACAGCACTAACATCACCTATGCACTTGATAGAGACAAATTCTTTGCCCCCACTCTCCATATATTGAATCAGAAAGCAATGAGTAGAGCCTGCAATCTGTGTTTGAAGCCGTCCAAGAGTTTCTGCTACATAGGAAAGTTAAGGAACCATTGTTCCATATCAAGACAATTGCACCAGCATTACAGAAGCATAAATCTCCTTGTATTCATATGTTTATTTATGATAAATGCACATATATTTAATAACTAGTGCATTAGTTTTTTGTGGTACCTCTCCATCAAGTCAATACATCAATTTTGTTTTGCCAAAAGATCTCATAGAGCTATATTTAAAAGCAAACAACAAAAAAGGGAAACATAAAAAGAAAGAATAAGCACACAATCTCCAGTGAACATGAAAGGAACAAAATAAATAGGCAAAGCTAAATTATGCATTTTGTGAGAACCTAAGTGGCAAATAGAGATAAAATTCTGAGTTAGTCCTGTTTTGATCAGTCTGATTTCTCTACCATATCTCTAGCATTTATTATCTATGAGAAAACAGCACCAAGCCATCACAGGATTTCAAACACTGGTACTCATTAAAAAAATAAACAGTAAATGTCCTGGAAATTTTCTTGGGACTCTAGTCACTGAACTCCAAATCTGACAGGGTGAGGCTGCTCAGAGGAGAGCAAGGACTACACAAAAGAGAACCCAACCACTAGAGCCTTTGTGGTATCAGAATATGATTTGAAAACAATTTTGTGGATACTTTTCTTTTTACGGATGAAAAAAACATAAAACCCCACAAGGAAATTTGTTGTGGTCCACATTTCTTCTGATGTCTAGTCCTAAGCCCATTTCTCTATTACACTGCACCCCTTGCATGCTGGCCCAGCCCCCCCTTTCTCCTTTCAGTCAATTAATGGCTTGGGTAATAGGGAGAGATAAATATTTTTAAAAAATTAAGGATTTTCATTATTTATTATCCCAGTACAACTTCTGATAAAAATCTACTATAGTGAGGGCTGGGGTGTGGCTCAGCAGTAGAGCACTTGCTTCCCACATGTGAGGTACTAGGTTCGATCCTCAGCACCACATAAAAATAAGGTTTAAAAAAATCAATTATAGTTCATTATACTGGTTCCTTATACAGATAGGTACGTGAACACCCAGACATTTGTGAAATTTCACACCAGGCCGTTTTCTTCTTAATACTACGTGTAAACATTTTCTCAAGTTCTTCAAAGACACAAGTTTTAGTGGCTGAATAGAATTGTCTCATTGAGATTGATCATCTTTTAGGTAATTAATTCCCTAAAATTAGATTTTTGAGATGTTTCCATTTGTTTTAAAGGTTTTTTTTGTTGTTGTTGTTGTTGTTGTTGTTTTTTTTTTTTTTAGTTACACATGGACACAATGTCTTTGTTTATTTATTTTTATGTGGTGCTGAGGATCAAACCTAGTGCCTCACATTTGGGAGCCAAGCGCTCTGCCACAGAGCTACAACCCTAGCCCGTTTCCATTGATTTTCAATGATAAAGATTCAGTAATCATTACTATGCTTGAATCTTTTTATATTCTGTGATGATTTCTCTAAGTAAATTACCAGGAATAGAAACACTAAGTAAAAAAAAATATGAATACTTTTATGCCTTAGTATATCAATAGCCTATTGACCTGTAGATAGGATGTATTACAAATAGTTCAAGGAAAGCTTATTAAATATTCAGCCTCATTCCATTAGTTTTCTGTTTTTTTCTAATTTTCTTGGCAAAAATTAGTGACTTTTGAATTTTTTCTTTCCATTTATGATGTTTAAAAAGCATGTGAGAGTTAACTACACATTTACTTTACAATCTAGTTACCCAATTCTCTGGTATTTACCTAACAGACAAAATAATATCTATTTATAAGCTGGTGGAGGTCTAGAGTAGAATCAACTCAATGTCCATCAACTCATAAACACATACAGAAATTGGGGTTTTCCCATTTTATGGAATATAGTTTAGTAATCAAATCTAACCCAATATATGCAACAATACTATGACTCTATAAACATTACACTAAGTGAAAGAAGCCAGACACAGAAGACACCATACTGTATGCAGGATTCCATCTACATGAAATTCTAAAAAAACATAACACTACAGTGACAGGAGACAGGTCAGTGGCCAAGGGAAAGACAAAGGGACTACCAGAAAGTGGCTTGAAGATACTTTCTTAGTGTGGCACTGAGCACACGATTGTGCACCGTTACCAACACTTACCACCCTACAGTCAACTTGGATAAATTTATTGTGTAAACTGTAAAAAAAAAAAAAAAAAAAAAATCTCCTTTAAACTGCTTTGGCTGACTGACAGCAGCACCATTCCCAGAGGCAACCATGCCATTTCCGGTGAATCCTAACATACATTTTGCACATGGACCAACAGTTATATATATCCATTCTCCCCAAAATACTTTCTATCCCCTCACCTCTTTTTATAACAACAGGGGCAAACTACCACAAATGTTGCTTTTTTCACTAAATAATATAATATATCATGGGTTCATGCCACATCAGTACATTCATTTTTAAGTTCAATCATCCTCTATCACATGGATGTCCCATAAGATATTTAAGGAGTGTCTTGTTAAAATGGACATTTAGCTTGTTTCCAATCTTGTGAAATTATCATCATTATCTTCTTACCTAAAATTCTCTGGGCAAATTTGACTGCTGCTTCTACTGGGTCTGAGTTCACAACTTCATCCAGAATGCCCAGTTTGAGTGCATCACGGGCCAAAATGTGTCTTCCTAAAATAAAACAAGTCAAAGAATATGAGGTTAAAGTGAGAATCTTGTTCTCTCTAGTAGAGAAGGCTGTCTTTCTAGGATATAAACATCTACTATGAATTGCCAGTCTCCTGTGTTCAGGGTGGCCCCAGCAGCCTTAGTATTGGAAGGAAGGTCACCTCTAGGGAGTTACAGAAATTGATCAGGGTATGCATCACTATAGAACTGTCTGGGCAGTTCTTCACCACTTATAAGATGTGATCTGATGTGCATATTCTGAAGTACAGGTGTGGCCTTAAGCACAGGGCCAGAAGGAAGGAGAAAATGACAGGCACTATCTTTCTTGCAATGCACAATCCTGACATCAGAAAAGCAATCATCAAATCAGTCTTGGTGGCAATAATTCCTGGGTCTTCCCTGCCCTTACAATATTGGCAGATGCCACCTCTGCAACAAAAACCTCCATTCCTGGGTCCTATGAGTGCTTCAGAGAGCTACAAATGGGTCTTCGTGACCAGGTGAACAGTTCAGTGATTTCCAGGGGTCCTGCTGGAAAAGCAGTATTGGGGCACTTTTCTGGAAGTGCCTTGAAAGCAGGCTTCCAGATCCTCTCCTGTAGTGCAGAGGGGGTATGGAGTAGGTGAGTGGTGTCAGGGGTCACATGTCCCATGTACACAGTCACTTTGGGTGAAGGTTAAGTAAATCAGCCTAACCAGGTTAGGGGCACTGAGGGGACATAAATGGAAGATAGAAAACTAAAAGGATCTCTGGGACAACAAAGCAGGGGAATATGAGCCACCCACAGATGGAATGAAAAGCTCTTCATCTGTAATGATTTCTTTCTGGCTTGGATTTCACAAAAAATGAAGGAATACCACTACTGTTGTCCCAGTGTCAGTCACATTCCAAGCAAACTTATTCTCTTTCAAAGAACTAAGATGGGCAAACCAAATCCTCAGGCTGTGCTTTAAACTTGTTTTCCCTTGGGCCGCCCTCAGTGTATATGACAACTCCTGCCAACAGGCTCTAAGAAGAGCGCTGTGTAGGTCAATGTCAAGAGATCCCAAGGCAAGAATTCTAAATCAGACACTTTAAATAGTTCACATTCTGTAAAAGGAACTTATAGCATTATAAATTAAAACAATTTGTAAGTTGATTTTTAAAATAAATTTAATGCTTTCAATTTTTCTAACTGTTCCTTCATATTTTATAGGATTTATAAGTCCCATCTCATTTTATTTTAATTAATTAATTAATTAATGTACTTATTTGGGGGGAGTCAAATCATTTTATTGAGGGAATTGGAGGTAAATAGTAAGTACTAAAGAAGCACTAAAAAGGACAGTGAAGGTGGATGTCCTTGGCAGGGCCAGATCTTGCTGTCTCCAGGGAAAATAAGCTACCCACATAATTTTAAAGAATAAAGTCAGGGCTGTGGATGTAGCTCAGTGGTAGAGTGTTTGCCTAGCTAGCATCCCTGAGGTCCTGAGTTCAATCCTCAGTATTACAAAAGAACAAAAAAGTAATTTTTAATGCATATACAATATTATTTTCTAATGTATACACAGTTTTCATAGTTTTTTTTGTCAAAACATGTAGATTTTGCTGGGCATAGTGACACATGCCTGTAATCTCAGCTACTCATGAAGCTGAAGCAGGAAAATTTACAAGTTCACAGTCAGCCTGGGCATCCTAGGGAGATCCTGTTGAGACAGTGAGCCCCCCCCCGACAAAGGACAAATGCAGTCCTGGGACTTAATTCATAGCCTGTCAGCTATTACATGTGTGCTATATGCTTTTTCCTGCCTTCCAACCTTGAACTCATAGCCTGTTCCCCATAGAAAAGTGTGGTATGTTTCTTCTCTATCCCTCACTCCATAATCTTACTGACCTCAAAGACCAGGTACATCCCTAAAGTCAGGATGCCTTTGCCTTAATATCTGCAAGGATCAACTAGATAACAGAGTGAAACTATTTGGGGATTGCTGCAAATGGCTAATGACAAATTCCCTGGCCCCTCAACCTGTTACCCCCATGATTTTGCTTTCATCTACCCCTCCCTCCCTGTGTCCTCCTAACAGCCAGCAACTCATCTCATTACAGGACAAGGATGACAGGATGAAGCATCAGTAGGACAGACTGTAACATCTGGCTCCAGACTGAGCAACTGATTGCCCCTCCCTGGAGGCTGAAGTGCTCACACAGAAAAAGAAACACTTTTGTAATGTACCCAAAGTCAATTAAAGTTTCTAAACTGTAGCCCACTCCTCCACACAAATAAAACTACTTCTTTCATTTATTCAGAGAGGGGATGTTATCTCTACCAGAGTTGACTCCCCCTCCTTGAGGAAAAGTTCCCCAACTAAAGCTTTGTCTGTATATTCTATCCCTTGGACCAATTTTCCCTTGTATTGTTCTGGTATCACCGTTTCAAAATAAAATTTACAAAAAGGGCTGAGGTTGTAACAAAGGGGTAGAGTGCTTGCCTAGTGTGGAAAAGGCCCTGAGTAGAATCCCCAGTTTTGCAGAAAAAAAACAAAACAAAACAAAACAAACAAACAAACAACATATTTCTAGTAGCAATTCTCATATGTCTAAGTCGTATGGCCCTTCACATTCTTAAAACTTATGAAGAACTACAAAATGTTCTTGTTTGTATAGGTTATATCCATCAATATTTACTGTATTAGAAATTAGAACTGAGAATTTTTTAAATTTAAAAAAAAATTTTTTTAGTTGTTGGTAGACCTTTATTTTATTTATTTTTACATGTGGTGCTGAGAATTGGACCCAGTGCCTTACACATGCCAGGCAAGTGTGCTACCGCTGAGCCACAGCCCCAGCCCTAATTAATTTTTTAACATGGTCTTTTTTTTTAATTTTTTCAGTTGTAGATACACACAATACTTTTATTTTTATTTATTTTATATGGCTCTGAGGATCGAACCCAGTATCTCACACGTGCTAGGCGAGTGCTCTGCCACTGAGCTACAACTCCAACTCCATATGAAATGATTTTAAAATAATAATGATAAATCATTATATGTAAAAAATTTTTATACAAAATAACTATATTTACAAAATTTTTAAAATTTGCTTCTTTTACTATATATATAGTCTAACACCAAGATCCTTATCCTAGTTTTACTCAGTAAGGGTCAGACTTGAGAATAATAATATATAGCTAAGACTTACAGAGTCCTTATACATGTCTAGGCAGGTTCTAAGCACTTTCTATGTATTGACCTATCTGATCTTCACCACATCATCATAGGGCCAGTACTATTATTATACACACATGTGAGAAATCTAAGGAAGAGAAAGGTAAAGTCACTGATCCAAGATGGCAGAATTAATTATACTTGTTTGGAGTAAATAGATGTATTTGTTCTTTTCTCCAATGCTTCCTCAACTGAGAGCCTCCATAATCTTACAAACATTACCATTTGACAAATCTAGGGTTTAGTGTTACATTGTTCATCTTCTCCACTGAAAAGAAAAACTTCTATTTGTAGCTAATATCTTAAAACTTGGGAAATGAATAATTCAGTCATTTGTAAATTTAAACTGGAAAATTCATCCTGAAAATCTTGGCTTTAACTCTAATTGATATTAAAATTTCTAAGCCATATCTGAATACAATGTTCCCTATATGAACACAGGGTCTATGAACAGTCACTTAAACTGTAATACAACCCTAAATTTGATGCACACACACATACGCTTTCCTTATGGAGTTTTTATCATGTCTAAGAGGGTTCTAAGCACGTGATGTGTATTAACCTACCCAATCTTCACCACATTACTATATGGCAGGTACTATTATTATCCACATATGTGAGAAATCTAAAGAAGAGAGAGGTAAAGTGACTGACCCAAGATCTCATAATTAATGAGATTGCACATGAGATCTTTGTGGTAACATCTGAGAAAGTCTCAAGGAAGACACTGTTTCTATTTTACAGATAAGATAATTTATAGACAAAAAAGTTAAAATATCCCCTTAAGGTTATGTGGTAGCAAAAGTGGTCAAGCCATAATTTTTTGCTGGTTCCACCTCACATTGGTCTATATAGTCACGGGCAAGATTTACACTGACCTGATGTAATTAAGTCAAGTGCAGCAGGAATTCCAATGAGTCTGGGGAGAAGCTGGGTTCCTCTTGCACCAGGAAGAATTCCTAGTGTGACTTCTGGGAAGCCAACGTGAGCCTATCACATTGAAGGTATAAAGGCCAACAATGAGATAATACATTCAGATTTAAGACAAACTGGATTAATATCCCTGGATTTTCTATACCCTCAAAAACATTATTTCATTGGATTCAGCAAGAATTTCTGCAGGGAAAATTAATGTATATACCCCCTCCTTTAATTAACAGCACAAGCAGAACTGTGCTGGGTTTCACATGTCCAAGACTTCATGCTTCCTAGATATCTCACACATTTCTTCTCTGAGTCAATTATGACCTGTCTCAAACAACAAAACAATATCCTCCAAGAACAGTTTTCTAGGAACCTGCAAAAGCCAGGAAGCATAAAAAACCAAAAAGAGAACCAACAGAATGGGTTGATAATATTGGTAAATTATAGACAGTGATAAAGGACTTGTATCTAGAATATACCAAGAACTTTAACAACTCAATAATGAAAAAGTTAAAAAAGAAACCCAACCAATTAAAAATGAACAAAGGATCTGAACAGACATGTCTTCAAAGAAGGGATAAGGACAAGGAGAGGTATTTAATATCATTAGCCATCAGGGGAATGCAAATCTAAACCACAATGAAATACAACTTCACACCCACTAGAATGAGTACAAGAAAAAAAGCAGACAATAACAAGTGTTGGAGAAGATGTAGAGAAGACAGAGCACTTATACATTGATGGTGGAAATGTAAAGGGGTAAGTCACTATGGAAAACAATTTGACAATTCCTCAAAGGTTAAACAGAGTTATCGTAAACCCAAGAGCAATGGAAACACATGGCCACAAAAATCTCTTATGCTGAAAAAGTAGGAAAAACCCAAATGTCCACCAGTTGATGAATGGATAAACAAAATGTGGTACAGCCATACAATATATTCAGCACCAAAGAGGAATAATGAACACATTCATCCCACAATGTGGGTGAACATGAAAGCATTAAGTGAAAGAAGCCAGTCACAAAAGACCACATGTTGGATGAATCCATTTATATCAAATATCCAGAATGGACAATTCAATTGATACAGAAAGCAAATTAAAAAAAGAAGCTGCTTAGCATTAAAAAAAGAAGAGGATACAAGGTTACCAGTAACTGATCCAGTTTCTTTTGGGTGTGATGAAATGTTCTAAATGTGGGAATGATTGTACAACTCTGTGAATATATTCCTATACTGCTGAGCTGTATGCTTTACAGGGGTGAATTGTATGGTAGGTGAATTACATCTCAACAAAGGGCACGTATATGCACACATACAGGCCTGACAGTAACCTCAGTTTATACAAGAGGGTGAGCTTGAGTCCTTACCACCCTGCCTTTCCCAGCCATTTAAAAGTGGTCAAAGCTCTGTTATTCCTTTACAGTCACAAGGGTGGGAGGAAGCTGCCACATACCCAGATGGTTATGCCAACAGCTCCAAAATACCTTGTCTATTTGAGCCTCTCTCCCAGGAGGTTTACCTGTCAGTGGGTCACCACACACATTCCCACTGTTCATCCCAACCTCCTGACTTACTAGTCACTGAGATCTCCCCTCACTCTACAGAAGGCTGGGGAGAGAGGAACACATTAAAGGAGCACTCACAATATGCATGTGTCTTAAAAATCTTATTTGAACACTCTATGGAATATAGTACAGGTTGAGCATCCTGAAATGCCTGGGATTAGAAGTGTTTTCAGATTTCAGATTTTGCAATATCTGAATATACACAATGAGATCTGTGGATGGGACCCAAGGCTAAACATCTTTATGTTTCATACACACCCGATGCATATGCTGGAAGGCAATTTTATACAATATTTGAGTGTGCCTGCCTTTTAGTGTTCACCTACCAAAGGAGATGGATCAGGTATGGAATTTTCCACTTGTGGCATCATATCTGCACTTAAAAATTGTTGGATTTTAGAGGCTTTGGTTTTGGGATTAGAGATGCTCAACCTATGTATTTATATGATGGAAAATTATGTAACCTTTTAAGATGACATTTTAAAAGAATGTTATAACAAAAATAACATGATTTCTCATCAGAAACCATTGAAGACCAAGACAGGCATGACATTCAAAGTACTGAAAGAAAAAACTGCCAAACTAAGAATTGAATAGCCAGCAAAATACCTTTTGAAAATGAGGACAAAATTAACACATTCCAGATAAACAAAAATTGAACTTATTGCTAGATCTGTCCCACAAGAAATTCTTCAAGCTAAAATGAAAAGATACTAGAGAGTAAGCTGAATTCACAGAAAGAAATGAAAAATACTCATAAAGGATAACTATGTAAGTAAGCATAAAAGACAGTACTAATATATTTTTAAATTTATAATTCCTCCTTTCTCATATCATGGAAAAGACCACCACAAAAAGCAATAAGGATAAATCTGCATTGATGGGTCTATGATATGTAAAAAGATGATTTGTGATAATAACCACATAAAGGGAAGCATTTTTTGTATTCTATCAAAATTAAAGAGGTCTGAATCTGAGCTAGATTGTTAAATATTAAGATGTTAATTGCAATCACCAGTACCACCATCTCTCTCTCTCTCTCTCTCTCTCTCTCTCACACACACACACACACACACACACACTCAATTCAAAAATATATAGGAAAAAAACCCAGAAGGGACTTAACAGGGCATACTATAAAATACCTATTTTTCACAAAAGAAAGCCCTAGTGGAGGAACTGAGGAACAAAGACAAAAACACAAAACAAATAGTAGAGTGGCAGAAGTCAGTGCTTCCTTATCAGTAAAGATGTTAAATGTAAATGTATGTTAAACTGTCCAATTGAATGATGGGATAAATGGGATATAAGCATAAAAATACAGTATACTAAGTACAATAAAATCCCAAATGTTGGTTTAAAAAAAAAATAAAAAGATACCAAAGCAGGGAATACTGGCAAAGAACAAAATTACATAAGAAAAAAGACTAATAGAAAGTATAACAGAATGAAGTTCCCCTTAGCTTCCTTGGAAAGCCCTATGGTGAAGGTTAAGGGAAGCAAAGAGACAGAAGGCTCTGAGGAGTGGCTATTTACCAACCAGAATGCAAGTGTTTCAGCCCCCAAACAATAGCTGAACCCCTACAGGACAGCTCAGCACCAGTGCTGGAGATACCCAGGACTTTTAACCAGAGAGCTAACCATTCAAAATGCCCACCTCTGATGCTCATGGCTACGGTTAGAACTTGCCCTGAAGAAAAGCCCCACACCAACCTCCACAAGGAGACTCAGCTGTTACCTCTGCATGAGCAATCCTATAGTGACACCCCAAGGCCAGCTCCAGTCCCCCTCCTAAAGCCACGCCTTGGATAGCGGCTACCACGGGCTTCTGGTATCTCTGTATTTCATCTACTATACTTCCCAATCCAACGCCAGAGGATCTAGGAGCACTGAAACTGTGGATATCTGCACCTACAGGACACAAAGACAAAGAGAAAAGAGGGTTGAGAAAGACAAGTGCTTTGTTATTAACACAAGGGACCCGATCACTCTTAGGAAAGCTTAGACCTCACTGAATCCAGGAGACACTTTGTCCTTATACTAGAGATACACAAAACAACTAGTCCAGGAAACACAGAATTAAATGAGAGAAGGAATCTCTACTAGGAATCCTGTAACCATTTCTGTCTTTCCATGGTAGGTAGCAACTCTAGCTTTAAGCAAATTTAAAATTAAAGCTTAGAGAAGGGGTTCAAGGGGTCTCCACCCAAGACTATCCTTCTGAGATTGAATTGGCCTCTCATTGTTTGCATGATCTGTTTTCAACCCTGTTCATGGCAATTTAGTCTCTTATCTTTGCTAAGAGCGTGAGTCATTATAATACAAAATGCCAGGGTAAAATATATACATACTTGTGAACTATATGTCAATCAACGGGCTTAGAATTATATCTTGATAGATTTTTTTTTATGATTAGGGAAACTAACAATATTTCTTGCTTTTCCTGATTATCAAAATTAACACATGCATTATAGAAAAGTAGAAAAATGCAAAAAATTATAAAGAACATATGGATCACCCTAAATATCACCACACGAAGATAATAATTTAAGATGTGGTGAATTCATAGATTTTCCCCATGCTTACATAAATAGTTTTGTAACCTTGAATAAGTTATTTCATCCTTGTCTCAATACCTTTCTTAAACAACTGATTTGAGAATTGAATTAAAGTTTAATGGTATTTTGAATATTGACAGCATACTGTAAAGTCTTATTTTACATTTTATATTTTCATGTCATCATACACAGTGAGCTTTTTTCCTATAGCATTATCTATTCTTTGAAAGCAATAAGTATGGCACCAGTATAAAAATTAATTATTTCATGCTTAGCCTATTCACCTATTCTTTTTCTTTTTCTTCTTACTACCTATTCAGGGCATCAATTCAGGGCTTTTGCTTTTTTCTCACCAATCCTTTGTATTTGACTTTCCAGCCCAGTGTTTTGTGTGTTTTTAAGATTCCTTTTGGTTCTAGAGAAATGAGATCAATTCTAATTTGAGCCTCAGGCCCATCATTCCTGCAGCTTCAAAATGAGATGGAGTCTCATGACTAATGGAAATTAACATTTATTAGTAAATATATCAGGCTCTATGCTAAGGGTTATGATTTGGATGTAAGGTGTCCCCTGAAAGCTCAGGTGTGAGACAATGCAAGGTTCAGAGGAGAAATGATTGGGTTATAAGAGCTTTAACCCAATCAGCAAATTAATCACCTGATGGGATTAATTGAGTGATAACTGAAAGCAGGTGGAGTGTGGCTGAGGAGGTAGGCATTGGTGGTGTGGCTTTGGGTATATATTTTGTATCTGGCCAGTGCAGTCTCTCTCTGCTTCCCTCCACTACACTCTTCTGCCATGGTGTTCTACCTCACCTCAATCCCCGAGCAATGGAACTGGCCTTCTATGGACAGAGACTTCTGAAACTGTGAGCCCCTAAATAAACTTTTCCTTGTCTAAAATTGCTCTTGTGGGGTCCTTTAGTCACAGCAGTGGAAAAGCTGACTAAAACACTAAACAATTTCATATAGTATGTCACTTAATTTTCAAAACACTTAGTTTAACAATCTCCCTTTAATGAGTAAAGAAGTTAGGTTTTGAGATGTTAACTGATGAATTGAGACATACAACTAGGCTAAGATTTATACTCAGGCAGTCTGGTTACAAATCCTGATGCTTAAATGCTGTATTAGAGTCTTCTACTTATCATATAAGGGTGGAGTGGAGTTATTATTGCTCCAATTTGACAGAAACCAAGGTACAGCATAGAAATCTGTTTTAAATTATTTCTAGCACAGAGAAATCCAATGATTTTTGAATACTGATTTTATATCTAGCAAAATTGCTAGATTCTTTTCTTAATCCTAATAAATTTCTGATAGATTTTTTCCCTTACTCTACAAACGTTACTATATCTTCCTTTCTTTTTTTTAAAGAGAGAGAGAGAGAGAGAGAGAGAGAGAGAGAGAATTTTTTAATATTTATTTTTTAGTTTTCGGCAGACACAACATCTTTGTTTGTATGTGGTGCTGAGGATCGAACCCGGGCCACACGCATGCCAGGCGAGCACGCTACCGCTTGAGCCACATCCCCAGCCCCCTATATCTTCCTTTCTAACATTATTTTTCTAGCTCACTGAGCCACACAGGACCTCAAATACACTGTCAAGTAGAAATAGTAAGATTAGTCAGCTTTCAATTCTTTCTTATAAAGACAGTCTTCAATTGATCATTTTCTTGATATATGCTGATTTTTTTAAAAAAGGTGTTTTAACTGGTAGTAAACTAGGTAAAGAAAGGAAATGTTTCAAACAGTTTTTATCTCAAATACGTGTCAAATGGTATTGAATATTTGTCCTGCATTTCTTGAAATAATCGTGATTGTTCTGGTCAATCTTTTAACAGGATGAATAACATTAAACTATTGTTCAACCAATTGGTATTTCTAGGACATAAGTGATATATTATACCATTTATATACTGTTAGGTTCAGTTTCAGAATGCACTAAGATTTTTATATTTACATTTATGAATGAAATTGGCCTGTGATTTTTGCTTCCTTATACTGACAAAGTAAAGTATCAGGGTCAAGCTTATGTTAGCTTCTCAAAAGGAGTTGAGACGTGGACTGGGTTGAATAGTGCCCACCCAGAACCTGGGAAGTGACTTTATTTGGAAATACGGTCTTTGCAGATGTAATCAAGTTAAGAAGATGGTGGCCCTGTGTAAGTTCAGGAAATTTGATATGGACCTATAGGGAAGAAAGCAATGTGAAGACAGAAGTAGCAGACTGGAGTAAAGTATCTACCAGCCAAGGACTGATAGCACCACAAAAAGCTAGAAGAC
Organism: Marmota marmota marmota; assembly: GCF_001458135.2. NCBI lineage: Eukaryota > Metazoa > Chordata > Mammalia > Rodentia > Sciuridae > Marmota > Marmota marmota. Next base: position 1,736,892 of record NW_025999969.1, read on the forward strand.
GCCTGTTATCCAGCCACTCCGGAGGCTGAGACAGGAGGACTGCAAGTGCAAAGCCAGCCTCAGCAACTTAGCAAGGCCCTAAGCAACCTAGCAAGACTCTGTTTCAAAATAAATGAAAAAAGGGCTGGGGATGTGGCTCATTGGTTAAGCATCCCTGGGTTCAATCCCCAGTACAAAAGAGGAAGAGGAAGAGGAAGAGAATGGAGGAGGAGGAGGAGAAAAAGAAGGAGCAACAGCAGCACCTAGAAGAGACAGGAAGGATTCTTCCCTAAAGCCTTAGGAGGAAGAGTGGCCCGGCTGATATCCTGATTACAAATATCTAGCTTTCAGAGCTGAGAAACAATCAGCTTCTGTTGTTTTAAGCCACTTGGTGTGTGAAAATGTCTTAAAGTGGCCCTAGGAAACTGAAAAAGGCAGGGTTCCCTTCCCTTGGATTCTCTAAAACATTTGTGTGACATTGGAATAATATTCTCCTTGACTTTATAGCAGTTTGCCAAGGAAGTCATCTGGACATGAAATTCATTTTGCAAGATTTTTTATTACTGATGGAATTTCTCTAATGGTTATAGAACTTCTGGGGTTTTCTATTTTTCCTTGAGTCCATTTGGCAAGCTATATGTGTCTCCTGCTTCATAATATTGTCATTCTCTTTTTTAGTGATGACACAATCTGCAGGGATAACTTTATGATCTCTCCTCAAATGCATTGCTCCACCTTCTCTTTTTCCTTGATCATTCTCCCCAGAGGCTTCTCAGTTTTATTAGTTTTTTTCAAAGAACTAACTTTGACAGTGTTGCTCCCCTTGATTCACTCTTGTTTTTCTATTTTGTTAATTTTTTCTCTTCATTATGTCCTTCCTTCTATGTTATTTGGGTCTGTTTTACTGTTTGCTTGTTTTACCAGTTTCATCATAAAGATGTTTAGCTCATTATGTTTCAACCTTTTTTTCTTTTCTAATATAGACTTTAAAAGCATTTTTTTCCTTTGGTCTTTTACTATGGCTTCATCCCTCAAGTTTCAAATGTTTTCACTGTCCTTCAGTTTAAAATATTATTTGAATTCCATTAAGATTTCTGTTTTGACTAAGAGGTTAAAAAATTAATTTCCAAACATAAGAGATTTTTAAGTTTTATCCCTGTTATTCATTTCTAGCCTAACCCCATTTTTGTCAGAGAATATATTCTAAATGAAATTTATTGAGACAGGCTTTATTTTTTTTTTCTTTTCATTTTGGTGCTAGAGAGTGAACTCAAGGCCTGGAGAAAACAAAGCACAAGCCCCATCACTGAGTTAACCCCAAACCCGAGACAAAGACAAACTTTGATGATCCAGGCCTCACTTGATTTTTGTAAATGTTCCATATGTAATTGACAACTGTGTATATTTTCCAATATTTGGGGTGCACCATACTACATATATCCATTATGTCAAGTCTGATCATTCCTTTTTTAGAATAATATTCTTTTCTGTCCAGGAACTCTGATTACATTCTATCTTCACTTTCTTACAAGAAAAATCAAGTTCTCTATAATTCTGATCTCTCTTTCTGTGCTCCAAAGTCAGAAGTCTAAGTTTCTAATGAGTAAATGATTTTATAGCTAGTTAATGGTTGGCACATTATTTTAACTTCTCAGACTGGGTATCCTCATTTGTAAATGGGGATTATAGAATTTACACAGCATAAAAATATGATGTGTGTAAGAATGTTATTATTTTCATTATAATCAATATATAACCCGCACGGTACTAATATCTATTGTCATGATTCCACTCATCTCTGTCTTTTCAGGCTACCATTAATATACATTAAATACCACTGGTAGGTGAAATTCACTAAACCCTAATATCCATGTGCCTTCTGTCAAAGAGCTTCATACATTCATTGATGGAAAAAAGGAAGAGGTGCTATATCATTGAATAAATTACGACTTCAGATATTGTGGCCACATCTGAGCATCTTCAGACAATGACCCAATAAAGCAGTACCACAGGCACTAAGGTGGATGCCCACCAGAAGGAAAAAGAACTTCATTTTAAGACTCTGTGTGAACAGTAACCCTTGCTGATCACCTTCTGTGTGTAGATGCTGCATGAAGAGAGTTTAGCGAAGGCATCTCACTGAACCTCTCAAACACCCCTAACATAGACATTACTGTCCCTACTTCATAGATAGAGAAGTTGATGTTCAGGAGATTATGGAGATAGGGTGGAGATGTGCAAAGCCAGTATATGCACCAGCATGTGTATAGCAGCAGGTGTCAGGACCTAAATGTCCACCAAAGTCGCAACTCAATAAAAAAAGAGACAAAGCCAGAGTCTTCTCTGCGTTTCACCTGGGACCTGTTTCTTTCTCCACAGTGTTTCTCAGTCCCACTCTACTCTCCCGTATCTACCACACACATTAAGTTATTACCCAGAGGGACAGCTATTGCAGTATGGATCTTGGTCTGTGACTAGATTCTATAGAGATAATGGGAGAGGGTCAGACAAGTGTTACCTGCACAGAATATTCCATTTTCTCCAGATATCACTATGGCTTTTACTGTATGGTCGGATATGGCCTTCTTTAGTCCCTCTTTTATTCCATTGAGTACAGTCAAACTAAAAGAAAAAAAATCACATGTAGCAAAAATTCATAATTAAAGTTCTACCATCTCAGAGTTTTTCCTTTCCTAATACTGAAACTTTAAACAAATGCACATTGTATAAAAACCATAGAAAGTTACCATTAAAGCTCACTAATTTGTTCATCATACAATATTGTCTATTGTGAATTAAGCAGTGAGCTAATTATATGAGTCCCCTTGAAAAGTAATATTATTTTCTTGTACTCTGCTCTAATGTTAACCACTTAGAATCAGCACTAACCAATTTTAAAATATTATTACACTTACTATAGAAAAGTGCAAACCTACAAACTGACAAACATACACAACGATCACGTAAGATGCAGTAAGGTAAGTGCTACACTAAAGATACAAAGAAAGTGATGAGGAAGTTCAGAGGGGAGCAAACGACTTTCAATTTATCATACTGACAGAAAGAGAAGAAAAGTAACAAGAGAAGTAGTCCAGTGCTGCAGCCCGGCTGGCTGGGCAAAATAACCGGGGGGGTGACGAACAACTTGTGTACGTTGATACAGCAGGAGAGGGAGCCGTTTATTGTAGGACAGGAGCAGTATTTATACATTCCACACAGCTTATCTAATTAGCATAAACTAGATACATCAGTCAACCAATAAGGAATCTCCACACTTAATGGCTCGCTGGTGTTACTTCACAAACCACTCCCTCTGGCATTTTGCCAGGAGCCATCCTGACTTGTTTACAGACTCTAACAGTCCAGGAGATGTGGCAGGGGCTGCTGGTTACCTCAGATATCCATCCCTCCTTGCCTTCTTCAAATAATGAAAATGCCTACATTTTAGTTGAATACATTGTAGCCCCACAAAGACTACATTTTCCATCTTGCTTTAAAGTAAGTTCGACTCAAGGCCTTAAGTTCTCCTCAATGAACCATATTTATGCAATTTTTGTGAAGAGTCCCTAAAGGACTGAATATACTTTTCTCTTTTTTTTCCCCCTCTCTCTCTATACCTGACAGGAATGCAGATGTGATAGATAGATGGGGAGCATCCATATTGGACCAACAGGTAAAAGCCATATAATAAGACAACAGAGCAAAAGATAGATAGAATTGGGGTCATTACTGTTTGTGAAGCACCAATATCATTCCAGGACACCAGTGTGAGAGAAATTAATTTCTTCTTATTTAATTCATTTTTGAGTTTTCTGTTACTGATATTTAGTTTAATCCCAAATAATTAAGGAGGTAAAGGACAGAGAAAGAAAGGGCATGTACAACAATAGATTTTTTTCAGTTTTCAGTATCTGAGGGAGTCATCCACAGAAGAGACAGTTAAAGCCAAGACTGTAAGAGTCCAGAAAATAAAAAGAAATTTGACCATGGGCAGATTCTCTGGATTCATCCTTGTTCAAGGAGGAGGAGAGGTTCAGTACAGTAATCCTGCACCAAGGACACCAAGTCATAAAGACCAATGACGGGTAGATTTTCCACGAACCAGGAGATTAACATGGAAAAGGAATAGTGACGAAAAACAGTGAGTACTGTGCAATGGTTATGTCTGAAATGTCCCCCCAAAGGCTCATGTATTGAAGGCTTGGTCCCCAACACAGCCATGTTCAGAGGTGGGGATTTGGGGAAGTGTTTGGATCATGCAAGCTCTAACCTCATTAATGGATGAATCTAGTAAGCAAACCATAATCAGTTCTGCCTTGAAATTCTCAGAATTGTGTACAGTTTTCTTATGTAGAAGGTGAAAACAACCTGAAATAAGAAAAAAGAAACGAGGAGGGGGGGAACCTCTATAAAAGCCCTATTGTTAAGATCAGCAATTATGAGTGAAAACCCATGTGGAATACAGTAGACACTTGCCCTTGTGTATGATAATTTCTTTTACCTACTTGCTTTTCACCTCTTAACCTAGAGGAAATCAAACAAAACCTCTTGCTTTTAACTGGTTAATTAGATGTCAAATATGATCATAAAACCAGATTCTGGACAATTATATAATATTGAAAAGTCCATGGCCTATGTAGGCAGCCCTCCAATCTGTGGAAAGCTGGTTACAGGAACCACCCCTCTCCAACATGCCCAAATCACTGCTCAAGTCCCTTATGAAAAACAGTGTAGTATTACCTACCCACATACCATCTCTAGACAGCTTGTAATACTCAGTGAAAGGTAGATTCATGTAAACAGTTGTTAAATAGCATTGCTTAAGGAATTACAGGGAAAAAAAATGATGCTACATGTTCATTAGGGAACCAACCACCATAGTCCTAACCACATTTTCTATTCAAAGTTGGCAAAATGGCAGATGTGGAACCCAGGGATACAGAGGGCTGGCTGTATTTCCTTCTGGGTAAAGGATGGCTATAAAATGAGCCAAAATTAGTTCAGTCAGTGCCACTGAGGACAACAGTTTGCTTTTTCCTATTTCAAACAATCTTTCCAATTTATTTATATTCTTGTTAATTGTAAATACCTCAAAAGTAGGGAAAAAAAAGAAAAAGGAGCCAATTGTAACAGATAACTGCTTTACTAGATTCTGCAGACTGACAGGGACCACAGCCTCCCAGCAAGGGAAAGGCCGCAGGGTCTAAGGAGGTATTTTCCCCCTTAACACAGCCAGGTATTCCCCCATGGAGTGTGGGGGAAGATGCTGACTGCAAGGCTTCAGCTTCTGTGACCACAGCAGGCCTCTGCTTTGGGGCAACTGGGGTTTTATTTAGTTAATGAAAGTTCATCATCAAGTCTGTGGCTGTAACTAATGTTTTTTTTTCAAATAAAGAAACAGAAAACAGAATGTGTCAAACTATTTAACAAGTTTTCATATTTTTCATTTATCCATATGTATATCTGTATCTTCAGTTGTTATATAAAACATACAGTTTCTTTCTCTTTGTTTTAGGTTTTCAATTATTTTTACTTATCATTTATTTAAAAAAATTTTATTTATTCTTATTAGTTATACATGATAGTAGAATTATTCTGACATATTATACATATATAGAGTATAACTTCTCATTCTTCCGGTTTACATGATGTAGAATGACATTGGTCATGTAATCATATATGCACAGGAGGATAATACTGTCCAATTTGTTCTATCTTTCCTATTCCCATTCCCTTTCCCTTCCCTTCATTCCCCTTTGTCTAATCCAAAGTACTTCTATTCTTCCCAACCTCCCCACCCCCGCATTGTGAATTAGCACCCACATATCAGAGAAAACATTTGGCCTTTGGTTCTTTGGGATTGGCTTATTTTGCTTAGCATAATATTCTCCAGTTCCATTCATTTACCACCAAATGCCATAATTTTATTCTTCTTTATGGCTAAGTAATATTCTATTGTGTATATATGCCACATTTTTGTTATCTATTCATCTATTGAAGGGCACCTAGGTTGGCTCCATAGCTTAGTTATTGTGAATTAAGCTGCTATAAACATCCATGTGGCTGAGTTACTGTAGTATGCTGATGTTAAGTCCTTTGGATTTAAACAGGAGAGTGAGATAACTGAGACAAATGGTAGTTCCATTCTAAGTTTTCTGAGGAATCTCCATGCTGTTTTCCAGAGTGGTTGCACCAATTTGCAGTCCCACCAACAATGTACGAGTGTACCTTTTTCCCCACCTCCTTGCCAACATTTATTGTTGCTTGTATTCTTGATAATTGCTGTTTTGACTAGAGTGAGATGAAATCTCAATGTAGTTTTGATTTGCATTTCTCTAATTGCTAGAGATGGTGAATATTTTTTCATATATTTGTTGACTGATCATATTTTCTCTTCTAAAACATACAGTTTCTTACATATGCACACAGTAAAAAAAAAAAAAAAAAAAAAAAGGTGTGAAAGCCCTTATTCTGGAGAGAGGCCTAGTCATGAGTTATGTCCTACATTTATAAGGAATGTTGATGTTCTTCTGAATGGAAGGACACATGGCTGGCTAAACTAACAGTGAATTATTTAAACTATTTTCTTGGGGGGAAAAATAAATTTTTCAAATGAGAATTTCTTGAGCTAAACATGTAGCTCAGTGGTAGAGTTCTTGCTTAGTATGCATGAGACCTCATATTCAATCCCCAGCACCCCAAAATTAAATAACAAATAAGAAGCTCTCAGTGAGCTAAGATAACAGAACTTCCTCCATAAAATGAGAAATAGAAAGAGGAAAAGGAAGGAAGGGAGGGGAAAAAACTGTTATAAAGCCAAAACAAAACAAAACAAAAAACATGAAATCTCTTAAACAACAAATCTCTCTAAAGGACATATGGTTAAGGCAGGCAACAATGAGTCAAAAATTACTAGGATTGTCCTTTCACCTAGTGGCTTTTCACCTCCTAGGAAATCAAACAAGACCTCTTGCTTTCAACTGATTAATTAGAAATCAAATCTAATCATATAAACAGTTTCTGCACCATTAACATAATACAGAGAAGTCCAAAAGGCGTATGTAGCCATCTCTCAGTATCTTTGGGAAACTGGATCCAAGACCACTCCACCCTCGGGAAACCCAAATCCTCATATTCTCGGGTACTTTATGAAAAATAGTGTAGTATATGCATATAAACTACCTGCATCATTTCTAGATTACTTTTAATAGCCAATAAAACATAATTGCTATGTAAACAGTTGTTATATCATGTTGATTTGAGAATGGTGACAGGTAAAAATATTCTAAACGTTTACTAGAGATCCAATCATCCTGGACCTCTAACCACCTGTTTTATCCAGGGTTGGCTCAATGGCAGATGTGGAATCCAGGAATACAGAGTATTTCCTTCTGAGTAAGGGAGGGCTACCAAATGAGCCAAAATTAGCTCAGTCAGTGCCACTGTGGACAAGTGTCTGGTTTTTCCCATTTCAAACAACCTCTCCTTGTTTTATTTATTTGTTAATAGTGACAAACTCAGAAGTAGGAAAAAAAAAGAAAAACATGAGGTACAAAAATCTTAAAGAACAAATCTCTCTAAAGACCACATGGATGAAACAGATATGGCAAGGTAAAGGCCTCAGGGACTAAAGAAGTAAACAGAAAGCAAGAGTTTCTGCACCAAGGAATGTGCCAAGCAAGGAAGGGCAGCTTTGGTTTTAGGAAACTTGTTTCTGGGTGTACATTTGTATGTGTGTTTTTTTAGTTGCTATGTAAAATATAAGGTTTCTTACTATGTGGATTAGTTTTCTTAAATGTGTAAAGTCATTGCTCCAGGAAACAGGCCTAGTTGAGAGTCATGTCCTACATGTATTAAGAGGGTGTTGTTCATCTGAATAGAAGGGAAACATGGCTGGCTAAAGTAATGCTAAGAGCCACAGCCAAGTAATATGATTCATGGCATTTTTGGTTGAAAGGTGACGCCAGCAAGCCATTGAGATGATATGATTATGTTAAGATCTGCATTCATATGGATATTGGACTCCTGCTGTCCACCTCGGCCTGCTACGGGACTCCTGGAGAGTTCCCATTGGTTGGGGAAGTATGGTAGGAGGGAATTCCGGAGGAGGGACTTCCTGTTGGGGTCCGGGAGAACACCGTGTGGGTCCATCGGCGATCTTCCCGGGAGCATATGGGCATTGGCGGCAGTTTCAAAAATAAAGTTTGTTCCTGCTTGAGTGGCTCGTGATTTTGTGCCCAGCCAGACTGCAGCAAAGTAGCAATGAAGGATTTAAATGATTTGGGAAAAAAAAATATTAAAATAAGAATCTCTCACTTACTGAGCTAGGATGTGGTAACTTCCCAAATATGATAATAGGAAGGGTAAATAAGGAAGGAAGGAATGAAAGAAAAGTATAAAGAAAAAAAAAAAAATCAAGACACTGTTAGACCTGCTGAACAAGCTGGGATCTAAAATTTCTGTGCTTTAGTATATGGGTAAAAACAATTTAAAACCAACAGCAGCAAACATCTGTGTAAGCGCTATTGTTAAGATACAGGAGACACCTGCCCTCCTGTATGATAATTACCTTTCACCTAGTTACTTTTCACCTCTTAGCCTAGAGGAAAACAAACACTAATCTGTTGCTTTTGCCTGGTTAATTAGAAACCAAATCTCATCTTGAGCAACAGATTTGGGGCCATTACATAATAGTGAGCAGTCCAAAGCCACATGCATCTGTCTGTCCCTCAGTGTCTGTGGAGAATTGGTCCAGCAACCCCCACTGCCCCCTTAACATATCAAACACCTCATATATGCTCAAGTCCCTTATATAAAATAGCAGAGTATCTGTATATAACCTAGGCTACATCACCATCTCTAGATTACTTATATGACCCCATAAAACAGAAATGTTATGTAAATAGTTGTTATAATTCATTGTTTAGGAAATGAATAATCTCTCTCTCCCTTTCTCTTTTTCATACACACACTCTATGTAGTCACTGGAGACCCAACCATCATGGAACTGAGTATATTTTCTTTTTTTTAATATTTATTTTTTAGTTGTAGTTGATTGGACACAATACCTTTATTTTTTTATGTGATGCTGAGGATCGAAGCCAGGGCCTCGCACGTGCTAGGCGAGCTCTCTACCACTGAGCCACAACCCTAGCCCCCTGAGTACATTTCCAATCTATGGTTAGCTGAATGGCAGATGTGGAACCCAGGGATACAGAGGGTTAACAGTATTTCCTTTGGGGCAAAGGAAGGCTACAAAATGAGCCCAAATTAGCTTAGTCAGTGCCACCTGAGGAGAAGAGGCACCCTTTTCCCCATTCAACCAACCTCTCCTGTTTCATTACGCTCTTATTAATCAGGAAAAATTCAAAACCAGAAAAAAAGGAAAACAGCTACCTCTTTGTCAGCTTTACTAGATTCTGCTTACAGGAACCACAGCCTCCCAGCCAGATTAGGGGAAAACACTTCATGGTGGCCTTTACCACTGCCAGGTGTAGAGGATGAAATCGGGGATGATGACATTCATGAGTATCTACCACAAGGCTTCAGTTTGTCATCATAGCAGGTCTTTGCTTTTTGTCAGTTTTATTTTTAATCAAAATTCATCAAATCAAGTTTGTGGCTTGTCCTCAGCATTTTTTTCCAAAGAAATAAAAAGTAGAAGAAAAAATATATGATCCCAAACTCTGGAAAATGTTAAGAATAGGTTTGGGTTCAGGAAATTTTATTTTCAGTTATTCATGTGTATGTATCTTATTTTTTGTGTTTTTGTGTTTTGGCACCAGGATTGAACCCAAGGTTGCTTAACCACGGAGCCACATCCCCAGTCCTTTTTTCCACTTACTTATTTTCATTGTAGATGGACACAACATGTTTATTTTATTTTTTGTTTATTTATTTATTAATTTATTTATTATGTAGTGCTAGGCAAGCATTCTACCACTGAGCTACAACCCAGCCCCTCCACCAGCCCTTTTTTATATTTTATTTAGAGACAGGGTCTCACTGAGTTGCTGAGGGCCTTGCTAAGTTGTTGAGGCTGGCTTTAAATTCACTATCCTCCTGTCTCAGCCTCCCGAGCTGCTGGGATTATAAGTATCTTGAGCTGTTCTGTACATGAGGTTCTTACTATATGGGTGGCAATAAAATGACAATAACAAAAATGTATGAAAGCCATTCTGGAGGACAAGCCTAGTATTCAGGCATGTCCTGCACTGATGAAGAGGATTGACACTCATGAGAATGGAATGAAACATGGCTGGCTAAAGTAGCAAGGCAGGATTTAAACTGACATAAAAGAAAAAGAATTATTCCAATAAGGATCTCTCAGTGAGCTTGAAAGAGAAAACTTCCTACATGAAATGAGAAATGGGAATGGGAAAGGAAGTAAAGGTATAAAGTTTAAAACAAACAGAACTGTTAAAGTTGGTGAACATAGGCATGTATAGCCTAACTAAAATAAAAGAGAAAGACAAATGGTAAAGGGCAGAGAAGGATTTAGTCCCAAGTGGAGTTAATCTTGATAAAGCAGAAGTGAATCCTAAGCATCAGGCCTGCTGATAAGGGCTTGCAACAGGCCTTCTTCACTATCAGGAATTAAATCAGTTAACATGTGTTAAGTGCCAGTTTAAAACCTACATCTCATTTAATCCTCACAATGTTGATTGATTGGTTGATTGATCCTGGGGATTGAACCCAGGAGTGCTCTACCACTGAGCTGAATCCCCACCATTTTTTATTTTGAGACAGGGTCTCACTAAGCTGCCCAAGCTGGCCTCAAACTTGAGATCCTAGAATTATAGATGTGCACACTACTCCTGGCTCCATACAACATTATGAATTAAGTACATTATTCCTGTATTGGGGGTGAGGCTAGCAGGCTAAATACCAAAATACATCAAGCAATTTCCAGAAATATTATACTTGGAGGTATTAGACTATGAAACCTTTTTTCCTAAGTTCTGGATGGGAATAGTTGCCCAATATGAGCAGAAGCTCCAGTAGCAGCAGAATCTCAATATCTAATAATCCAATCAGTATACAGTCCAAAGGGATATGGAATCATATTACTTACATGTTTCTTTGTCAAAACAAATACAATGGGTATTTTGCATTTTTTTTTTCTGGGAATGGCAAGCAGACATTTTTGTGATTTAATTTCTCCTTTTTTTGTATTATTAAATCCTATTATTCACATTATAATAAGTGCAATATTAAAACTAAGGCTAAGAATCAAATACAATGACAGTAGGATAAAAAAGAAAAAAACTCAGTTAAAATTAACAGCCGTCTTTCCATCTCTATTTGCTCCAGCAGTGTGTGATGAGAATTTTCACTCAAGACCTATCTATGCTTTATATATTCTCTGTAAGTTATAATTTCTGCTTATCTGATTCTGAGGATGGGTGGCTCTTTCCAGCCTAAATGTTGAATTATATCATAGATATGAATGAAGTTCACTTGGTGTAGTTCTTCCATTTTCATAAAGGCAGCGCTGATTTCACTTCTCAAACTAATACCCCAGGGGACTGGGGATATGACTCGGTTGGTAGAGTGCTTGCCTCTATTCACAAGGCCCTGGGTTCAAACCCCAGCACCACCAAAAACAAAAAATAAAAGTAATGCTCAAAGTGCATTTGGCTTTCTCAGAAAGAACCTCAGGATAAAATAAAAGATTAGCTTTCTCAGTTTTTCAAAACATGCTACTTGGGCCTTACTGTGACATCGACACTCCATGGAAGCTCTCCAGCCCTGAGGTTTAAAACAGATCAGGAGAAATAATTTAGGCTTTCTGGGCCAGAGACAAATCCCTTTTACTCACCGTGTTGGCATTCACTGGGACCTGCTTTATTTTATTTATCTTTTAATTTTTTAGTGTTGCTGGGGATGAAACGAGGGTCTCACGCATGCTAGGCAAGGCTGTACCACGGAACAACGCCCTCGGCCCCTTACTCTCTCTCTTTCAGAAATGGACAGCCACTTTCTGTAGGACACCTGCAGCTTTTACCACTCCTTGTAAGGACAGCCAGCCTTTGCTCCCAACAGGGGGAGTGCAGCTGGATCAAGGTCCGGCTCTGCACTAACTCAAGTCCTTTGGAACTGAAAGTTTGAGAAGAAGCCCCAAGCAAGCAGCAGGGTTCAGCCCGCAGTGGGCAAGGACAGATTCAGCCCACGCCCAGCTCCACCGCTCAGTAACCTCACTCAGCCTCAGTTTCCTGACCAGTCAAGAGGGGTCGAGAGTTTTCATGAAGATTAACCCAGCTAATCTGGACGAAAAGACTCTGGCATATACTCTGGCTCCAGATGTCAGTGTCCTTCTCAGTTTCAACCAACAGGGAGAGTCAAAGGTTGCAGAGCCCAAAGATCAGCAATGCCCTGCTGTCCCGGCGCTGCGCGCAGAGCGGACGAAGCCTGTTACCTGATCGCGTTGACCGGCGGGTTTCGGAGGCGGATCAGAGCCAGGGAGTGAGGCAGCCGCAAGTACTCAGCCATTTTCCTCTGTCGCCAAAGTTGCCTGTAGTTCCGGCCACTGAACACAGCCGCTTTTCCCTGCGCGCTGGGCCAGCCTTAAGAGGAGGGTCGCGTGCGCTGGGCCAATGCGAGCCTGGCGCCGCCTCCCGCTGCCAGAGCGCTGTCTGTTGCACGCGACCCACCTCCCTTCTGGGCTCCTTCTGCTCAGGACCCGCCCCCATGCTCAGGCGATGTTGGCAGCCTAGTCCTTTTCATTGCCTCCTATCCTGTTCTCACCCCAGAGCTGTGCACAGATGACCAATGTAGCTAGTGGAATTGCCTTTTTGCTTTGCAACTTCCTGGCCCAGAAGCGTTAGCTTCTTGGTCAGGTTCTAGGTTATTGGAGTCAGGCAAGCTGTTCGCATCCCTGTATTCATTGACCTCATGATCTTTAGGTACAGAAGCAAGTACCCGGCGCCTTGACAATTATGTGAAATGATACACGCCTGGAATAGAAGTACTACATATATCATTCATGCCACTCAAATGAGGATGGTACTAATGTCAACCAATTATTTACAAAAGTCATCTCTAACTTACAGAGCAATCCTGCAACTCTAAGAGTTCCTCGCCTGCCCAATCCTTCGTTTTCTGCTGCTTTTCGAAGGGCTGGGGTTTCTAATACTTCATCTGTTCGTCTGGGAACTGAGCACCTCTCACTCATGTTCTGGACCTAGGTTTAAGACTAAAGATAACAATACCCACCCCTTCCCTCCAAAAGTCCCAGGTGGAACAAGGTTCTTCTAAATGTGCTTTCCTCTCCTGATCACCATAATCCATCAAGTAGTCAGGAGGCAGTCTGGAAGTTTCAAGGAAAAAAATATATGTGAAAATTTTCTTCACTTGATGTTTTACAAATTTTAACAACGACTAAGGATTATTTTTATTCATATTCTTTTATAGCTGAAAATAAAAGCAGTTTCCCACAACTAGAGAATTACTGACTTCCCTAAAGTCCTGGTCACAAATAGCAGTCACAACCCATTCAGCCCAGCAAGGACAACTATCTCGACCATCAAAGCCAACATACAAAATCACTAAAAGCACAGTGCATGTGCCTCTGAATGCAAACAACCAACCACAGCTTCTTGGGAAACAATCAGCTTTTACAGTTGATATCAATCTTGATCTAATGCCTCTGAAAATGACTAATCCCTAATTCTACCTTGCCAAAAACAAAACAAGATCAAAGGTCTGTTCTGCTTGCAAAAACACTGCATGACCAGCCTAGTTCTCCCTGAAGTATGAAGCAATAAATTGAGCTTTGTCTTCATGGAGCCGCCAGTCTGTAGGGGGAACAATTCTGCCATGGCATCCTACCAACTGAAACATCTCCATAAGGGCCAAATAGGCAAAGCTTAACAGCTCTGACTGGCCTGAAATTCCTCTGCAGCAGGAGGAGAGAATCAGCATGGTGTGGAGCCATCTTGAGGCAATTACTCATCTCTGCCTTGTAGGAGTCAATGATGGGCCATTCCTCCTCTATCTCTCTTGGTTCATTTGAAGGCAGACCTTTTTGTCTTGCACCCCCATGTTAGCATACATCTGCAAACTTCCATGCAAATCCATAAAACTGCCCATGGTTGTTTTGAGTTGCCTCCTTAACAGGCAGGGGCTTGGGTGAGACCAAGGAGACCCCTGAGGGACAACGTGTAAAGGGGACACTTGCTCTAAGTTGTCTCAGTGCTGATCTTGTCCTGATCCTCAACAACAAAGCAACTCATCCACCACTCTATTTGCTGCCACACTGTGGAAATGGATATACAGGGAGCTGAGACCATGATGATGATAATATTTGTCTGCCTGTGTAAGTAATGAAGTGTCTCTCTCTCTCTATCTGTGGGTTCCTTACTTGCAGAGTCCAAGGAAGTGTGACAAGCTAATTCAGTAGGAGCCCCATGCTGTTGTTTTTTTAGACTGCCTGACCATTCAAAGGTCTCTTGATTGTTGGCATGAACTGTTATATTCTTAAATTTCTTCTCATTTAATTTGTATCAATGAACACTTCTCAACGAGATGTCATTCCTTCTGACTAAGCACCTGCACGCCATGTTATGTTGCTGCTTTTGCTTGTTAAGCACGTTGTTTTCACGGTTGTCATTCAGTGTTTCATGAAAGCTTGAGACAAAGATAAAAGAATGTAAAACTATAACTAAGCACAAAGTCCAAAGGGTAAATTGTGAACTGGATTCCAATGCAAATACAGAACCTCTGCAAGTTAGAATGTGCAAATCTGTACTAGTAGTAAGAACAGAAATGTCTGTGTAAAGCTGCATTGGTGATCTGTTAGTCCTGGAACTCAGAGTGTTGTGTGTGAAACTTCATTCAATTGTGACCTGAAGTCCTTGAAGCTGACTTCTCTAGTAAGCCACTCAGGTTTTTGTTTTGTTTTGTTTTTGTTTTTTTGAAACAAAGTAATGCTTTCTTGCTATGGTGATAAAATCTCTCACACACTGTCTCCCATGATCTTTCCTATTTCACTATGGGATAGAGAGAGACACTAGGCCCAGGGGAGGGCAGCCACAGATAAAAGAAGCCCAATTGGTTTGTGAAAGAGGGATATCCATTAATTGGAACTAGTATAGACTGTTACAGAAGCAAGACACAAATTTGCATCTGTGTGTAAAAGATGTTTACTCTGTACTAACTACAACAATGAAGAAAAAGGCCATGCATACAATTTTCCACAGTGAAGCTGGCTGACATTTGAACAGAAAAAGTTTTCAGAGAAGTGTTTGAAATGAGAGATGGTATTAAAAAAGAAATTCTTCTCTATACCAATAATATCAGAAATGCCTATTTATTATAATTTTCAGTGACTTGTTCAAATGTCAAGTGTTGACCCTTGTGGGAGAAGAGGGTGAGTTTGTGTGTTCCGTGTTCAATGATAAAGATATGCTACCAGGATACCCAAAGACCAACTGTGGCAAAAATGACTCAGGAACATGTTGATTACCTTCACCAGCTGAAATGCATCAACAATGTTTTACTAAGCATGTTTTCAAGGATCATACCCATGTGCTACACATCAGAGCTAAACACAGCCAAAAATTGAGATGAGAATGCATTGAGATTTGCTATTGAGTGAGCTTTTCTTGTCACCTCAAGTTTGTAGGTAGTTGTCCTTGATGTTATCTCTCTCAGATTCTGAACTAAAAGTCATGCAAGAACAAGAAACTTCTTCACTGAACAAGCAACTTTCCTGGCATCTTGGCGTTCTCATGATTCCAATTTCATTTTGTTTAGAAAATGCCATTAAGTTGTTAGTCACAGTGACACACACCCACGTTCCTGTGACTTGGGAGGCAGGATTGCAAGTTGGAGTCCCTGTTTCAAAATAAAAGTAGCTCAATGGTATAACATCCCTGAGTTCAATCCCCAGTACTGGAAAGGAAGGAAGGGTGCCACATTAGGCTCTCTCTACCAATGTTCCACCATGTATTTTACTAGAAATAATATTTCATTTTAATGATAATCCCTTTCACCTTTTCCAAAAATTGACACTATTTGGAAAGACATTATAGATAGACATAAGTTTGAGAGATACCCAGGTAATTTATCCTAACATACATCCTTCCTTTCTTCCTTCCTTCCTGTCTTGTTTGTACCAGGGATTGAACCCAGAGTGTTTAACCACTGAGCCACATCCCAGTTCAGTTTTTATATTTTATTTAGTGACAGGGCCTCACTAAGTTGCTGAGTCTGGCTTTGAATTTGTAATCTTCCTGCCTCAGGCTGCCAAGCTGCTGGGATTATGGGCATTATGGGCACCAAACCCAATTAGCTGGTATGCCTTCTAAAATAAGTCCTCAACAACATTCCTAGACCAAGATTGTTTGCCCACCCCTCTATGAGTGATTTTAGTGATGAAGACCCCAAAACTCTACATAGTAGTTATTTCTGCTCAATAAAATAAATGGTCTTGAGACTGGAAGTGTAGATCAACACCTATTTAGCAAGTACAAGTCCCTGACTTCAATCCTCAGCAGAGGGGGGAAAAAGTTCTGTCCCCCAGAATGTTCCACTCACCAATTCTACTTATATGTCAGAAATTATATACTAACTCTTCTTTTATTAGAATGGTCTTTCGTCAAATATTTAAGGATGCTACCAAGTCCATCCTAAGCGGCCCTTTTAAGGCTCTTTCTCATGTACTAATATATCACATATGATTCTCTACAGCACAATGACCATAGTTAATAATAATATATTCTTGAAATCTGCTAAGAGTGGAGATCTTACTATCCCATGCATACACACAAAAAGTAACAGTGTGAGGTGATGGATGTGTTAACATCTTGCTTGGGAGAAGTATTTCTCGATGTGTGTGTATATAGAAACATCACATTGTACACCTTGAATATGTACAATTTTTATCAATTATACTCAAGAAACCTGAACAAAGTTAATGATCAAGAGACTGCCCATTTTTGTACATTACAACTTTGAAGTACAATAAAATGAAAACTCAAAGGGAAAGAGTGGGTGACAGAGGGTAGAGACACCAAAAGCGGAACATGGATTTAGAGAGGCTGCTTTTCCTAAAAGCAGAGATTTTTTTTTTTTTTTTTAGGTCTGCCAATAGCTCCTGGGTAATCAAAAGCAGAATAAAGCCTGGCATCCCTGTCTTTATTTTATGTCTGTCTAATTTATTATTTTAAACTCTGACATGCTCAGCTCTTCATGGAGCCATGTTAACAATTTAAGGTATATTTATCTGAAAATTAGCAATCTAAGGTTTGTTAGTCCTAATTTTATCCAACTTGTCTCATCCCCTTTTAAGACTGATAAAAGATGTGCAGGGGCATTCTACTATCAGCCTTTACAGCATCAGATCCCTGAAGCAGTGCCTAGAAGTCTTTTTTTTTTTTTTTTTTTTTGGG
>NW_025999969.1:1754287-1761353 GCF_001458135.2 Marmota marmota marmota
GACATTGGAGCCTGCACAAGAAATGTAATCTGTACTCCAGAAATTTGAAATTTGGTACGAAGTAGAAGGTCCTTTTGACAGGTGTGATCGCCTTAAAATAACTAACTCATGACAAAGAAGATGAGTTTTAGCTATTGTTTTTCCGCTTGGAACTGTTTATATTTTTTTTTTTTTTTTTTTTTGGGTCCGGAAATTTTATTTGAACATTCTAAAGCAGTAATGCTTTAGATGTTACTTAAGTGTCCCAGACAGGATTAACAAAATTAAATGTTTCTAAATTACAAATTTAGTTCCTGTAGGAGTCTCAGAAAAGAAACAGAAGAAAACAACCCCCCTCCCAAAAGAAGTATGACACACACATTTTGAAGAAACCCCAATGTTTCATGCAATGGTAGGCAAGATGTAAAAAGCCAACCAAATTCACACATTTCTACACCAATCATCATCAGAAAAAAGTACTCCATAGTCCATCTGTACATCCAAACGCATCTGGGAATCTACACCTACATTACATTATTTAATGTTATGTACATTTATTACCCACCCCCTTGCTTTTAATAATTTCTTATGTAAAGCCTTCATTCAAACTCAAAAAAAAAGATTTTAAGACTAACCTTGGGGGAAAAAGATAATCACTTTAGACAGTCAGTTAAAATGTAGTTTATCTAAATCTCAAAATGTTTAATAAAAACAACATCTTCTCCATTTAACACTTGGCTTTCTAACTGTACAGTAAATTGCATTGAAGAGAATACACCTCTATCTTCAGACTGTATCTTCTTTGGATGGAATTAAGATATAACTGGATAATTTTAAGATAAATAAATGGGAAGCTGGTCCAACTAAGATGACAGCAGATATATTACATGCGGAATTTAATATTTTTTAATTCTCTTTTTTTTTAAAAAAAAAAAGGATGCAGTTGAACTGGAGGAGAAAAAAACCTATAACAGGTCAAAAAAGAACCCAGATTCAATATATAAAAATGTCCCAAAATAGGTCGACGATGGCAGTAAAAATAAGAGAAAAAAAGTAATCTTTCTGGAACATCATTTTTCAATAATGTAGAAACACTAAGTGCCAGGAAGATTTCTACTCATGTAATTTTAGCATCCAAGTTTCCCTCTACTTATTTTATTGGAACAAATGCTTTAAATAGACTATTTGTCCTCTTCACTGAAGAGAGCTGGTCTATTTCATCTTTAATGAGCTAGTTTTTGGGAATATTAGCCATGTACTGTAGTAATGCCTACTGCATAAAATCCAAGGATCAATTTCTCTTTCATAGGGGTGGAACTTGCACAGCAAAAAAGCACAAGAAGAGATTTGGGCTTAACACTGGGTACTTTGTGGGTCTCTTTCGTGGATGGCTTAAAGTAACATCTATTTCCATTGATCCTAGGTTCATACTGACTGCTTTCTCCTAGAAGTCTTCAGTCATTGTCTGACTCCTTCCAGGAACAGCAGAAGGCAGGCACAGCACCCCGTGATGACAGCACCCCTAAATAGGAGCAATCATCTCATGGCAACTGATCCCCATCTAGGATCACAGGTCTGATAGATAAAACATCCTGAGCAACAAGTGGAGATCACCCCTCAAGGGATAAAGATTTTTCTGGAGTTATCTTGAAGAACCAGAACTGAAGTAATAGGCAAACAAGACCATCATTTGACCAAGACTGCTTAATTATTTATGCACATCTCTTGCCTCCTGTCCCAGTTCTTCCTCTACTTAAACCTAGGCTCATGTCAACAGTTTGAAGACAGGGCTGAGATGCTAGATCTCACTTTCCCTTCCCCCAAATGAATCTATTGATTAAAGTTTCCTTCTCTGTTTTTCACCATTACCTTCTCTGCTTGGTTTTTGGAGCGATGGCTGGACTCCATTTGTTGGGACTCCCAGAGTCAGGCCTCCAGTAGTAAAAGATGAGTACTAACACATTGACCTTTGATCAAATCTAAATAGATAACTAATGGGCAGATCATTTGTTTTAATTTATAACAAAAATTGGATTATTTTTCCCCCCCAGAAGCCATCTATGAGCCGGGTGTGAACTGAGCCAGCCATAGGCAGGGAAGCCCAGTTTGGGGAACTCCCAGGCAGAACCCCTGATGTGAGAATGCCCATTTCACCTTGACACCCTGTTCTAGCTCCCACTCAAGTTCAAGCACAGCCTCCCAGAGATGGGTGTAGCCTGCCAAATGCCAATCAAGCTGTTTAGCACAAGACCACCACCACACCAAGAAGCAAGCACCCAAACAAGACTCCTTCCACTGAAACCTTATCCCTGCCTTTGATGTGCTCCCCCTTAAATAAAGAATTGGGCCTTTTTCAATTGTTCAGTTCCAGTTCCTACCAGGACTGGAAGACCCATCAGGTATTCCGCTTTTTAAATCTAATATTTGGCTTTGTCTTATTTCTTACTGATTTAATTTCAGACTTTTTCCCAAGCAGCTCATACCTCCTGAGCAGGAACTACTCTGTCAGGGTGCTGGTCACCCCATCATAATTTTTATCTAGCAATTCTTTTTCCTGCATATGATCTGATTCCTGAAGTGAAAGTACTCCAGAAACCTGTCTTTTTTCAGGATTTATGTGTGCTGCCATGATCTCAATTCTCAGCCCTGGTCAATAGTTCATCCAGTTCCTATCTCATGGATCCCCAGACTTTAACTTCCTATCTCTCATTTCCCTTTGGCACCCAGAGATTGGCCTTTTCTGCCTTCAAAAGTGCTACATGTGAGGGCTGGAGTTGTGACTTAGTGATAGAAGATTCACATAGCACATGTGAAGCACTGGGTTCAATTCTCAGCACCACATAAAAAACAAATAAATAAAATGATATTGTGTCCATCTATAACTTAAAAAAAAAGTTCTACACATGAAAAGTAATTCTAGTTGAATTGAACCCAAGGGTGTTTTACCACTGTGCTACATCCACCACTCTTTTTATTTCTTATTCTGAGACAGTGTCTTGGTAAATTGCTGAGGCTAGCCTATAGCATGAGAAGCTACTCCCTCAGCCTCTCAAATCACTGGGATTACAAGTGTGTGCCACTGTACCCAGCTAGTTGTTGCTATATTTAATCCAAAATTTATCTGGGTTTGCAGGAGGAGGAAGATATTACTTTATCTTATGGAAAAATTCCTTATTTACCTGGAAATTCCTTATTCTCATAAATTACTCTTTAAAATGTTATTTTAAGCATACATTCTTCACAAATTTTCTTTGAAAATAAAAGTATTAATTACTTTCCAAATAGACTTATTCTTCCTACCATCAAAGTTTGTTGATCCTAATGATTAACTGAAGATAAACAGATTCTGAGTTCTCATTACTGATTTATTACCATTTTATAGAGCTTCACATTACTTGTCAAATGTCACATCTAAACATAGTATACCACATCTCATTGCATATGCAAACATGAAAAGGAACTAAAAAGGCATTTGTAAGTGTTTATAAAGTTTTGAGTTAGACTTTCAGCTGTACTAATTCTAAATTTGTCAGAAAAGCACACCACTAATCTATTTTCAGTGTAGGGTCTGCTGGGGTTATCTGTGTATTGAGAATTTTGATTGCTTTTAGAAAAATGAAGATAAGCTTTATAAAATGTCTTACGAAGATCCTTTATTAGTTATGTAATAATACTAATATGTATTATTTGGGTCATGTAAGTGATTCCAAATGGCTACAGGATAATTTAGCAAATATAAATAATTTTTTCCTAATGGTCAATACATATAAGTTTGTGAGGTTCTGTAACTCCTAGTAAGAAACAAGTTTTGAAAATTATTGATTTATACACTAATAAATACATACTATATACCATACATTGTACTACTGAATATTACCATTCAAGGAAAACAAGATGGGTAAGTTCCTTTTATCTGTAAAACTTTGTCATTCTAGAAAGGTAGATATATAGTAAACATGCAGACATAAAAGCAGATAAACAATACCAGACTGTGGTTATGGTTAGGAGGAAAGATTCTATTACAAAGAATAGGTTGGACCTACTCTAGAGAGGGTGGTCAGGAAAGGCACCTGTGAACAGGTCATATTGTGGCTAAGTGCGGATTTGAAGGATAAGAAGGAGGTTTATTAGAAGCTTACAGCATGAGAGCCCAGAAAGCGTTCAATGATAGGATGCTCTGGGGTATGAGAATGTCATGGCAGAAACACCAGCAAGAACAAGACTCTTTTGCAAGAAAGAATTTTTCAAGTTCTACAAGCTGAATTAAGGCTATTATTAGGGTAGATTAGTGCAGAGGAGGGAGTGTGAAATAAGATCCTAGAGGTTGGGGGAGAAGGCCAGGTCATGCAGGACATTCAAAGAAAGCCATGTTAAATGTATTAAAAAGCAGTATGCTATCTACAAGAAATCCTCTTTAAACACAAAGATATAAATTGCTTAAAAATAAAAGTATAAAGGAGATATACTTCAAAAGAAAACTGCAGTCATTATAATTGTATCAAAGTAGATTTCAGAATAAGAACTGTTCCCAAGGATAAGTAGGAATATTACCTAACAAGAAGAGGGTTTGTTGACCAGAAAATAAACAATCTTAAATACTAAAAACATAAACACAGAGCTTCAAAATATACAAAAGAAAGTAAAATCTCCCTAAATTGATATACAGATTCAGTGCCAATCCAATTTAAATCCTGTATTTGTTTTGTCTTACAAATCCAAAAGTTGACTCTAAAATATACATGGAAAGGCAAAGAAACTATAATAGTTAAAACAACTTTGGAAAAGAATAGTAAAGTTTGAGGGCTCATACTGACTAATTTCAAGACTGCTAATAAGGCTCTAAATTAAGTGTGGGACTGGTGAAAGGGTAAACATACAGATCAATGCAGCATAATAAAGGACCTCTGCACATTTATAGTCAATAACTTTTAAATAAGAGCCAAGGGAGGGGCTGGGTTTTGTGGCTCAGCGGTAGAGCCCCTGCCTAGCACGTGTGGGACACTGGGTTTGATCCTTAGCACCATATAAGGATAAATAAATAAAATAAAGATATTGTGTCCCAACTACAACTAAAAAAAAATTTTAAAAAAAGAGCCAATGTAATTCCATAGAGCAAGTCTTTTAAACCAAGGGTGCTCTCACAATTGAATATCCATATGCAACAAAAGAAATTCCAACTAATATCTAACTGTATACAAAAGTAACTAAATTCAACAGGCTGACTGTAGCTCCTAAATATTTTGTATTTTGCAAAATATTATCTCAAAATGCAAGAGTCACATAATTAAATGTGAAACATAAAATTTCTAGAACACAAAGGAAGAAATCTTAGTGACTGTGGATCAAAGAATTCTTAAACAGAACACAGATAGCACAAATCAAAATAGGAAAAAAATGTTTAATTGGGCCTCATTGACATTGAAACTCATCTCTGGATATATTTAGAAAAAAAAAAAAAAGAATCCTGTCACAAACACATGTCTCTAAGAACTAATATCCAGAATTTACAAAGAACTCTCTCTACCATATAGTTTACAAAACAAACAAATTAAGCCAGGTGTGATGGTGCATGCCTGTAATCCCAGTAGCAAGGGAGGCTGAGGCAGGAGGATCACAAGTTCAAAGTCAGCCTCAGCAAGTTATCGAGGCACTAAGCAATTCAGTGAGAGCCCGTCTCTAATAAAATATGAAAAAGGGCCGAGGATGTGGCTCAATGGATAAGTGCCCCTGAATTCAGACCCCAGTACAAAAAAAAAAAACAAATAAGCGAGTCTATAATTTGAACAGATATTCCACCCAAAATTATACAAATGACAAGTAAGCACATGAAACCAACATCATTAGTTATCAAAGAAATCACATTAAAACTACAATGAGATACCACTACACATACATATTTAAATAGATAATATAGGAGGGAACAAAACTGACACTAGGGGGGCTGGAGTTGTGGCTCAGTGGCAAAGCACTTGACTACCATGTGTAAGGCACTTGGTTCGATCCTCAGCACCACATAAAGATGAATAAATAAATAAAGATATTGTGTCTAGTTACAACCAAAAAATAAATGTATATTAAAAAAAACTGACAAGAATGTGGAGCAACAGTCATTCATTCCTTTTCTGATAAGAATGCAAAATAGCACAGCTGCTTTGGAAAGCAGTTTGGCGGTCTCTTAAAAATAAAATACACGGGGAGAGGGAAGATGGCGGCGAGGGGAGTGCATTGCCCCCGTGTGCTGCTTCACTGTGTGGGAGTATGACGAGTCAGGACGGCTAAAGGCTATCTTGTTAGGAATTTCCAGCAATAGTGGGGTGCTCCGGAACCTGGAGGAAGGATTTCCATCGCACGAGGATCGGCTACGGGGACTCAAACGCGAGAGGTTTGTCGCACGGAGGGTAACACTGCTTATTCAGCAAATCGCCCCACGGCTAGAGTCTGCAGCGCGCGCTGGGAAACGAGGAGATAGCGACGCAGGGATACAGCGCTGCAGTTTCTGCCAGCCGTGCAAGCACCGTACTCAGGGCTGAATTCTGGGTTCGAGACGGGGGAAGGAAGCGGTCCATCTCAGTTCTCCACACCGGTCAGACCACAGAGGAGGCCAGCAGCCACCATGTTGGAAAGCTGACGTCACCATCCCTGTTTTCGACTGACCACAGCTCATTCAGCCATAGAATAGGTAATTTTAGGCTGCCATTCGCCTGTGGCTTGCAGACAGATTGCTAGGGTTCAGTGCCTGGGTGCTTCTTAGAACCTTATCTTATCGGAGCGAACACCGAGCGCGGGGCGGCCGAGTTCCGGCTCCCAGAACCGCCCTGGCCCAGGGCTGCGGAGCCTGCGGAGGCTGCTTCTTGGACCCTGCTCCTATCAGAGCATACACCAAGCACTAAGCGGCCGAATTCCGGCTCCCGGAACTGAGCCCGCGGGGACTGCTTCTTGGAGCCTACCCTTATAGGAGCTTACACCGAGCACGGAGCGGCCGAGTTCCGGCTCCCGGAACTTCCCTGGCCCGGGGCTAGGAGCCCGTGGAAACTGCTTCTCGGTCCGGGTCCTGCTGAGGGCCGGTAAGGACTCACCCGTTGCTTTG
>NW_025999969.1:1765328-1779731 GCF_001458135.2 Marmota marmota marmota
GAGAGGTGGGAGGGAAAGGGAGAGAGAAGGGAAATTGCATGGTAATTGAAGGAGACCCTCAGGGTTATACAGTGGAGGGGGGAGGGGGGAGGATGGGAAAGGCAGCGGAGCACAACAGACACTAGTATGGCAATATGTAAATCAATGGATGTGTAACTGATGTGATTCTGCAATCTGTGTATGGGGTGAAGGTGGGAGTTCATAACCCACTTGAATCAAAGTGTGGAATATGATATGTCAAGAAATTTGTAATGTTTTGAACAACCCACAATAAAAAATTAAAAAAAAATTAAAAAAAAATAAAATAAAATACACATTAATATGAACCAGCAGTCTCATTAGGAGGTATTTCCCCAAAAGAAATGAAGACATATGTCTCCACAAAAACATGCATGCAAATGTTTATAGCTGCTTTACTCTTAATTGGCAAAAACTAGAAACAACACAAAGTCCAACAACAGTGACTGGATAAATAAACTGCAATGCATTCACACATTGACATAGTAAACCACAAAAGAAAGGAATGACCAGTGATACACTCAACTGTAGGGATGAATCCAAGGGTACCCACAGTGAGTAGATGAAGCTACATCTGCCATGATTCCATTTATATAACATTCTGAAATACTACAAGAAGTATAAAAAAGGGTTGCATATTGCATGATTCTACTAGAAAACATTCTGGAAAAGACAAAACTACAGAGCACAAAAACAGATCAGTAGTTGCCAAAGCTAAGGAGGTTGTCCATGGGACATCAATATAAGGCCCAATCCACCAATGTTCTATACCATTTTCCTGTCTTCTTAGGCAAATATTGCCAAAATCCTGTCAGATCTGATTAACCTTGAAGGATAGTAAGTCTAGAAAAAACAAAACGTTCTCTCTTTTATGAAACATTGATGATTTTTTTTAAGTGTTATGTTTCTTTTTTTTAATATTTAATTTATTTATTTTTATGTGGTGCTGAGGATCAAACAAACCCAGGGCCTCGCACGTGCTAAGGGAGCGCTCTACCGCTGAGCCACAACCCCAGCCCAACATTGATGATTTATCCAGTATTTCCATATATATAGACACCTGGTAGAAGTATGAATTTCCTAGGCACTTCCATCGAGTTCTACCTTTCGGCATAACCTGAAAAACTCTGAAACACAGCTTTGATGTCTAGCTACTTTCTTTTCTAATGCCTAGAGATCTTGGTGTGATTTCTATCAGTCTAAGAATGTATGAGTCAGTTGCATTTAGTATTAAAAATATGGTAAGTTTAGATTTTTTAAAGTTTTACTCTAGGCAGAAATATTTTACTTATGTCATAAAACAGAATGCCATTATTCATACACTGTCTTTATTAAGGATGGCTACATTGAACAAGAAGAATCAAATGCTGGGACAGATCTGAATGTATGGTATTTAATCGAGTACTTAAAAGTAATGTCTGAGTTTAATTATTTAACAAATATTCATTGTGTGCCCAGCATATGGATCACAATTTTTAAATTCAATTATATACTTCTCATTAATAGAAAATCTCCAAGTATATAAACATGACACTTGAGTTATTTTATTTTAAAGGGATGCAATGATTGAATAAGATTAGCAATAAAATATCACTTTTACACTCTCTTCAAGGTGAAGAGCTATCGAAATAACTGTGTATAAAAATGGAAAACTTTTCACATAAGCTCATCTGTGAATCCGTGATCCTATTTAAAGTGAATATAAAGTTAAATACATAAATTCAACAGGCTGACTGTAGCTCCTAAATAAAATACTTTAAAAAGCATCACAACTTTGGTCACATTTTAATAAGCTCAGCATAAAACGTATATCACTATAATGCACAGCTTCACAAACTGCTAAAAATTATTAGCAATAATTCTTTATTATTCAAATGACATATTACTAGATGAAGTTTATAAAACAGTAAAACCACTTTACTGATAGATTCATTTTAGTGAAAATAAAATTTTGCAAATTTGTAATAAAGGAAATAGTTCCTAAATTTAAATTTTATGCATAATATTTTTTGAAAGCAAGTGGCAAGACTAAGACAAAACTACATTTATGCTAACAGTTCTAATACACTCATTAGTTTTTGAACAAAAAACAATATAAACAACATCAGGGAATTCCCCTGCTGGCTACTAGTGTCAGAGACAGAGAATCACTAACATCATTCATAATTTTTTTTAAAGTTACTCTAACACTTTGAATAGAAGAATAGTCTACAATTTCTGTTGTTCTCAGACTGAAAATTGAGAGATTATAATTCTATAATCATTTGACAACAATCTGCATAATGTTTGACTTTCTCAAAAAATAAGTTACCAAATTGTATATTCCCTGAGTTTAATATCAGACAAGTCCAAATTGAGGGGCATCATATAAAATAACTGGTCAGTTCTCTTTTAAAGGATCAAGGTCACGAAATGAACAATCAAAAAAGGCTGAGGAGTGTGGAATAAGGTGGGGAAGGTGACAGTGGGAGGATTCTTCAGCCTTACAGATCACAGAAGATTATAGAAGACTGAAGAAACATAATAACTAATTGCAACATGACATATGGATCTGATTCTGAACAACAAGAAACACAGAGACAGATCTGAATGCACCGTATTTAATCAAGTAATTAAAAATAATGGTATGCAAGTTTAATCATTTAACAAATATTCAGAAAGCACATAAGTGGAACAAATGGGGAAATTTCAATAAAGTGTATGGGTTAGATCACTGATGTACAAACTTTTTTGTATAAAGTGCATACCAGTAAATATTTAAGATTTATTGACCACATGAGGTTTCTATAGTATGTTCTTCTATCCTATTTTTAAAGACCCTTAAAAAATGAAAAATTAAGTCAGCAAAATGGTGCACACTTGTAATCCCAGGTATTCAGGAGGCTGAAGCAGGAGGATTACAAGTTCAAGACCAGCCTGGGCAATTTAGAGAAACCCTAACTCAAAATGAAAACAAAATAGGACTGAGGATGTAAGTCAATGATGCCTAAGATGAGTGAGACCCTAAATTCAATCCCCAGCATGGTACAGGAAAAAATAGTGAAACATCTGTTTTTAACTCGAAGGTCTTACCAAAGATGCAATAGGCCTGATTTTGATATTTATAGTATTGAACTGGAATAATAATAGGGAATTTGAATGAAGAGTGTATAAGAAGTTGTAAAAATATTGTACTATCTTATAATTTTTAAAGGATGTAATTATTTCAAAATGAAGAGCTTCAAGTTAAATAAATAAATAAAATGAAAATTATGATCAAACTACTCACATGTCCAACTAACTAGCTCATACATAACAAATACAACAATAAAAATACACACAATACTCTTTTTACTTCCTTGAACCACTGCCTAATGCTCTTCCTCTGTATGGACTGCTCTCACCTCCTCACTCATCCCAGAGGCCTTCACAGGCAGATCCTCCCTACACTTCGAGCTGTCAATCCAAGGTCACTTCCTGAAACAAACCTTCCCCACTGTCACCTTCCCCACCTTATTCCACACTCCAAGTTTCTATACCTTCTTTCTTAACAGAAATGGCAGTGGTAATCAAATGCTTATTGGTGTAACCAGTTATTTCATGTCTGTCTAAGTTTCAAGGTATAGAAACTTGGAGTGTGGGATAAGGTGGGAAAGGTGACAGTGGGGAAGGTTTGTTTGAGGAAGTGACCTTAGATTGACAGCTCGAAGTGTAGGAGAGCAGAAATCATGGCTCTCCTCTTCAATGCTGTATTCCCAGCACCTAGCTCAGGGCTCTGTGTACAGCAAATGCTCCAGACAGCAGATGGATGACAGGTGGGGTAAGGAAGTTCTTCAATGTGTCACTAGAGGAAGCTAGAACAAAGAGACAGTATCAGAGATGGACTAGAAAGTAAGTTTCTCATTAGAAGAAATAACTTACTAATAACACTGTCCAGTGATGGAATCAGTGGCTTTCTAAGCCTTTACAGAAGCTGAAGGCCATCTTTGATATAGAAAAGATCCAAAGTAACAGGTTAGTCTTACATCATTTTCAAGTTTCTCTAATTTTATATTCTGATCAATAGTATTCATAAACAGTTACAGGACACTCACATAATATACTAATTAATTAATTGCAGAATGACTATGAATTTAACAATGTTTTATAAAAAATACTATCATAAAATACAGGTAGAGCAATGTGACTAACAAGATCAACACTGCCATTTAACAAAATTAATAATAAAAGAGAAACAAACTTATCAACAGGGGAAAGGGTAAGTATGGTGAAACCATAAATTGATAAAATTATATGCAATAAAAGGTAATTACTTAAACAGATGTGCTAACAATATTAACTATATAATGTAATCTACATACTGCCTAATTAAATATATTTTATATTATACAAAACTATTTTTATTAAAATAAAAGAAGTGATCATATGCTTGTTCATATAATTCTGAGAACAAACTTAAAAGCAATAAGTGATATGACATCCAGAACATAAAGTCCATGTTGGAAGAAATAGATCAAAATATAAATAACATTTTTATAATGATTATACAACAAAAGTCAAACACCCACTGATATCTTGGCTTACAGAGATCCTCAAAGTGAGTAACTAAAATATTGCCAGCTCTTCTTCCAGTGTGCCTTCTGAGATATAATCCTTTAATTAAAATAAATTTAAAACTTTCTTTATTTAAAAAAAATCTTTTTAAAACTTTCTTTTTTAAGTATCTTTATTTAAGATAAATTTGAAACTTTCTTTTCCCCTAGGAAATCATTTTATGATATGTAGATTACATTATAAAGTGATCCTGTAAAAATATTTCACTAGGGCTGGGATTGTGGCTCAGTGGTAGAGCGCTCGCCTAGCATGAGCGGGACCCAGGTTCGATCCTCAGCACCACATAAAAATAAAGGCATTGTGTTGTGTCCATCTACACCTAAAAAATAAATATAAAAAAATTTCACTAAAGTTTTAACTAAAAATAAACGTATTGAGGTGGGTGTGATGGTGCAGGCTCTTAATCCCAGCAATTTGGGAGTCTGAGGCAAGAGGATTGTAAATTCCAGTCCACCCTGGAAAATTTGGTGAGATCCTGTCTCCAAAAATAGGCATGGTGGTGCACACCTTTAATCCCAGCGATTCAGGAGGCTGAGGCAGGAGGATTGCAAGTTGAAAGCTGGCCTCAGCAACTTAGTGAAGCCCTAAGCAATTTGGTGAGATCCTGTCTCAAAATAAGAAATTAAAAATGGGCTGGGGATGTGGCTCAGTGGTTAAGTGTCCCTGGGTTCAATCTCCAGTGCCAATAAATAAACATATTGAAAGAAATTTGTTTTTCAATACAAAAAGCAATGAAATAAACAAGTATTTCAATTCAATTTGTATTTGTAACATGTGACTATCACATCATCATTTAAATCCAAATGCATCCTTTTAAGTACTATAAGAAGTCTGTGGTTTTAGAATATTCACAAAATTCTACGAACATCAGTGCTATCTGGTTCCAAAACATTTTCACTGCCCTGTAAAGAAACCCAACCTATATTTATTAGCAGCACTTCTTTTTTATTTTTATTTTTCTGGTATGAGGAATTGAACTCAGAGGCACTTAACCACTGAGCTACTTCCCCAGCTCTTTTTACTTTTTATTTTGAGACAGGGTCTCACTACGTTCCTTAGAGCCTCACTAAGTTGCTGAGGCTGGCTTTGAACTTGGGATCCTTCTGCTTCAGCTTCTGGAGCTACTGGGATTACAGGCATGTGCCATCACACCTGGAAACTCTTGAGTTTTAACTCATCAAATTATACATTAATTATGTGCATGTTATATCAGTAAAGATAGGAGGGAACTATGTTAGAAGATGAGAGGACAAGCTATAAACCAAAAGTATTTCCAAAACACAGAGAAAATATTTTCAAATCACTAGGCAAAGACTAGTACCTAGAAAACAAAGGATTGTAAAAATTCAACAGTAGAAAGAAAAACTAAAAAAGGATAAAAGACATGAACCCACAATCACCATCACCAAACAGGATACACAAATAGCAAACAAGAATATATGAACATTAGTCATTAGATAAATGCAAATTAAGACCAAAATAAATCATTAATAAACACCCGTCATTGTTTCCGGAATGTTTGGGTCCTCACGAAATTCATATCTTGAAATCCTAATCCACAATAGGATATTGAGAAATGGGGCCTTTAGAGGTCATTTGGTCATGAGAGTGGCACCCTCATGAATGGAATTAGTGCGGTAGGAAAGAGATGGCAGTGAGCTCCCTATCCCCTTTTCTCAATTTCCACATGAAGAACAGAGGTGGAAATCCAGCTCAGGGAGTTTATGCTGAATCTTTTTCCTATGGGAACCAGAGGGTCCTTAACAATTACTTCTACTCTGTCTCAGCCAGTGTTTACCCTGTGAACTCAGGCACATCTGGAAGTCACTTTCCCAAAACAGTTAAAGAGAAGTGTGGATCCAGGGGTGATTCAAGACAGAGATTCAGAAAGTACAATCTGTTTTTACTTGGAGTTTGAAATAACCAGTAGAAGAAGATGGGGAAAATTTTCCAGACAGGTGTCACTTGACTGGGGATAAGGGGGTGCAACCAATTTCCTTCTGAGCTCTTTGACTGAAGGACCAGCTGAAAGAAATTGGGAAGATGGAGACAAAAACTCACATTTGGGTGGTGGGCATGCTACAGGACACCTGCTATGCACCATCCTCCCAAGAGTGGTCTATCACCCCATCCTAAAAGTAGAACTCTGGGGAGACACTAGAAACCCAGATGGCAATCCCCAATCAACATCTACACCGCCCTAGAGGTATAAGGATTTAAGCATTTCTGAGTAAATACCCCAAACAAGGTCCAAAGTTCAGCTTTGAACTCATCCCCAGAAGCCAGAAATTCTGAAATAGACCTCTGCACCACTTCCAACCAAGAAAAGCAATGATCTAAGACATCTAGACAAAATCACAATAGACGGTACTTTGAGTTCCATACTCCTAGACTGGCAAACAGAGGAGCTGAGAGCCATTTCAACCATCTATATACTTGCGATCTATTCCAGCAGGCAGAATAGGAAAATAATCACAAAAGGAGACAGGGTTTAATATCACCCAGCCTCGGCCCCTTCTAAGAGGCTCATAGCCCAAGAAGCAAATGATAGAAGGGAAGTCTAGAGTAGGGTGCAAATACTTAACTTCAGTTACCTCAGTTGGAAAATTTAAGTATTTTTTAATTAAGAATTTCTTCTTTTCTTCTTTAGTATTGTCAATTTTTTATTTGTTGTGCTGAATATATTTGTTGATTAATGTGTGTATATATACATATATATATGTGTGTGTGTGTACACACATATATTCCTAGTTTTTTCTCCTATGTTTTACTTTTTCTTTTATTAACCCTTTACTAATCTGTTTTTCTAAGAGGTAGTGACCTTTTTTATTTCTTTGGTTTTTTTTCTTTTAATTTATTGGGTTTTTTTTTTTTTTTGAGAGAGAGAGAGAATTTTTTTTTAAATTTAATTTTATTTTTTTAATATTTATTTTTTTTTAGGTGTAGATGGACACAACACAATGTCTTTGTTTTTATGTGGTGCTGAGGATCGAACTCGGATCCTGCCCGTACTAGGCGAACGCTCTACCACTGAGCCACAATCCCAGCCCCAGAGAGAATTTTTTAATATTTATTTTTCAGTTTTCGGTGGACACAACATCTTTTATTTTATTTTATTTTTTTAATGTGGTGCTGAGGATCAAACCCAGCGCCTTGAGCATGCCAGGCGAGTGGACTACCCCTTGAGCCACATCCCCAGCCCCAGTTTTGTTTTTTGTAATTACAGGATTAGTATCTCCTCTCAATGTAGTGTTAGAGACTGGACATAGTAGCAAGTTCAAATTAAGTGAAAATATTGACACCAAGATATGTGCCAACTCAGGGCACATAGTAAAGAGAAAGCAGCTCACTAAAAATTTCTGGATGTAAAAGTAGAAGAGAGAATTATTCCAGAATCTGGGTAGAAATACTAACAATATGAAAAGTCAAGGGAATAAACCATCACAAATAACTCACAACTGACCCCGTGTACACTATCGTAGAGGAAATACTAAACAAATAATTTAGTAGGTTGATAATTAAACTGTTCAGGGAACTAAAAGAAGATCTAAGGGATAAATTAACAGAAAAATAGGAAGTGAAAGAACATTTGAATAAAAGATTCTGAAAAAGAACTAAACAAATCTTGGAAATAAAAAACTCAATGAATCAAATTAAAAATTCAGTTGAAAGCATCACCAATTGATTAGACCATTTGGAAGACATATTCTCAGACCTTGAAGACAAGTATATAATCTTGAAAATAAAGTTGACAATAAAGAAAAAAATGTTAAGAGATCATGACCAGAATATTCAAGAAATCTGGGATAACTAAAAATCTAAGAATCGCTGTGTGTGGTGGTGCATGCCTGTAATCCCAGTTGCTCTGGAGGCTAAGGCAGGAGGATCAAAAGTTCAAAGCCAGCCTCAGCAGCAGCAAGACACTAAGTAACTCAGTGAGATCCTGTCTCTCTGTAAAATACAAAATGGGGCTGGGGATGTGGCTCAGTGGTCCAGGGCCCCTGAGTTCAATCCCTAGTACCAAAAAAAAAAAAAAAATTAAAAAAAATCTAAGAATCGAGGCTGCCGCGGACCGCCCTTTCCCAAGATGGCATCGAAGATAGGTTCGAGATGATGGATGCTGCAGCTGATCATGCAGTTGGGTTCGGTGCTGCTGACATGCTGCCCATTTTGTGGCTGCTTTAGTCAGCTCATGCAGAACACCGAAAGGGCCTGAGAAGTGGGTTGCAGTGATGTAGGAAAGAAGTTGGGGCCCAGAAGTTGGAACTCTTGGACTGGGAGGAATTGGTGCCTTG
Source organism: Marmota marmota marmota (assembly GCF_001458135.2). Taxonomy (NCBI): domain Eukaryota; kingdom Metazoa; phylum Chordata; class Mammalia; order Rodentia; family Sciuridae; genus Marmota; species Marmota marmota. The sequence continues at coordinate 1,774,235 of NW_025999969.1, forward strand.
AACTTGGGAGGGGTGCTATGGTCTGGGCATCTGGCCAGATCTGATACGGTGGTTCTAGCCATGAGAGGGGTCTTCAATTGAGGGAGCAGTGGAGCTTGGGGGGAACTCAAGGGGTCTCAAGGCTCTTCCCGGTTTTATTCTGTCCTCATTGCTTCTCGGCTCGCAGGAAGCCCGACATCCCAGTGCCCTACCCCTACTTTGACATGGGGGCAGCCGTGCTGTGTGCTAGCTTCATGTCCTTCTGAGTGAAGCGGCGCTGGTTCGCGCTAGAGGCAGCACTCCACCTGGCTATTAGCACCTACGCCGCCTACCGCCTACGTCGGAGGCTACATCCACAGATGAAGGGGACTGGCTGAAGGTGAGCGTATTGGCCCCAGAAGGGGGAGCTTCAGACCAACTCCCAGGGCACTTAGTAGGCTTGCGTGGTGTGTTCGTCAGATGTGTATCCTGGGAGGACAAAGTCCTTAGACTTGTGTAAAAGGGCAGAAATGGAAGATCCTTAAGCGAGCACACAAACCTCCCCTTCAGTGTGTGGAAACTGAGGTCCAGAGATGGGAAAGACTTTTTACTGAGATCATATTACATCATTCTTTGGTAGGATCAGAACCCAGGTCACGTATTCTAAGAATCCTCTAAACTATTAGTTTAGTAATCCCAGATTTATACATCAACAAGGACCTTGGTGAGTATCTGGTCCAACCATCTAATTTTATGAAATGTAATTAATCTTAGTGCAGCATTTAAACCCGTAAATGTCAGAACCTATGCCAAGCACTACAGGCTTAAAGGTAAGGTTGGAAAAGGACTGATTTCGCAGAAGGGACTGTCAGTCCAATAGGGGAGGCAGATATGTGTACAGTTACAGGAGGGTGAGTTCAGCCCTTCTTCCCTCCCTCTCGCCCTCTCTTCCTTTTTCTGACTCTGTTCTATACACTGTATAGAGGAAAGAACACCGGCTGAGTCTCCAGACCTACCGGATGGGGAAAGGGGCAATGTGTGGTGTCTGAGTTCTGTCACTTACTTTCAGTAGGACTGTGGACAATTTTCTGAACCCCTTTGGGCCTCAGTTTCCACTTCTGTAAAAAAGAAATATCTATCTCTGCTGTATCTGTCAACCACACTTAGAAATAAGAGGGATTATCAGTTGGAATCAGATGTGTAGAGATGGGCAGTTCTATCTCTGGGAAGCCAGGAAAAATGTGGTGGTTGCAGTTTCTGACTGGAGTCTCCTTGTCCTGGCCTTAGGTTGCCATTATCGTACAGTTGCCATTATCGGTGGCTTTCTGGTGCTAGCCAGCGGTGCTGGGGAGCTATACCTTCGGAAACCCTGCAGCTGCTCTCTTCAGTCTACCGGCCAGGTGTTCCTGGGCATCTACCTCATCTGTGTGGTAGGTTGGGTTTCTAATGTTTGGAGGTGCCTGACTGGGAATGAAATGTGAGCTCAGGCCTGACAGAACCCAGGAAGATAGTCAGAACAAGGGCTTGCTGATGGCCTGGCTGGCAGTGGTTTCCCTGGACAGCTTCTGGGCCTCACCAGCCCTCCAGGCACCTTAGAACTAGCTGAGAGCCCTTCTTCCAACATTAAACCCACCAGGTAGAGAAGTTGGATTGACCATTCAGTTCCAACCCTGAAAGACAGGAGAACAAGATGGGGTAGTTTCTCTTATGGGTTCAGCCTCTAGAGGACTGGGAAAGTGGACAGAGGAGAGGTTTGATGGGATTGAGCTAGGACTCTGCCACCTAGAGCTGATGGGGTGTACCTTGGGTAGTCGGTCATGATTCTCCTTGGTGCTAGGGGAGGCCAGTGTGGAAGAGTACATGAATAGGCCCCAGGTACTTGGCCTCATCTTAGTTGCCAGGTATCAAAACCCTTGTGCAGGACTCCATGTGCGATTCCATAGTATATTCGGAGGTGGGACCCCCCCAGTGTGACTGTGGATATATACTTCCTTCCTTCAGAAGCCCCAGGGGGCCAGGCACAGTGCTGCACACTTGTAGTCACTGTTTCTCAGGAGACTAAGACAGGAGAATCACAAGTTTGAGGCCAGCCTTAGCAACTTAGGGAGGCACTGTCTCAAAAAATTTAAAAGGGCTAGGGGTATAGCTCAGTGGCAGACTGTTTGCCTAGCATATTCCATTCCCAGCACTGCAAAAAAAAGGGGGGGGGGAGGAAATACAGCTTAACCTGCTGGGGCCCTGTAGTCAGAGAGGGAAACAGATCCTACTTTCAAGAGTCCCCATTCTGAGAGAGGACTTAGTGGCCCATTTTGCAGTGCTGATTTGCAGGTGCCATCCCATGGGTGGCCTTCCCCAGGTGGGCATCCCAGCCTGTTGGAGAGTCTTAGAGGATGGTATGTCTCCAGGCCTACTCACTGCAGCACAGCAAGGAAGACGGACTGGCATATCTGAACCATCTCCCAGGAGAAGAGCTGATGATCCAGCTCTTCTTCCTACTGTATGGCATCCTGGCCCTGGCCTTCTTGTCAGGTTACTATGTGACTCTGGCTGCTCAGATCTTGGCTGTCCTGCTGCCCACGGTCATGCTGCTCATTGATGGCAACATTGCCTACTGGCACAACATGTGACATGTAGAATGCTGGAACCAGATGAAACTCCTCGGCGAGAGTGTGGGCATCTTCGGGGCTGCTGTCATTCTGGCCACTGATGGCTGAGTTTTACAGCAAGAGGCTGATATGGGCACAGGGAGCTAGTGCTTCGATGGCCCTGTTGCTGTTTATTTATGCTTCTTGGTCTGTTTGATTCTTTGGCTCCCCCCCGCCTTTTTTTTTTGGCATAGTGAAGAGACAGGTCTCTTTTTTAGTTCCTGGCTTGTCCTTGGGAAGGTGGGATCCCTGAACTCAATGCCTCGTGTTTTTTTTTTTGTTGTTGTTGTTGTTGTTGTTTTTCCTGTTTGTTGAGAGGAGAGCTGAGGCCAGCTGCTTCCTGGGTCCCTAGGAAGGGGAGAATTCTTGAGAAGGGAGTGAGGCAGGGTGTGGGAGGCCAACCTTACCGGTGACTGAGTTACACTCCCCAGCTGGGTGCTGAGGCGCTCAGTCACAGAAATGGGTGTGTCTTGCCTCAGCCCCATGGGTGAAGCTATGCTCACCTGTTCCTTTGTAATATAACCCCTTGCCCCGTTTAGGATAGAATCTTCCATGGAAGTGCCTTGTGTGTGTCCCCTCCTCTTACTGTGCCCTTGGGTGTGGCCTACCCAGGTGTCAGTCAACCTGCTGACAGTGGACATCATGAAGATAGACTCAGCCCCCTGAAACCTGACCCCTTGCCTCATTTGAATAGCTTCTCCTCAATAAAAGGGGTCAGCGCGTGCTCTCTCTCTCTCTCTTTCTGCGGACCCTCTCTCTTTCTGTGGACCCTTAAGGTCAGAGGAGCCATCACAGCAACCCCAAAGAAAAAGGTATTTGTGTCTCTTGTGTGGTTATTTCGTGCAGCCCAGTTAGCCCAGTTTAACTAGAGTGACCCCTGAGCCTTTTAGTCGCGAGAACAGAAACCCGGCAATTGACGCCCAACGTGGGGTGAAAGGTCTTAAGCCGCCGGGACAAAAGCAACAAATGCTGGCTCCTAAGGGGACTCCAATTTAAATATTAAAGAAAGTTAGTGAAGTTGAAAGTTCTCTCCAGAAGTTAAGCATGCTTAGGATTGCAGAGTATTGTGGGCAGAATTGTAGAAAGTAAGTGAATTAGACAAAAGGAAAATCTGTGACATTAAAATTTTTAATATTGGGTATAATTGTAGAGACTCTAAATAAATATAGTTATTAAGATGATTGATGGGCTATGTTGTTGAGTTGAGTCCTCTCCATGGAAAGCATGCTTTTGTGGATTTTTTTATACTTGTTTTTATAAATCTTTATAAAAGATTTTTTGGGGGCTAGGATTGTTGCTCAGCGATAGAGTGCTTGCCTAGCATGGGCAGAACCTGAGTTCGATCCTCAGGATCACATAAAAAAAAAAAAAAGAAAGATTTTTTGGCCTTTATGTTCTAGAAGTTTGCGCTAGGAGAGTGAGAAAAAGGGAGAAAAAAATGTGATGTTTACCTGGAGAGAAATAAGTTTCAATTTTCTATTGTTTTTGTCAATACTCAGAAAGTATGTATGGACCTTTTTACTACATGATTGTCCTATGAATCAGAATGGCTGTAACTCAGCCGCTGGGGACAAGAGACTTTAGCCATAGCTGCTGCTTGCTGCTCGCTATGGGGTCCTAGCCCCTGCAGCCAGCAGTGCTTTTAACCCTTGAATTACTTGACCTAAATGCCAAACACAGACTAACTTAAGATCTGATGGTAATGCTAGCGTTTGCTGCTAAAAAACCTTTGGAGCACCCACGTGCCACAGAAAAAAATGCAGGATGTACACGAGCTGCAACCGCAGGTCGCAGAGACAGAACAAGCTGCTACTGCAGTAGGATCTTGGCCAGGCGGGGGAAAATGCAGACAAAATCAAACAAAATACAATCGGCTAGGAAAACTTGGGGAACTTTTGCCCCAACAACGGGCAGCGGACTCCATGTTGTTTGCATCACCATGGTAACCATGGGATGCCTGGCCGGAAGAGCAGGCTTCCTGGTCCCACCTCCCACACTTTCGCGGGCTTCCGATTGGTTCTTCCACAGTCACTCAGACAGGACTTCTAGTCCCGCCTTCCAGCCACTAACCTGTACTACTGTGTTTCAGATTTCTACCGGAGCTGTTCAGAGCCTGTATTTTTAAGAATGCCTACCTGTAAATGCTAACGAAAGATATCTTTTTCAGACAAAATTTAATTCCACAGGTTTCTATGTTGCAGTCCTAAATTTAAGTTAGTTCTGAGTTAAATAACCTGACTTTTCTCTATAGTTTTGTTACTAAATAATGTTCTATTGATGAGAGATATCAAACATGCTTCTTTATATTTTACTTTTAATTTTGGAGGTTATGAGCATGCATTTGCTCGCCACAGGAACAAAGCCGGCAATGTTCCTGTGATGACCAAAAAATCCTTATTCTCATTCCTAACTATAAAAAAATAAATATGTATACTCAAGGATCTTATTTCAGTTACATCAAATGACGTCACATAGAAGAGTGCACTCCTAGTTAAAAATAAATTAAAAGGGATCCAAATATTTTAAGACCACGTGGTTACATAAAGTTAATACAGGGGGGACCCAACATGGCGGCCGGTGAGGAAGCAGCACTTTCAATACCTCCACAGTAACAGGATGAGAGACCCATTAATACACCTACATGCTACCTGCTGAGAAACCTCTAGCAAAATTCCGCTGAAAGGAGACGTGCCGGGAATTAGTAAGTCTATTGGAAGTATCAGTTTGTCTCGGCCACGAGGTGCAGGGGCCCAGTCCCACCGGCAGCCGCCTAAAGGCCGCTGCCAGCCTGGCGGCGAACGTTCAAACAGCCGCTGCCTGCCCGGGCCCCTGCCGGCCCGGCTCTGTAAACTGCCCCCCACGGTTCAGCGCTGCAAACGACACTCCCTCCCCCC
>NW_025999969.1:1783452-1800757 GCF_001458135.2 Marmota marmota marmota
GGAAAAGATTAAAAATCTTCTGATGAGTGTTTGGCAAGGTAATAATAATCCAGACTATTGTGTTGACTGTTATGAAGATAATGTTTTCTACTAATTCTTTTTGTGTTTCAATAGCAGATTGTGATGACCTTGGACCAAGAGCCAAGTGACTGAAAGAAAATTTCCCACATTCTTTTTTTTTATATTAAGAAAGGGGGAATATGTGGGAGGCCAACCTTACCGGTGACTGAGTTACACTCCCCAGCTGGGTGCTGAGGCGCTCAGTCACAGAAATGGATGTGTCTTGCTACAGCCCCATGGGTGAAGCTATGCTCACCTGTTCCTTTGTAATTAACCCCTTGCCCCGTTTAGGATAGAATCTTCCATGGAAGTGCCTTGTGTGTGTCCCCTCCTCTTACTGTGCCCTTGGGTGTGGCCTACCCAGGTGTCAGTCAACCTGCTGACAGTGGACATCATGAAGATAGACTCAGCCCCCTGAAACCTGACCCCTTGCCTCATTTGAATAGCTTCTCCTCAATAAAAGGGGTCAGCGTGTGCTCTCTCTCTCTCTCTTTCTGCGGACCCTCTCTCTTTCTGTGGACCCTTAAGGTCAGAGGAGCCATCACAGCAACCCCAAAGAAAAAGGTATTTGTGTCTCTTGTGTGGTTATTTCGTGCAGCCCAGTTAGCCCAGTTTAACTAGAGTGACCCCTGAGCCTTTTAGTCTCGAGAACAGAAACCCGGCAGCAGGGTACAGCTGCTGAGAGTGAGTGACAGAGGAAGGAAGATGGAGACTGAGAAGTGCATGAATGGGAAAATTTTCCTTTTGAACCTGGCACATGCAGCTAAGCTCTGTGGTGCTTTTCAGACTGTGTTGACACATATGGCTCAGGCCCTGGAGGAGCAGAAGAGTTGGCAGTACAGAAGTCACACAGTTCTTAGGGCGTGCTGGGGGCAGAAACAGTACCAGCTCTCTGTCATGTACCTTGAGAACCTCTGGGATATGGGTGGAGCAGGCAGCAGCCAGCTTCCCATCCCTGCTGTCTGTTTCCAGCTGTATGATTGGCCTGGTGGGAGTAGAGTGCCCTCCCAAACACCAGACCACACAGTCCTCCAAAAATAAACACTTTATATAGACAAAAAAAAATCTAAGAATCATTGGCATACATAAAGGAATGCACAACCTTTTCAACGAAATGATACTAGAAAAGTTTCCAAACCTTAGAAATAAGATGAAAATTCAAATATAGGATGGATTTAGAGCCCCCCCAAAAAACAATATCAAAACAGCTTCTCTTCAAGGCACATTATAATTAAAATCCCTAATGTACAGAACAAAGACAGAATTCTAAAAGTCACAAAATAAAAACAAAAAGTCACATTTAGATATAAGTCAGTTAGAACTTGTACTGATTTCTTAGCCCAACCCTAAAAGCCAGGAGAGCATGGAATAATATATACCAAGCCCTGAAAGATAACTGGTTTTAATCAAGACTGCCATATCCAGCAAAACTATTATTAAGAATTGAAGATGAGGGCTGGAGTTGTGGCTCAGTGGTAGAGCACTTATCTAATGTGTGCAAGGCACTGGGTTCGGTTCTCAGCACCACATAAAAAAATAAAATACATATATTGTGTCCATCTATAGCTAAAAATACTTTTAAAAAATAATTAAAGATGAAATAAAAACTTTGCATGATAAGCAGAAAATAAAAGAATTCATGACTACTAAGCCAGCACTACAAAACATACCCCATAAGATATTTCATGAAGAATAAATGAAAAATAAATATCAGAGCTTGTAAATGAATAAATCTCACTAGAAAGTCAGTTAAAGAAGAATCAAATCTGGTTTAAACATCAGAAATAAATCAAAATAGCAGAAAATAAAAATAATCTCTCTATAACAACCTTGAATGTTAATGTTCTAAATTCTCCAATCAAAAGACATTGATTGGCAGAATAAGGATAAGACATCCAGAGGCTAAAGGTAAAATTATGGGAAAAGATATACTAGGCAAATAGAGAACAAAAATAAGCAAGAGTAGCTACTCTCATTAATTAGCATCCCTAAAAAGATGTTTATTTTGCTAATCTTTAACAGCAAAATACTTACCCCTCAAATAAGAACTTCACTGGGAATAGCAAATCTCGTAGCATAGGTATATCTTGATTTTTAAGGCAAAGTTTTCATGGGACTTTAATTTTCACTTGATTCCATTTGCCTATTTTATTGTCAGTCTTCCATTTTGTTATGTTATTTCTTTCAGAAAATTTTGCTACTAGGGAGCCAGTATCAACTAATATGTTCTGGTAAGAAACAGATTTGTTACTCAGATAAGCTGATTGTAAATTAGATTCAGTTTTCAATCTCCATGTAGATATGTTAACGGTCATTTACATTATTTGTTTGTTTTGGGGTGATATCAGGACATCATTTCCTCTTCTCTTTGCTAAAACCATTTTTATAAAAATAAGTGTATGATATTTTATCACTTATAATCTATAATTTGTGTGTTATCACTTAATGTTTATTCCAGAATAGATGTCATGGGTTATCAGTCATAAATTATCATGCTTTAGTTTTGTAGAGTTCTTTAGTTATCTTATGCATAATTAAAACATTATTTTAAGAAATCATATTCTTTTTATTTTTTTGCATTACAATTCTTAATACACCTTTATACCACAATTTGTCATATCTCTGATTGTATATAAGGTATGTTGACACCAAATTCACATCTTCATACATGTATTTTGTATAATGATGAAGTCTCCTTTCACCATCAATGCTATTCCCCTTCTCCCTTCCTTTCCCTCCCACACCTATTCCCTATCTGAGGTAATCTTCCCCCCTTGCTCTCCCTCCCAACCCCATTTTGAGTCAGAGAAGACATTCGGCAAGAAATCATATTCTTATTTCCTAATTGTAGTTTATCATTAGTAATAAAAGTTGATTGTTTTGACTAACTAGCCATAGTTTTTATAGCAATCATTTAATGCATAATTACCACCAACACTTGAATAAGGCTATTTTCAAACAGTGATATTTGAAAGCTTACAATGCTTTCCTCTGAAAAATACAATACTTACTCTTCTGTCCTTTTTATTAACATTTTATTTTGAGGTAACTGTATATTCACATGCAGTGATAAGAAATAATGCAGAGAAGATATCATTCAATCAGCTTTTCCTAGAGGTAACTTATTGTGTAACTACAATGCAATAATAGTAGGAATTTGATATTGATACAATCTACCAATCTTATTCGGTTTTCATCAGTTTTATATACATGTAAATGTGTGTTTGTGTTCAGTTCTGTGCAGTTTTATAACACCTATATGCTTCTAACCATCACCACAATAAAAATAACACAGTTACATCACAAGGATCTCCTGTGCTATCCTTCTACAGAAAATCCACTTCCCACCCTCCAATCTCCCTAAACCCTGGCATCCATTAAACTATTCCCCATTTCTATAGTTTTTGTCATTTTAATAATGTTGTATAAATGGAATAATATTGTATGGAAATTTTTGAGATTGGTCTTCTTCACTCAACATAAGTCTATTAAATTGCTTTTACATCTTTCTCAAATTTGGGATATGCATGTGGGTCTATTTCTGAGTTTTCTATTCTATTCCATTGATCTATGTACCTTCACCAATACCACATTGCCTTTATAAATATGGCTATATAAAAAGCCTTATCAGGTAGAATCATTCCTTTTACTCCATTCCTCACATTCAAAGTTGTTTTCAAAATTGTATTTGTGCTTTTTCATGTAAAATTTAGGTTAAACTTGCCTATGCCACCAAAAAAAGAAAAAGAAGAGTAACTACTCTCCTATCTGATAAAGTAGACTTCAAGCCAAAATTAATCAGAAGAGACAAAGAAGCTCACTTCATACTGGATAAGGGAATCATCCAACAACAAAATATAATGATTGTAAACATTTAAGCCACTAATGTTGGTGCACATATGTACATAAAACAATTCTACTCAATATAGAGAATCAAATAGCTCCCAGTACAATAATACTGAGTGATTTCAACATACCTCTCTCACTAATAGATCATCCAGAAATAAACTAAGACTATTCAGAACTAAAAAAAATATTATTAATCAAATGAACATAACAGGCATCTATAGAATATTTTATCCACCAAAAACTTGGTGGAATATTTTATCCACCAAAATTCACTCTTTTCAACTGTCCCTGAAATATTCTCTAAAATAGACCATATTTTAGGAAACAAAGCAAATCTTAGCAAATTTAAAAAATAGAAATAATTCCTTGAATCCTGACAGATCATAATAGAATAAAATTAGAAATCAATCAACAAGACTAAAAACAAATCATGTTAACACCTGGAGATTAAATAATACACTTTTGAATGAGGAATAGGTCATAAAAGAAATCATGGAGCCAGATGCAGGGGCACACACCTGAGAAAGACTCTGCAATGAAAACTATAGAACACTGAAAAAAGAAATTGAATAAGACCTTCCATGTTCTTGGATAGGCAGAATTAATATTGTCAAAATGGCCAAACTACCAAAAGCAATATACATATTCAATGCAATCTCCATCAAAATACCAATGACATTCTTTACAAAACTAGGAAAAAACTGTCCTAAAATTTATTTAGAAGAATAAAAAACTCTGAATAGCTAAAGCAATCCTGAGCAAGAGTCATGCAGAGGCTTCACAATATTTGATCTCAACTGACACTACAGAGCTATAGTAACAAAAACAGCATGGTATTAGCATCAAAACAGACATGAAGACAAATGGAAGAGATTTGAGATTTCATTTCATTAAGTTAGAATGACAATCATCAATAACAGGAATAATAAATGCTGGTGAGGATGTGGGAAAGGTACATGCATACATTGTCAGTGAGACTGTAAATGAATACAACCACTTTGGAAAAGCAGTAGGGAGATTCCTCAAAAGACTAGGAATGAAACCACCAAACAACCCAGTTATCCTACTCCTTGGTATTTATCTGAAAGAACTAAAATCAGCATACTATAGTGACATAAGCACATCAATATTTATAGCAGCACAATTCATAATATCCAAGATATGGAACCAGCCCAAACGCCCATCAACAGATGAATGGATAAAGAAAATAGAGTGTATATAGACAATGTACTTTAATTCAGCTATAAAGAAAAACAAAATTATATCATTTGCAGGAATATGGATGGAGCTGGAGAACATTATGTTAAGTGAAATAAGCCAAACTCATATGTGGAAGCTAAAGAGAAGAAAGGAAAAAAAGGTAGGGTGGGGAAATTTCATGAAAATTGAAGAGACATCAGTAGAGAAAAAGGACAAGGCCAAGAGAAGGGAGGAAAAAGGGGAAATACTGAGAAAATATATTGGCCCAATTATATTGTTATATTGTGTGCATGTATGAATATGTAACAACAAATCCCACGACTATGTATAACTGTAATGTACCAACAAAAAATAGGGGGAAAAAAAAGAAAAGAAAATATGGCTTTTGCCTGTAGATGGTTGGAACTGGAAAACATCGTGCTAAGTGAAATAAGCCAGACTCAGAAAATCAAAGGTCAAATGTTTTCTTTCAAATGCAGAAACTAGAGCAAAGTAAGGGGAGGAAAAGCAGGAGAGACACCATGAAAATGGAAGGGTGATTAGTGGAGTGGAGGATGGGGGTTGAGGAAGGGAGAGGAATGGGAAAGCGGAAGAACAGCAGAATGAGGTTGATCAAATTATGCTGTGTACATGTGCGAATGTACCATGCTGAATTCCACTCATATGTATACCTATAAAGTACCAATTTATTTTTTTAAAAAATTGGGGAATACCAGTGGAGTAGAGGAGAGGGAACAAGTTGGAGGAGAAAGGGAGTGAGAGAAGAGTTAATGGGGACACAAATGAAGCAAATTATATGTGATTATGTATGTGTGATTATGTGGAAATTAGTAGATATGTGTAGCTACAATGTACTAATAAAAACATTAAAAACCCACAAAGTTCAAATCTCTAAATTCAGTTAACTTAGAAGTCACTAGTAAAAATGGTACATATGGAAGTTTAACCAAAAAAACACTTGTATCAGTTAGAAATTAGTTGAGGATAAGACATGTCTAAGGCTTCATGCCATACAAATACATTTTTGCTTTTTACAACCTTTTTGAACTGGGTAAAGTGGTGCACACCTGAAATTCCAGCTATATGGGCAGTGAGGTAGGAGGGGTACGTGTCCCAGGTATCCTAGCAAGTTTCTGTCTCTGAATAGAATCTTTTTTAAAAGGGCTGAGAATGTAGTTCAGAGGCAGAATGTTCCTGAATTCAATTCCCAGTACCAAGAAAAAAAGGAAGAAGGAGGGAAGGAAGGAAACCAGCCAGACAGCCAGGAAGGACTGGTGGCACACGCCTGTATACTTGGGAGGCTGAGGCAAGAGGATCACAAAGTTTAAGCCCAGCCTGGGCTATTAGTGAGACCCTATCTCAATTTTAAAAAATTGTTTTTTTTCTTTCAAGGGCTGGGGGTATAGCTCAATGGATTGCCTAGCACCTATGAGGCCCTGGATTCAATCCCCAGCACTGAAAAAAGAAAGTAAATGTGTTATTCAAACAATTATTTTTTTATTAAAACCAGTTTTATATAGCTCAAAACTACTCTGAAAATGTTCATATTACATATAATTGCTCTTCTCTTAAAACCAGAAGCCATTCTCATTTATATATTAATTTCTGCTTGTTCCCAAAAATTTAAAACAGCTGAACTCACCCTCACAGTACCTTCAGTAGAACCAAGAAACCAGCTTCCCTGTTGCCAGTTGATCTGTCACATTCTGATGTGCAGCCACGCACACTGCCACACATATTTATATATGACCTTGGGCAAGTTTCTTAATTGAAAAATAAGGATAGTAGGAGCATCTACCTCATAAGACTGTGAGGATTAAATGAACTAACTCATGCAAAAAAAAAAAAAAACCTGTGCCAACACATAAGCACCACATGCAATTATTTCTGAGGCAGATGCATCAATGACGAAGCAGCAGTCAAATGAAAAGAAGCTTTCAACTTATCTACCCCTGGAAGAAACTCACCCAGAATCTGATTCCACACCTGAAAAATGGGTTAACTCAAATAGGATTTAAAATAGGGGAAAATGCCTAAGGGATCTATCACCTGTATCCAAAAATACACCTATAATTTTAAGATGAACAAGCTGTAGTTTAATTATCACATTTTTTAAAAAATATGCTAGGCGCAGTGGCCCACATCTGTAATCCCAGTGACTTGGAAGTCTGAGGCAGGAGGATCACAAGTTCAAGGCCAACCTGGGCAGCTTGGTGAGACCTTGTCTCAAAAAAAAACAGAAAGGGCTGATGATGTAGCTCCAGGGGTAGAGGATGGCTGGGTTCAATCCCGAGTACCACAAAGCAATCATAATCATTATAGTAAATAAGTAAAACAAATAGAAATTAAAAAATAAAAAGGCCATTTAGTGGCTTAAGTGGTATCTTGTCCATAGTGTAGTTGTGCCAGGACAGTGGGATAGGTTGCAGACAAGTCAAAGAAAGTACCCAGAGACAGCATCGGAGGCATGATTTATCAGGAAAAGTTTACAAGAGATCAGTGACTGCTCCAAGAACAGTTCAGTAGTAAAAGGCTGATGGCACCTCTGTCCCTCACAGTGATTTGTCAAGCAGTGCCTCCTCTCCCTTTGTCCAGTGACATTCAGCTGGACGGATGACAGGTATCCTTTCCACAGTGCTCTCAGTTCCACCTGTCTCCCCTCGGAGAGGGATTTCATATCTTGTACTGCAGAAGCAGTGACATCATCAGCATTAGCTTGCTAAGTTTGTTTGTATGACCAGCATTCCAAGCAGCAACTGTCTAAGTGTACTTGCCAGAAAGTAACTTTCTACAGATAACGCTAACTTGTTCCGCTTCCCAGTGTACCTGAGAGACAGCCAGTGTCCTTCAAGATAATATGTATCTGGACTTTCTGGCCCATGCTTGCTCTTTGTTTCCTTAACTTGGCTAGGTTTGGGGGACAAGGACTTGACATTCTGTCTCCCCTTTCCTTTAGGGAGTATACAAGTGGGTAGCAAGCTTATTCATTATGACAATAGTAAGCTCAGAATGATGACATGTGGATATCAGGAGATTAATGTGACTCTAGATACAGCAATAGAAGTATCTCAGAGATGGGAGATAACAGCCTTGCTCAACTGTGAACAGATCAGTCCACAACTAGGATACTGCCTACATTTCTGGGGGTCATAGTCTTCATGGGATTATAACTACATTAGCATATGTTCAGAACAAAACCACCAGGATGTTTAAGAACCTGGATACTGCTCTAAAAAAAGGACAGGCAAAGGGAAAAGGAAAATGCTAACTCCATTTAGTCATTTAATGAACATGAGTTCCATACCACATCCAGGAAAGACTGAGAAACCCTATTTCATTCTGAGAATGACCCAGACATACAAAGACAAGATAGGCTGTCACCACAAGAAATTCCTATTATATATTCAGATATATTTATTGGAAGGGTCAAACAGCCATGATCAGAAAAAGAATTAGATGGTTCTCCATCATTTCATGTGATACAAATAGGACCAGTGGAAAGAAGTTCTAAAGTAACTAAGTTCAGCTCACTATAATGAAGAGTATTTTTAAAAATCAAGACTAATAAAGGAAGAGCCTGTCTATTAGATGTAATGGTTCACTGGTTACTGGCAACCAAGCCAGGGAACACACTGAGATCCCAGCTGGCTGGATTCTGTTGCCTGCCTGTAGAAGAAATAAAAAATGTAAAAAGAAGAAAAAAAAAGACTTTAGGCAGTTTGGCCAAAACTTGGAGAAGCAGCAAATTTGCTTTTCCCCTAGTCCTATAGAAGTGATTACAATTTATAGGAAAATTTCAGGAAATAAATATATGTAGATTTAGGTAGGCTGTGCCAGCCAGAGAATGTTTTACAATTCCTTTCCTTGGTGCTAGGGCATGCCAACCTCTCAGTTTCCATTGTCAGGTAGAAACTCCAGAAGCAGAAAAGCAGTTTTCTGTAAGTTGCTTTTAATTTTGAAGAAGCTGCTTCGTATTTACCAAGGATACTGCTGAGATGAAGCAGGTACTGACTTTGACTATATTTAACCATCCTCACATTCCACACTGATCTGTACTCTCCCAGGAAATGCACTCATCTACTTGTGTACTTCAGCATTCCAGGTTTCCCATAGTTTCTACTTCCAATTCTGTAACCTCCCCTCTGAAGCTTTTTAATTTGGAACATTTCTGAGCACAAATAACTATAATGAGAGAAAGGAAGAAAGGACCCATCAAGCAGATGGGACACAAAAATAGCAATACTGTTCCATGTGGCTTGAATTTGTAAAAAAGGAAAAAAAAAATTCAAGGATTCTCCATCCTTTAATTCATGAATCCAATTAACAGTATTCAACCATATTCAATTAATGTAAATAAGAATTTGTTACACACTGCACCTCCAGTTGGGAGCTATTTTCTTCTAACCAACAAGAAAAAAAAATAATTTTCACTTAAGTTAACTTGGAAAAATTTGTGTCCTAAATAAAAGCACATGAAAGAGAATACAAAAGGAAAAAGAAACTGGGGGAAGACCTCAGCACCAAGGGGTACATCTTGCGGGTAGGGGGGAATGGCAGTGGGCCATCATGAGAGACTAGGTTTTATAGGGCCTTAGCAGAGCCAGGTCATGGGAACAGTTATTTTTGCTGGCCCTTTGGCGGGCAGAGCCAGGTCAGGGGAGGAGTTTTGATGGTGGGTTCATTTAGGGAGGGGCTGGGCAGGTGGGGGAACTGTACCTGAAGTTCCCTCCCTGGGGCTTATTGTCCATATCCTTCACTAAATAAGCATGCCAAAACCCTCTATTCTAAGATTATGTGAAAACTGACCTTGGAATATATTTAAAAAGAAATGATTCACCAGATATAGCAGGCCAAATATCGTGGACTAATCAAATTGTGGAATTCTGATTCAATGGCTACTTAAGTTTAATCTACTTATAAACGAAAAGCAAGAAAAATACAGAGAAAGAGCCTAGGTCATTTACTTCTGGCTTTCATACTGTGGTTTAAGATCCTTTAAGTGTACCTTAATTTGCTTTATTTTGTAATTCTTAGACACTATATTGGCTCTAAATGCTGGTAACTGAGTGTGCCCTCCAAAACGGTTCCTTTAAACTTCCTGGAAGCAATTCCTCACCCTTCAGCTGAAAAACTTGTCAATGAGACAAGTTCAGTTTCCAAGTCGGGAAGCCAAGTGAGGAAGAAAGTGAGGCGCTTCTTGCACCACCGACCCCGCAACGGAGGCTTCCCCTCCGCTGGCCATCAACTCCCTCGTCGCTCTGCCACTTCTCAACACCCCCGGCCTGGGCGTTTCCAGTACCAAAGAAAAAGGGAGTCCGATCTTGCCGGGACCAGGGCATCCCCTTTGGTGCCAGTGTCCAGAGCTAGCTTCCACCCCCTGGAATTCCTCTAGAGGCCAAGGCAGCGCCAACCCAGGGGTCGCGCTCCAGGGCAGTTCTAAAGACCCCGAACCCAGCGCTGCCCCAGCCCGCAGGGCGGCATCGCCCGGAGAGAGGGGAACCACCGGCCGCAGCGCGCGGGCAGCAATCTGAACAGCCCCGCGGGCGACCCTAGGACCGCGGCTCCACTTACAGTGACACCATCCTAGGTGACAACAAAACTGCAACTTGAAGCACTGGAGAGCCCGTCTCATGGTTGGAGGAAGGGTGTGCAGGCGGCTCCGGCTCCAGGGCGCATCTCCTCTGTCCACCCCACCCTGCTCCAGCCTCACCCTCTATGGACAGGTCTCATATAGCCCTCCTAACACCCCTTCCAGAATCAAGTAGAGTCCCTGGAGGGCGCACACCCTCCATGACCAGCTTCCCTTGCGTTCCAAAGCTACCGCTCTGGTGGGCACATCTCAGGGACCAGCGACTCCCTTAGCACCCACGTTCACTAGATCCTTCCCGAGCCCACCCAGACCAAACTTGTCTAGTTCTGCAATGAGCTAGCTGAGTTCGAGAGCAAGGAGCTGGGTGCAGACTCTGTGTGTGTGTGTGGTGCGGGGGCGAGGGGAGGGGATGGGCGGCCGGGCTTGTGTTCTTCTCCTTCCAGGAAATGGGAAAGGTTAAAAAAGTCCAGGGCCCAGTCGCCACCTCCTCCCTTCAGGACCCATTGTGGTTGGGAAAGGATGAATGGTGGAGATGCTGGGGATGAGCTCCTGAAGAGGTGAATGTTTGCTTTTTCCTTTGGGGCCCATTGTTACTGGGAAAGGATTTACTGGGAAAAGATTAATAGTTGGCTAATTTCCCTCCTTCCTCCTGAGCCACACCATCTTTCTATTTTTCCCTGTGGCTATCTTGTAGAATTATCATTTTCCATAACCCTTCATTTCCAACCCTCCCAGGGGTGCTTGGTCTCTTGCAGAGACAACATAGCTCTAGCGCTTCCAGTGATGTTAACTGGATTGAGGCCTTTATTAATACTACATTGCAGCTAAAATTCTCCCTCTTCTATTTTTATTTTAGGCTGGGAATTCAACAAAGGGCATCAGGCATGCTAAGTATTTTCTTCTGCCTGCACTTCTGTGCATCATCTTTTATACCTCCTTGGGTTGGGATCCCATTTTAGAGATCTGTGATCTAGTTGGTTCCCCCAAATTTGGTATGTCCCCTTTGGTCTTTGCTGAGAGGTACTGCTTTTCCAATTGCTCTTCTTTCCCATTGTGACATTGTTGACCATCTCTCTGATAATGCACTTTCACTGTGAGTGCTTTTATCTCTCAGTAGGTAGTGGGCAATTTGAGGTTCAAGTATGCCTCTGAGACTTTCCTACTAAATCTACTAAATGCTGATGTAGAGTTTTACTCTCAGGTTCATAGTGGACAGCTCCACAAACTGTTTACAACAATTATATGCTGGGTATGATATAAAAAAATGTGCATTCAACATAAAATTGAAAAACAAGTTGGCAAAAAAAAATTAAAGGAAGAAATTGTTTTATAAGAATAGATTCTCAAAATTGCCAGTGTTTCAGAATTACCTATGGCGCCAAGGGAAAAAAAAAAAAATGAAAACAAACAAAAAAACACTACTTCTCAAACCCACCTGCATTAGTTTAGATTCGACTTAACTGTGAGTAAAGACTTACAGTAATACTGACCCACCCATGATAGGAGCTAGATCTCTCTCTCATAAATGACTGTGAGGGAAAGTATTTGTAGTGGCAACTATGCTCCCTGAGGTCTTTGGTGATCCATTCTTGCCGCCCTCCATTCTATGGAGTGGCCTTTGTCTTCACATTCAGTACAGTGGATAGAGCTCCAACCATCACATTTGTGTTCCAGGCATCAAAGTGTATAAAGGAACAAAAAAGAAAAAGAATGCACATCTTTTTTTTTTTTTTGCTAAGAGAGAGTCCTGAAGCTGCCACAGGAGACCCCCAGATAGATTCCAAGAAGCTCTCAGACCCTCATTCTAACAGGTTATCTTACACTGGGTAAAAGACAGCAAATAAATACTGCAATGGAGAAGACTTAAGAATTCTAGGGAGAAGAATGAAAAGCCCTGAATGCCAGGTTTTTTTCACAACTAAAACACTCAGGGGTCACTCCAGGGGAACTGGGCTAATTTGGCTTCGTGAAATAACCACACAAGAGACAGAAATACTTTTTTCTTTGAGGTTGCTGTGACAGCTCCTCTGACCTTAAGGATCCGCAGGGAGAGAGAGAGAGAGAGAGAGAGAGCGCATGTGCTGACCCCTTTTATTGAGGAGAAGCTATTCAAATGAGGCAAAGGGTCAGGTTTCAAGGGGTTGAGTCTAGCTTCATGATGTCTGCTGTCAGCAGGTTGACTGACATCTAAGAAGGCCACACCCAAAGGCACAGTAAGAGAAAGGGACACACAAAGAGTGTTTCCATGGAACATTCTATCCCAAACAGGGCAAGGGGTAATATTATAAAGGAACAGGTGAGCATAGCTCCACCCATGGGATGTAGGAAGGTGCATGCATGAATACACAGTTGCTCACACCCTAAAGATTGGGGCTATCATCTGGGTTGACCCACGATGTCGCACCAATCAGAAGGGGAGACAGACAGATTCATGTGCTAGTCTGACTCCCACACCTGATCATCTCTCTCACATTCTTTCTTAGGGTGCTTTGGTTGGGGAAGCTATTAAAAAGAACAAACAAGATGCAAGTTCTTCCCAAATATTTGGTACCATTGGAAACCCACTTCAAATGGAGATTTTCCCACCACATTGTCAGTGAACATTCTTTTAGAATGATATTTACAGTAATCAACAGAAGACTTTTGGTCATGAAGAGAGAGCCCTGGACAACACTGGGTATTCCACAATGCTGAGTGGCGTCTTCACATTTTTCTATCTGAATGACAACCCATTGGTATACCATATGAATGGTGTCCCTCAGAGTGGTATGATGTGTAACTTATCTGTTAAACTCAAAATATACATAAACTGACAAGAAGAGCTGATGGTACCAATTTTCCCAAGAACAATCTGTTCTCTTGTGTTTTTTTTCTTTTTATTAAGAATCAGTTTTAAAAAAATATTTCAAACGTTGAAAGATAATGGGTTTCAACCAAGAATCTTGTATCCAGCAAAATTAAGCTCAGGTTTGAAGATGAAATAAAAACCTTCCACGATAAACAAAAGTTAAAAGAATTTGCAGCTAGAAAACTGACACTTCAAAACATCCTTGGCAAAACAATACATGAAGAGGAAATGAAAAATAACAATGAAAACCAACAGTGGGAGGTAATACAGTAAAGGAAAAACTAATCAAAGAGGAAAAACAAATCAAGTTAAATAACAAAAATAAACAAGTATCCTGAAACTACAAACCACATCTCAATAGTAACCCTAAATGTGAATGGCTTAAACTCATCAATCAAAAGACATAGGCTGATAGAGTGGATTAAAAAAAAAAAGATCCAACAATATGCTGCCTACAGGAGACTCATCTGATAGGAAAAGACATACACAGAATGAAGGTGAAAGGTTGGGAAAAATCATACCACTCACATGGACCTCGGAAGCAAGCAGGGGTGTCCATACTCATATCAAATAAAATAGACTTTAAGCCAAAGTTAATCAAAAGAGATAAAGAAGAACACTACATACTGCTCAAGGGAACCATACACCAACAAGACATAACAATCATTAATATATATGCCCCAAACAATGTTGCAGCTACATTCATCAAACAAACTCTTCTCAAGTTCAAGAGTCAAATAGACCACAACACAATAATAATGGGTGATTTTAACACACCTCTCTCACCACTGGACAGATCTTCCAAACAAAAGTTGAATAAAGAAACTATAGAACTCAATAACACAATTAATAACTTAGACTTAATTGACATATATAGAATATATCAACCAACATTAAGCGGATACACTTTTTTCTCAGCAGCACATGGATCCTTCTCAAAAATAGACTATATATTATGCCATAGGACAACTCTTAGCAAATACAAAGGAGTAGAGATACTACCATGCATTTTACCCAATCAAAATGAAATGAAATTTGGAAATCAATGATAAAATAAGGAAGAAAAATTCCTACATCACATGGAGATTGAACAATATGCTACTGAATGAACAATGGGTTATTGAAAACATCAAAGAGGAAATTAAAAAATTCTTAGAGGTAAATGAAAACTCAGACACAACATATCGAAATCTCTGGGACACTAGGAAAGCAGTACTAAGAGGAAAATTCATTGCATTGAGTTCATTCCCCCTTAAAAGAAGAAAAAGCCAACAAATAAATGACCTCACACTACATCTCAAAGCCCTAGAAAAAGAAGAACAAATCAACAGCAAATGCAGTAAAAGGCAAAAAATAATTAAAATCAGAGCTGAAATCAATGAAATCGAAACAAAAGAAACAATTGAAAAAATTGATAAAACTAAAAGTTGGTTCTCTGAAAAAATAAATAAGATTGATAGACCCTTAGCCATGCTAACGAAGAGAAGAAGAAAGAGAACCCAAATTACTAGCATACAGGATGAAAAAGGCAATATCACAACAGACACTACAGAAATACAGAAGATAATTAGAAATTATTTTGAAACCTTATACTCCAATAAAATAGAAGATAGTGAAGGCATCCATAAATTCTTTAAGTCATATGATCTGCCCAAATTGAGTCAGGAGGATATACACAACTTAAATAGACTAATATCAAGTGAGAAAATAGAAGAAGCCATCAAAAGACTACCAACCAAGAAAAGCCCAGGACTGGATGGATATACACCGAGTTTTATAAGACCTTTAAAGAAGAACTAATTCCAATACTCTACAACCTATTTCAGGAAATAGAAAAAGAGGGAGTACTTCCAAGTTCATTCTATGAGGCCAATATCATCCTGATTCCAAAACCAGACAAAGACATATCAAAGAAAGAAAACTTCAGAACAATATATCTAATGAATATGGATGCAAAAATTCTCAATAAAATTCTGGCAAATAGGATACAAAAACATATAAAAAAAAGATCGTACACCATGATCAAGTGGAATACATCCACAGGATGCCAGGTTGGTTCAATATATGGAAATCAATAAATGTAATTCATCACATCAATAGACTTAAAGATAAGAACCATATGATCATCTCAACAGATGCAGAAAAAAGCATTTGACAAAAATATAGCACCCCTTTATGTTCAAAACACTAGAAAAACTAGGGATAACAGGAACTTACCTCAACATTGTAAAAGCTATCTATGCTAAGCCTCAGGCCAGCATCATTCTAAATGGAGAAAAACTGAAGGCATTCCGTGTAAAATCTGGAACAAGACAGGGATCCCTCTCTCACCACTTCTATTCAAAATAGTTCTTGAAACACTGGCCACAGCAATTAGACAGACGAAAGAAATTAAAGGAATAACTATAGGAAAAGAAGAACTTAAACTAGCACTATTTGCTGATGATGTGATTCTATACCTAGAAGACCCAAAAAATTCTACCAAGAAACTTCTAGAACTAGTAAATGAATTCAGCAAAGTGGCAGGATATAAAATCAACACCCATAAATCAAAGGCATTCCTGTATATCAGTGACAAATCCTCTGAAAAGGACATGAGGAAGACTACCCCATTCACAATATCCTCAAAAAAATAAAATACTTGGGAATCAACCTAACAAAAAAGGTGAAAGATCTTTACAATGAAAACTATAGAACCCTAAAGAAAGAAATAGAAGAAGACCTTAGAAGATGGAAATATCTACCTTGCTCATGGATAGGCAGAATTAATATTATTAAAATGACCATACTACCAAAAGCACTATATAGGTTCAATGCAATTCCGATCAAAATCCCAATGGCATTCCTCTTAGAAATAGAAAAAGAAATCATGAAATTCATCTGGAAAAATAAGAGACCCAGAATATCTAAAACAATTCTAAGCAGGAAGAGTGAAACAGGTGGTATCGCTATACCAGACCTTAAACTATACTACAGAGCAATAGTAACAAAAACAAAATGGTACTGGCACCAAAAAAGGCTAGTAGACCAATGGTACAGAATAGAGGACACAGAGATTAACCCACAGAATTACAACTACTTTATATTAGACAAAGGTGCCAAAACCATGCACTGGAGAAAGGATAGCATCTTCAACAAATGGTGCTGGGAAAACTGGAAATCCATATGCAACAAAATGAAATTGAATCCCTATCTCTCACCATGCACAAAAGGTAACTCAAAATGGATCAAGGATCTAGGGATTAAAGCAGAGACTCTGCGTCTAATAAAAGAAAAAGTGAGAACAGGCCCAGCGGTCCGCCAGCGTGGAAGACACATCGCCCGGGTTGGGGGAGGGGCAGAGCCGCCGCGCGCCTGCAAGGAAGGCAGACCTGCAACCTACAGGCAGAAAAGGCCCAGCAACCCGTGGAGGGGCAGAGCCGCCCGTGCACCTGCAAGGTAGGTGGACCTGCGACCACCAACACAACAGGCCCAGCGGGCCGCCAGCGTGGTAGACACATCGCCCCGTTTGGGGGAGGGGCAGAGCCGCTGCCCGCGCCTGCAAGGGAGACTTTGCAACTATACAAGAACAATATAAATATATAGGGGGAAAATTCAATAGCACAACAGTTTCACCAAGCAGAAAGAAACGCGAACAATATGAAAAGACAAGGAAAGAAAGGACCACAAGCAATGCAGGTCAACTCAACGTTAGAAGAGGTAATATCTGCAGCAGATGGAATGTCAGATAAAGAATTCAGGATATACATACTTCAGAT
>NW_025999969.1:1802265-1835647 GCF_001458135.2 Marmota marmota marmota
GGGAGGGGAGGGGAGGGGGGATAGTAGAGGATAGGAAAGGCAGCAGAATACAACAGACACTAGTATAGCAATATATAAAACAGTGGATGTGTAACCGATGTGATGCTGTAATCTGTATACAGGGTAAAAATGGGAGTTCATAACCCACTTGAATCAAAGTGTGAAATATGATATGTCAAGAACTATGTAATGTTTTGAACAACCAACAATAAAAATTAAAGGAAAAAAAAAAGAAGAAAAAGTAGGCCCTAATCTCCATCACGTGGGACTAGGCCCCAAATTCCTTAATAAGATGCCTATAGCACAAGAATTAAAACCAAGAATTAACAAATGGGATGGATTCAAACTAAAAAGTTTTTTTCTCAGCAAGAGAAATAATATGTGAGGTGAATAGGGAGCCTACATCCTGGGAACACATTTTTACACTTCACATCAGATAGAGCCCTAATCTCTAGGGTATACAAAGAACTCAAAAAGCTAAACACCAAAAAAACAAATAACCCAATCAACAAATGGGCCAAGGAGTTGAACAGATACTTCTCAGAAGAGGATATACAATCAATCAACAAATAAATGAAAAAATTCTCATCATCTCTAGCAATCAGAGAAATGCAAATTAAAACTACTCTATGATACCATCTCACTCCAGTAAGATTGGCAGCCATGATGAAGACAAACAACAACAAGTGCTAGCGAGGATGTGGGGGAAAAGGTACACTCATACACTGCTGGTGGGACTAAAATTGATGCAGCCAATTTGGAAAGCAGTATGGAGATTCCTTGGAAAGCTGGGAATGGAACCATCATTTGACCCAGCTATTCCTCTTCTCGGACTATAACCAAAGGACTTAAAAACAGCATACTACAGGGACACAGCCACATCAATGTTTATAGCAGCACAATTCACAATAGCTAGAATGTGGAGCCAACCAAATGCCCTTCAATGGATGAATGGTAAAAAAAAAAATGTGGCATATATACACAATGCAATATAACTCAGCACTAAAAAATAATAAGATCATGGCATTTGCAGGGAAATGGATGGCATTAGAGCAGATTATACTAAGTGAAGTTAGCCAATCCCCAAAAAACAAATGCAGAATGTGTTCTCTGATATAAGTGGGGTGACTCAAAATGGGGTAGGGAGGAAGAGCAGGGGAAGAAGATTACCTCTACATAGGGAAGAGGGGTGGGAAAGAAAGGAAGGGAGAAAGGGAATTGCATGGATGGTGGAAGGATACCCTCACCGTTATACAAAACACATATATGAAGATGTGAGGAAAAAAAGAAAAAAAAAAAGAATAGCGTTAGATTAGGTAGAGAGAAGTGATGGGAGGGGAGGGGAGGGGAGGGGCTGGGGGGATAGGAAGGATAGTAGAATGAAATTATTATTCTGTGTGTATATATGTGACTGCATGACTAATATGATTCTGCAATCTGTACACTCAGAAAAATGAGAAATTATATCCCATCTGATTCAATGTATGATATGTCAAGGTCATTGTACTGTCATGTGTAACTAATTAAAAAAAATAAAATTAAAACAAATTGGAGAAAAAAAGAATCATTTTTTTAAAAACACTTATTAGTTATCAATGGACCTTTATTATATATATTTATATGCGGTGCTGAGAATCAAACCCAATGCCTCACACATGCTAGGCAAGCACTCTACCACTGATCTACCATCCCAGCCCAATGTGTTTTCTTCTTGCAGAAAATTCTAGGCATAGTCCGGAGAGCTTGACTTCTATTAATCTCATCGATGGCCTCCAAAAGGGTTCAGATTATCTAGTGAGACTGCAACATTTCTGATTTCTAACTACCTATTTTAAAGGCAAGTGTAAGACCTACAAATTTCAGGTTTATATGCTAAAAAGTGTAGATTCCACTTTATCCTTTCATGGACACCTGTTCCCACTGGAAATGAATGACTACTAGCAACTATAGCAGCCAATTAGCTTTATTGATTTGAGATGTATCATTAGTCTCATCTTTAAAGCTAGAGTCATACAAAAAATGTACAAGGATGTTACCAATATAAAGTCCTCTGCAGAATCAATTACCATTAAAACACATTTAAAAAATGGGATTTGGAAGGTTTTTTTCCCCATAAAGATGGGTAGCTTAAAAATTAACAACAGCAAAATCAGTTTTTTAAGCAAGTGCACTTTCAACGACAGGACAAAATATCCTTAAAAGCTTCATCTTATTAATACAATTATAGGTAACACCAGACAAATTAGAATCAGTTTTGCTTCCTTTGATTATAAAATAAGAATACATGAGCCCATCCTTGTTTTCCCCATTGTTGATATCAAGTATTGATCCTTAAGTTTTAGTGGGTCCTAGGCCCTTTTGAGATATGAAATAAAATATGGGACCTCTTCCAAGTACTGCACATATACAAACTTAATCATAAAATCTACTCATAGTCCCTCTAGTTTCAAAACTTCAAACTAGAAGCTAGCGCAGGGAGGAAGTTTTAAGAACTCAAAACAAAATTCATTCAGGGTTGTAGGAGAAAAGTTAACGTGCCTGTCTTCTGGTCTCCTTCTTGGTAGAAGTCACGGGCTTTTTGTAGTTTCACGCTTCCAGATGCTCAGTCACAGCACACTTCAGAAGCAGTGTGGGAGCCGAAGTCATATTTCTTGTGGCCCTTGAGCCAGCCAGGACCCTGAGCTGAGAGTTGCTCCCTGGCCAGCACCAGTAGCTCAGCCACCAGCAACCGCCCCCACGACTTGCAGTTGGCTCACCAGATGCTGTATCCCGGCAGCCAGGTCTGATGGCCTGAGGGCAATCACTGCAGCTGGTGTGGCAGTGGGCTCTGCTCTTGAGCACACACTGGGCATGCCATCACTGGGGCTTCAGTGGTGGAAGTAATGCTAGGCCCTCAAAGCCTGAAATTACCAGGAGTCTCAGGGAACCCAGCCCACACAGTAGCAGTTGCTTGGTGGCCCTCGCTTTTATGAGGTAAAACATTTTTTTGATGTTTGCCCAGAACCAGGGTGATGTTAAGCTCTGTGAGGGTTTCAGTGAGGTGCTAAAACAGTGCAGAATTTCAAATGGTTCGTCTAATCAAGAAGTTCAAATTGCCAGGCGTGATGGCACATGCCTGTAATCCCAGTTATTTGGAAGGCTGAGGCAAGGGGCTCCAAGTTCAAGGCCAGCCTCAGCAACTTAGTGAGACCTCATTTCAAAATAAAAAATAAAAAGGGCTGAGATGGAAGTGACTAAGTGGTTAAGCTTCCCTGTGTTCAATCCCTGGTATGGCGGTGGGGGCGGGGGGCGGAGTTCAAATTGAAGAAGTAGAAAATCGGCTTTAATAACCAAGTTACTTTAGCATAAAAATGTAATTGATAGCGAAAGTATAAAATGTAAAACCATAAGTTAAATCTCTCTTAGTAGCTTCATGTTTCCCAATGGCAATGGAAGGATGTTTTAACTGAGTTCACTGAATTGATGCTGAATTTGGGGCTGGGCGATTGTGTGGCCTCCTTAACCAGCTGTTTTGATGTTATTCTTAGTGAGTTAATTAGAATAAGGTGATTTTTCTTCCAAAAAAAATATATTAATGTGATTCTTTTTCTACATTAATTTGAAAACAAATCACCTTGGAGATAGTTAATATTTTCAAGAACTTTTCCCATGATATCTTTAATTTCAAAAAGTGAACTATATAAAATCTAGTAGTATATGACTCAAAAATTAGTCTCAATTAAACCACAATTAAAGAAAAGCTCTTGGATTTTTAAAAAAATATTTTTTAGTTTTACATGGACACAATATCTTTATCTTGTTTATTTTTATGTGGTGCTGAGGATCGAACCCAGTGCCTCATATGTGCAAGGCAAGTGCTCTGTCACTGAGCCACAACCCAAGCCCTGGAATTTTTTTTTTTTTTAATGGAAAACTTGTTCTCAGTTCATTCAAGATTTCTCTATCAGGACTTTTTTGTTTGAGCCAAGAGTCTTACTAAATTGTCTAGGCTTCTCCTGGGATCAAGTGATTCTCCACCTCAGCCTCCTGGATAGAGGGTGATATGGGCTCACTCCACCACATGTGGCTCCATTAGGATTTTTGATGATTTTATTCAGGGTCACAGGTGAAACTGTGGTAAAAACATTTCATTTATACCACACTGAAGGACACATTTCCCACCATTTATTAATAACTTTATTGAGATATAATTCACATATCCAATAATTCATCCCTATAAATTACACAACTCAACAATTTTTTAGTTTACTCAGATTTATACCACCGCCATCACAATTCAATCACTTTAGAACATTTTCATAAAACCCAAAGGAAATTATGTACCCATTAGCAGTCAATCCCCATTATCTACTAAACAAAAATTCCAGTCTTGGGAAACCTCTATTTCTGTCTCTATTTGTTTACCCTGGACATTCCCTTTAATGTCTATATAACATATGGTCTTTTGTGACTGCCTTCTTTCACTCAGCCTGGTATATTCAAGGTTCCTCATGCTGTAGCAGATATCTGGACTTCATTTCTTTCTTTTTTAAAAAACATTTATTTTTTAGTTGTAAGTGGACACAATATCTTTATTTTATTTTAATGTTGTTCTGAGGATCGAACCCAGTGCCTCACACATGCTAGGCGAATGTTCTACCTCTGAGCCACAACCCCAGCCCAGGACTTCATTTCTTTTTGTGAGTAATAGCTGACTGTATGAACAGACCACATTTGTTAGTTGACATTTGGTTAGTGGACATTTGGGCTGTTTCGAGTTTTTGTCTGTGTAATTCTGACAAGTTTTTCTGTTGCATAGTGCTTAACTTTGAACAACAAAAGTCAGAAAGTCAAAAAGAGAAGGATATTAATAGCAATAACAAAACTATACATGATCTACTTTGCCATAATTTTAGATTTTTCAACCATTTCCAAATGCATATTCATAGGTCCTTGTCTTGACAGGGAAACTGGCATTGTTACACTGCTTAAGAACTAAGAAATCCTTGGAGCTGGAGCTGGAGCTCAGTGGCAGAGTGCTTGCCTAGCATGTGTGAGGCACTGGGTTTGATCCTTAGTACCACATTAAAAAATATACAAATAAAGGCATTCTGTCCATCTACAACTACAAAAAAATTTTTTTTTAAATTAAGAAATCCTTGAACGTTAGATGTTCACTAAGATCCCTTCTTAAACTAAGGGAACAACTTAGTCTTTCTATTACTTCTCCTTGAATAGAAAAGACCATAAAGACCATGTTGCAGATGTTCTGTGTCCTGGGGAATAAACAACAAATATCACTGAGCCGCTTGCAAGCAGCAAGCACAGGAGACTGAGCCTTGGACAGAACTGATCTCATGAGCATGACTTGCCAAGCTGCCCTGGAGTGCCCTGTTTGGGTCTCAAATACTTGGAGCCCTCACCAATTTCCAACTCTGATGGGCCTTCTTTCTTGCTACTAATCTGCTTGTCCTTAGGCAGTGTTCCATAACCCCCGCCCATAGAGACCCTCACTGCAGACTCTACCCTGCCAATGATCTCCATCTCTGAAAGTATGGACCCAACAGCAACGCAGGCTTCTATACTAGTTTAATACCCTCTGGGCTCTAGGTCTGCCATGTGCTTTCAAGTGGAGCAAGAAACTCAGGGGGTGCTCAGTGACTGTGTGGGCATGTATGACCTATAGGATTTGCAATCAAGAATACGTATGTGAGGTTAAAAAGACAAAAGAAATTTTTGGGGGGATGTGTGATGCTGGGGATTGAACCCAGGGCCTTGTGCATGTGAGGCAAGCACTCTACCAACTGAGCTATATCCCCAGCCCAAGACAAAAGAAGTTTATGAACTTAGCTGCATTTATATTTTATTAAATGTTGAACATTGCTCCAACAATCAAAGCACTTGGGAACCTCAACGTATTCCTAAGGCTCTCTCATCAGCTATTGTAGAATTATATTTACACAACTTCATTCACTAAATTTATCTGAAAGGAACACATTCAGAGGCATAGAAAGCACTTTCATAAAGATTTCCTTCATTAGAATCAAGAAGAAAAAACACCAAAAGGAAGGTTTAAGTAACCAATTTCTTCCTTTGCTTTGCATTTCAGAGTACTCTTACTCTGGATTCTTGGAATTAACTTTATTGAAATCCAGTGAGTTTTACCCGATGCCAGCATGGGAGGCACAGCATGGAAGACTGAGTCACAATTTACTGCTGGGGGGCCCTGCTAAGCTTTGCCATTCTTTCAGAGGAGGATTTCCCTGGGAAGCCAGCTTTTTTAGGTAGTCACTGGGCTCCAGGTGGGGAATATCAGGATTCTGCCTGTAGTACTTCTGCAACGTCTCCAGAACTGTGGGCAACCCAATTGTGGAAGCATAGAACATGGGCCCACCCTTGTGCCTTGGCCAGCTACACCCATTCAAGTAGATGGCATCAATGTGCTCTGGGCCAGCAGCCATCCCTTCTCCCAAAATACGGAACCCTTCATTGATGAGTGCATACAAGCAGCGCTCAAGGATCTCATCCTTGCTAATGACACGGGGTTCAATATGATGGGTTTCTCTGTACTGTGACAGAAATTTGGAAAGCCAGGGATCAGGTTTGTGAATCCTTCCCAATGGCTTGTCATACTGAAACCACCCCCGCCCTGTCTTCTGCCCATAGCGTCCTGATTCACAGAGCATATCAGGAATCGGGCAGTATCTTCTAGTACCCCGCTTTCGGACAGGAGTACCAGGAGGTAATGTGGGTCCAGTAAGACCTTGATCCTGGCGAACTTTCCAACCCACATCCAACCCAGCAAGGTCAGACCCTCGAAAGGGTCCCATTTTAAAACCAAACTCCTCCAGCACCTGATCTATCTCCTCTGGCTTGCTACCTTCTTCTAACAAGAAATATGTCTGGTCAAAATAAGGGACTAGCATTCGATTACCAACAAAGCCATGGCAGTTGCCTACGACTACGCCAATCTTCTTAATCTTTTTGGCTAAGTTCATAACGGTGGCAATGGTGGTGGGGGAAGAATGTCGGCTAGGAATAATCTCTAACAACTTCTTTACATGAGCTGGTGTGAAGAAGTGCATGCCAATGACCAAATGCGGCCGATCCGTGGAAGAAGCAAATTCATCCACGTCCAGGGCTGAAGTATTGGTGCACAAAAATGCTTCTGGCTTGCACACAGCTGACAGTTCAGCAAAGACTTGTTTCTTCAGCTTCATATCCTCAAATACTGCTTCAACAACTAAGTCTACGCTAGCAAGCTCCTTCATAGATGAACTGAACCTGAGTTTTGGTCCTGACCAAGGCTGGTCATTCTGTGGCATTTCGGATGCTGCCTTTTCCAAGCTGGAAGTTATTATCTTCTTTGCAGTTTTGAGCTGCTTTTGGTCTACTTCTACAGCAACCACAGGAATTTTCGCCCTTAGAAAAGTAATGACAATGCTTCGGCCCATGGTTCCCAAGCCTGCAGAGACAGTGAAGGAGAAAATGAATGATTCAATGGATGGGGAATTCGAAACTAGCTTATTGGACCACAGTTTCTATGGCAATGTGCCATATTGATACCAGCCCTACCCTGCCTTGTTGCCCATATCGTTCTGATTCACAGAGCATATCAGGAATCGGGTAGTATCTTGTATTATCCCACTTTTGGGCAGAAGTGCCCGGAGGCAATGTGGGTCCAGTAAGACCTTACCCCTGGCAAACTTTCCAAACTACATCCAACCCAGACAGATGTCAGAGCTTTCTAGTGGGCACAAGAGAGCAGTGGAAGACTACATCACAAATTGATGGTGGTTTTGAGGTAGGAGGTGTGAATGCATCCAGGGACCACAAAGACAAGAAAATTGATCCCAAATACTTATCTGCAAGAGTGAAATGCCATGCTTGAAATGTGCTACAAATATCAATCACAGTTTGGAAATCCTGGAGTGAGAGATTCATACAGAGAAGGGTTAGAGAGGAGTAAATAGTGCCCACAGTCTGGAGACAGACAGCCAAGGTCAGGCCCTCACACCACTAGAGTTTAGCTCACTCTGGAAAAGGTTAGCATCTCTAGGCCTCACACATAAGACGAAGGCAGTTTGAGG
Organism: Marmota marmota marmota; assembly: GCF_001458135.2. Lineage (NCBI taxonomy): Eukaryota > Metazoa > Chordata > Mammalia > Rodentia > Sciuridae > Marmota > Marmota marmota. The sequence goes on from NW_025999969.1 coordinate 1,810,335, forward strand.
ACTTGGGAGAGAATTACTGGAGCTAACAGGAGTAATGGGGTTCAGCATAGAACCTGGGACCTGGTGTCCTGAAGTAAATGTTAGCTCTTGACATGCACACATTTGGAGAAGCCCATGAACCGCCCCCACGTGCTTACCAAGGACACCAACTGAGGAGATGGGTCGTGCTGATGCTGTTTTCCATGAGGCCCCAGAGGGAGTGGACCATTTACTTGCATTCTTTTCAGCAAAGAAAGCATATTGCAGGGCTCTAGCCTGCCCTGATCCCTGAAGGTACATAAACAGCTCCGCTTCCTCCTTGATGCCCACTTCATAGGGATACTTCACAGAGGCCTGGACTGCACGGACACAAGTCTCCGGAGCCAGGCACCCAGGGTACTGCTTCTGCATCTTTGCAAAGGCTTCCCTGAAAATGGTGTCCATGTTGGGCAAGCTTGGCACTGGCTTGTTCAAGATTCTGCGGGATTCTAAAGGTTGATCTGAAAAGAATAAGCATGATCAGAGATTTGAGAATGTTACTTAAACAAAGGAAATTGATTATATAATAACAGCAGCAGCAGCAACAACAACACCTGGTTCAGATTCAAAGTACAGAAGTACATACTGTTCATCAAGATATTTAATGGAACACCAATACCATATTTCTGACATTTTTGTAACTTAGTCCTATAAGAGAATCTAAGAGAATCAAAGGATTTTAAGTTACCAAATGAATGCATAAAAGTTATATTCTTTTAACCCCTATTATTTTTAGTTATAGAAAAAAGTTCAGAATTACTATTTGAGATCTGAAATAATCTGAACACTATTCTTAAAAATATGAAACCTTTCAATTACCCATGATAGAAGACATTGTAATATGGTTGGAAGAGAACTGAAAGTTCATTATAAATCTTTCAAGATTGGCTATTTGATTTCAACACATAGAAAAAAATTAATCAAATAGTGCTGGGAGAACTGAATACCCAATTCAAAATTGATTAATTAATTAAATTAAATAATGCATAGATCCTTACCTAGCACAATCTATCAATGAATCATAAATCCATTGAAGAATAAAAACTGAGCTTTGGGGGCTGATCAGGAGGATTGTGAGTTCAAAGCTTGCCTCAGGAGCTTAGCAATGCTCTGAGCAATTTAGCGAGACCCTCTCTAAGTAAAAGATAAAAAAGGGTAGAGATGTGGCTCAGTGGTTACCCTGGGTTCAATCCTGGTATTAATAAAAAGGTCAGGGGGTGGGTACTGTAAGAATTTCTAGAAGAAAATAGGAACATTTTTATGTTCTTAGGCTAAGTGATATCTTATATAACATCAAAAGCATAATCCATAAAGGAAAAGTAATTAATAAATTGAACAAATTAAAATGAAAGACTTTTATACTACAAAGGACATCATTAATAAAATGACATGAAAATCCATAGGAGAAAATATTAGAGTAGTGGGCAGAAAGTGTCATCCTCTAGATGTCCATGTCCCAATCCCCAGAAACTATGAACAAATCAACTAATCTGGCAAATGGATTTATACATGTAATTAAGATTAAAGACTGAGATGGGAGGTAACCTTCTATTATTTGTGTGGCCCAATATAATCACCTGGGAGAAATTCAATAACCAGAAAGGATCAGAGGTATATCATGTGATGGTCTGGACCTGCTGGCAATGCTGTGGATTTCATATGGGAGAAGGATTCTAGTTACTCCATATTATTACCAAATATTAATACCAAATAACACTTGGTATTGATGTCATTTTTACTACACTCATTCCAGTGATTCTGTATCAGCTATCTATAGCACATATTTCATACAAAGCTGTGATCCAGATTTGGCTTCTAGCTATTGTCATCTCAGGGATAACTGGGGGAGGACCTGCTTCCAGACTCACTCAAGGGGTTGTTAGTTGGATTCAGTCCCTTTTGTGCTTTTGGACCAACAGCCTCAGTTCCTCCCTCACTATGGGATGAGGTCACCCTCAATTCTTTGCCACATGGCTTCTCCACAGGGCCGCTCACATCCTGTCACTGGCTTCTGTCAGTGTGAGCAAGTGAGTAAGCAAGAGATGGGCAAGACTACAGCCAGAGCCTGTTGGTAACCCAGCCTCAGAAATGACGCCCTATTATTTGAGGCTGTCTACACATTCACTGTAATTTTAACGTACGTTTCCCTTCATGGTGATGTTGAGCCTTTATCACATGCTTATTAGCTATTTGGATATCATACTCTCATGGTTATGTATGTGCTCAAGTTTTGCTAACATTTGTATAAAAGAGTAAATATGTGACAAATTGTAGATGCCAAATGTCCAGCTATTACAGACACTATTTTCTATCAGTGCTATTTCAAGAGTAAATCATTGTATGAAAAATGTATGTCTTAGTTATGTACACAGGATTCATACCAAGCTTATAAAGCAGCTCCGTTACAGAAAGACCTCTGACTCTGGCACTAGTGTGGAGCCTGTGTCCCAGGGATCATAGTCTGGATGTCATCATGTGCACAGGGGGCATTATGAAATCTCATCCCCTTGTTGTAAGCTATGAGGCAAGCCTGTTCCTAATACTTGACTACTTGCAGAGTTGAGAAGAATGCTTTTCTAAATGAATGATGTCCCACCTGGTTAGAGCAGCACTCAGGAGAGGAGCAAAGACAGTGGTTATTAGCATGAGGGCCCTGCTGACCCTGTTGCTTTGGAGAAATGTGAACCGTACTCAAGAGACCCACAGATTACTTGCTCAACTATTCAGTCCTCAATGTGAGGAGAGGCAAGCTCAGCAGAGAAGGATGGGACAAGCTACAGTCCACTACTGGCTCCTGTTGAGAGCCACAGCCAAGGGGCCCCAGCAAACTTTCAGACTGCCAGCTGATGATTGGCTCACAGCGGCCCCAGCAACATCTAGCTGATTGGCTCCTCTTTGGTGATGCTCATTGGGCTGTTTCCCTGCCCTTTCAGACCACGGAGCTGCTCATTGGGGGACTTTTTTGGCTCTGCCCAGGCAACCCAGCCAATCGGCCTCAAGAGCAGGAGGATTGTGGGAGGTGGAGAGGCTTGTGGTTGAGAGAGAGGCTTGTGGGAAGCCGGTGGTGGCAGTTGGGCTCTGAAGGTTTTCCTGAGGAGCTTTTTTGTTTGGCGTGTGTGGTTCTAAAAATAAAGTTCGTTTCTTTTGACAGGTGGCTCCTGAATCGTGCCCAGCCAGACTGCGGCAGGCTCCATTCATTGGTGACCTAGAAGGGAGGCAAGAGTGGACAGTGGGGAGAGCAGGAGCGGGAGGACATGTATGTAGAGGGCAAGTGGATAAGGAAAGAGGCGCAGCTGTCTGCATTGTGACCTGAACCTACTGCTGGCTTAACCCACACCATGGAACAGGGCAGATGGATCTGGATGTCCCAGAGCTGGAGCTCTGTCCTGCCACACTGCTGCTGCTCCCACCATGCCTGGGGCTGCCTCTCAACAGCACAGTCATATCAGATTTCTTTCAAGAGTTTAAGATGCCTACCCAGGGCCCACCACAGATTTAGTTAAGAATCCTTAAGGGTGGGGCCTGAGCCGGGCAATTTTTTTAAAAACAATTAATGACTTTTTAAAATAACCTTATTTATTTATATTTTTATGTGGTGCTAAGGATTGAACCCAGTGCCTCACACAAGCACTCTACCATGCAGCCACAACCCCAGCCTAAGCAGGATGATTTTTAAAAGAGTTTTTTACAGTTGTTTTGAGCTATACCTCCAAAAGGTCCAAGAGCAGGGGGTGTGTCAGCCACTGTCTCTGGGACAGCCGCAGGGTCTGGCAAGTTTGTCTGAGGCCAGTAATTGGAAAGAATAAAAGGGAGAAAATGAGCAAACCAACAAGAAAAGAAAAGCCTGCTTAATGGAATGAAGCAATTATTTCTGACTCACGTAATCCTGTTATCCTGGGATCCTCAGAACCTCTCAGGCTGTGTGTGGGCATCCTGGGAGCTCTCCCAGGCACCTGTCCAGGACAGCCTAGAGCCAAATGAAGCACATCCATGGGACAGGTTTGGTCAGGGCGCAGTCAGCCAGCTTTTCCCTGCCTCGTCTCCTGTCTCTCTCTTTCTGTGGCTGTAGTTGAAGGATGCTGTTTTCTTCCACTGTTGGGTTATTAGCAAAGAACACAGGCAGAACTTCCCCTTTACATCTATAGGGACAGTTGTTTGGAAAGTATTTCTTCTACACTTGGTAATCTTAATATCACTCAGAGCAGTGTTGAGTGGAATACTTTTTCTTTAGCCACTGTGTATGGTTTAGTTTTGTTCTCCATGTACCATGGTGAGAACTATCAATTTTGATCTTACTAAGTTGTTAAATAAAGTTATGATACAGTTGTAAATGAGTCACTCAACAGTACCTACAGAATAAGAGCCTAGTATGGGCAGGTCAGCAGTACTTGCCCAGGGAAAGCTGAAGAGAGGCACTATGTAGTGATTCGGGTATACTCATAACTGAACTCTTCATTGGCCCATTCACATGAATTTTGACTTCATTCTATTCGGGATCATAAAGATGAAGATGAAGTATACTCAAATTTTGATAAAACAATGTACAAAATTGTACTTATGAAAAAAGAAAAGAAGTTGATAATTTCTCCCTCACCCTTCTGCTAACCTGACAGGAACAGATTCTCTCTGCCTAAGCTAAAGAGCAACTCAGCATGCAGTTCACAGAATTCCCTTCCTCAGACACACAGGACCGTCTGTCTTCTCCCTAGCTGTGATAGTAGCCTCTGTGCACCCTTGAGGCTCTACAAAGGATGAAACAACTGCACAGTCACAGGCTTCAGGGAGATCACCCACAGTAAGTGGTCAAGAGGAGGCTCAATGTGGACATGAGCTCAGTCCTCCAATGTGAAACAGGGTCACTCTGTATTTTGAAAGTTGTTTATATAAATGTTCACGGAGAGTAAAAAGAAATTACAAAGAGCAAAAGGTAAAATGAAGGAGAAGGCCCAGGAAACAACTAAGGTTTTTTGTTGTTGTTTTGTTTTTTTAAAGAGAGAGAGAGAATTTTTTTTTTTTTTAGTTTTCGGTGGACACAACATCTTTATTTTTATTATCATGTGGTGCTGAGGATCGAACCCAGCGCCCTGTGCATGCCAGGCGAGCATGCTACCGCTTGAGCCACATCCCCGGCCCCAAGGTTTTTTAAAAGCTACAAATCCAAATGAACAAATACACAAAGTTCTTTGGGCAGAATTTGAATTATTCAAACGGCCAATAGCTCAGCACAGCCATAGCCAAATAGACAAAGAGAAAGCACCAACTTGAGGCTCCCAGGTGGATGTGCCCTGGGCCCATCCCTGCTGGATAGGGGGGCACAGAGCCACAGGGTGTTGGTCTTTGCTCTCACTTGCAGCTTCACGCCAGAAATGCACACATGGGGACTAGGAATTTTCACTCAGTTCTGGGACAAGCCAGCTGCTGGCCACATGCAAGTGCAAACCGATGGCCTCTCACAGGACCCTCCCCTTTCCAGGTGAGCCAAAGCAAGCAGGTCTGGCCCAGGAATCCTGCATTCCTCCACTAAATCTATTGCACTGCTATAGACTAAGGGGCTTCATATAACAAGAAAATTAAGATGTGTAAAGCTAATTAGCTAAAACAGCCAACTCTCCGGAATATGTTGTAAAGTTTGTAGAGAGATCTGCAGCGACTTCCCAAATCATATCTGTAGATATGTAACCTTCTATAGTCCTGTCTTACCCATAACTGTTTCCAAAAGTATTGACTAGAATATTGACCACTGGGAATCCCCTTCCCTCTCTCCTTTCCTATAGGATGTGGAAATTAAATAAGTCTTCCTAATCTTTTCCTTTTGTGTCTTTTAATTTGTTTATTTATTTATTTATTTATTAACTGAACATTTGAGCAGTGAGAAGGGGAACAGGCTGAATTAATGCAATTTTTTTTCAAATGAAAAATGGGAATTTAAAACATTTACATCCATTATTTAAATTGTGATATCATTCACATACCTCAAAAGTCACATGGCTTTTTAACCACACTTTTCATAACTGACTTACTGATGTGTTTAAGACCTTAAGCAGTATTTACAAGCCATGTAGAAAAAGTAAATCCCAGAAAATGTTGTCTCCATTTTTACCCTCCCTTCCTCAATGGTTCTCAAAGAGTGGTCCCCAGAAGGTAGCATTATCATCACATAGGCACTTGATAGAGATGTAAACTTTTGGTCCTTACCCTATATGTAGTGAATCAGAAAATAATGAGTGGATCCCTGCAATCTATGTTTTAAGCCAATCAAGAGATTCTGATACACAGTAAAATTAGAGAACCATTGCTCCATGTGAAGACAATTGCATTAGCTTTATTGAAAAACAGATTAACACACATGCATGTATTCATTTATAATAAATTTATATGTATTTAATATTAATTAGTGCATTAGTATTTTGTGGATCCTCCCTATCAAGTTTACACCAATTTTGTTTTGTCAAATATAACCACATTCCTATAGCTACCTTTAAAAGCAAACAAAGGAAAATTAAACAACAACAAAAAAAAGAGGAAAGCATTGAGAGAGAGAGTGAACAAAGACAAATAAAAGGGAAAAAATCAATAAGCACAGCTAAACATTTTGTGAACTAACAAGCAGCAAGTGTAGATAAGATTCCCTGAGTCAGTCCTTTGTTGATCAGCCCCATTTCTCTACCTTCTGTCCCTAGCATTTATGTATGACAAAGCAGCACCAAGATATCACAGAATTTCAAACATTGGTACTCATTAAAAAATAAAAGTAATCAGTAAGCATACTAGAGTTTCCCAAGGAATTTTAATTACTAAACCCCAAAAGAGATGCAGGACAGCCACTTAAGTTGTAGTTAAGAACCAAACACTCACCATCCTGCCCACCCAAAAGAATGGGGTCTTATTTAGAATAAAATTTATCCTATGCTTGTACGATTTTATCAAAATGGATTCTACTGTCATGTATAACTAAGAAGAACCAATAAAATAAAATTTAAAAAAAAAGAACCAACACTGAGAGCTCGCTTGTAGCCTTTGCATTCTTGCAATATAGTTTGAAACTAATTAATTTTGAGGAGCACTTTCCTTTTATGAATAATGAAAATAAGACCCCAAAGAAGAGATCTATTGTGGTCCACATGACTCAGGCTGAGATCTGAATCCAGGTCTTCTATCATCCAGTACTGAGTCTTCTCTATGAGACTGCACCCCTTCCACATTGGTGGGACCTCCATTTTTTCTTTCAGTAAATTTAATGATTCAGATACTAGGAAAAGATACACACATACACACACACACACACACACAAATATAGATAGATGCATAGATTTTTTTTTTAATCAAGAATCTCAGTTACCTACCACTCCAGTAAAACTTCTGTTTAAAAAACTATTATATCTTCTGATAAGAGTTTTCCTTATGCAAATAAGTATATGAACCAGTGATATTTGTGAAATTTCCTTTCTGGGTTTTTTTCTTAATATTATATGTAGCAGGGCTCTGTGGTGCATGCCTGTGATCCTAGAGGCTTGGGAGCCTGAGGCAGAAGGATCACAAGTTAAAAGCCAGCTTCAACAACTTAAGAGGCCCTAAGCAACTTAGTGAAACCCTGTCTCAAAATAAAAAAATAAAAAGGGCTGTGAATCTGGCTCAGTGGTTGAACACCCTTGGGTTCAATCCCTGGTACCAAAAAAGGGGAAAAAAAAAAATATATATATATATATATATATATATATATATATATGTATACACACACACACATACACACACACACATATATATATAATATGTATCTGTATTTGCAAGTTTTTCATTTTTCTTCAAAAATCGAAGTTCCAATGGTTAAATGGAGTTGCTTCTTTGATTTCCATCATTAATTAGGTAACTAATCCTATAAAATTAAGATAAAAGTTGTTTCCAATATTTTATATTGACAAAGATCCAGTGATCAATACTATGCTCAAATCTTTGTACTTCTGTATATAATTTATACAGAAGTTATAATTTCTCTATAGTAAATTACCAAGAATAGAAACACTAAGTCAAAGACATGAGTAATTTATTTTATTTTATTTTTTATTTTTTTAACTTTTATTTATTTTATGTGGGGCTGAGGGTCGAACCCAGTGCCTCATGCATACGAGGCAAGCATTCCACCACTGAGCCACAACCCCAGCCCCTCTTTTTATTTTTTGGTATTGGGGATTGAACCCAGAGGCGCTTAACCACTGAGCCACATCCCAAGTCCTTTTCTATTTTTTATTTAGAGAGAGTCTCACTAAGTTGCTTTAGGGACTTGCTATGTTGCAGAGGCTGGTTTTGAACTTGCTATCCTCCTGCCTGGGTCTCCCAAGCCTCTGGAATTACAGGCTAGCAATGGCATGCCTGGCAAATATATGAATACTTTAAAACCTCAATACCTGAGTGCCTAATTGCCCTCTTAATCGGATGTATTACAATCAGTACAATGAGCACGTATTTAAACTTAATCTCGCCCCATTATTTTTCTATCTTTTCTTATTTGCTTTGCAAAATTTAGTGACTTTTAATGATTCTTTCATTAATCAAGTTTAGAAAGCATTTCACAGTTAAGTATGCACTTACTTTACAACCTGGTAATCCTACTCTTATTAATTTACCCATGAGACATGATAATATACACTTACAAAGACCTATCAAGTTCTGGAGTGGAAACAAATTAAATGTTCATCAGCTGATGAATAGATAAAAAATTGGAGTTTACCCACATTATGGAAATTTTTCAGTAATCCAGTGTAACTTAACTCAAGATACAAAAACATATGAACTCAAAAGCAATGTACTACATGAAAAAATCCGGACACAAAGACACCTTCTGTATGCAGGATTCTATCTACATGAAATTCTAAAAAACATAATACTACAGTGACAGGAGGCAGGTCACTGGTGGCCTGTGGCCAAGTGAAAGACAAGGGGACCTACCAGAAAGTGTCTTGAGAATGCTTTCTTGGGTGACAGAGCTGCACTTTGGTGTGGCACTGGGAACATGACTATCACTGTCACCAACACTCACCACTCTATTCTTGGCTTGGATGAATTTATTGTGTGAAAATTACACCTCAGTGAAGCTGAGGGGGCATTCTGAGCTGTGTGTGGTCTAAAAATACTACTTGATTCTAGAGTCACAAAAGAAGCCAAATTAGATCTGCAAAATAAATAAATGAATATGTGAAGCTGAAAAAAACAGAAACAGAACCAAAAATAATTTTGTAATGCTTGAGAAAATTATCATACTGCAGGCTAGAAAAAAATCAAAACAAGCAAAGACTAAATGTTTAAGAAATTGTGGGACAAAATATCTTTACTTCGTGCCTATTTCCTTTCAGTTCTTGTGTGTATTCATACATATTCTATGTAAGTATAATTATAAGATATATATGAATTTAGATAGATAGATAAAGATAGTTTTTATTTTGCTTTGTTTTTTGTGTGGCTAAACCTTGAACCCAGGGGTAGGCCTTGCTCTACCACTGAGCAATTATGCAGCCATGTACATTAATATCTTAAAACATTTCTGGATCACAAGCACTTGACTTTATGTGTATATTGTCTTCATGGTTATAATTTAAAATAGTTACACGTAATTGTTCAAAGCCAGAACTACTGGTGAAATTACCAAGTTTTAAAGCACATGAACCTCAATGTTAGGATGCCACCAAGTGGACAAATGATGTAAGGTTCAATTCAAGTGGATAAAACAGAAATGTTACGTGTCATTTGAATTTTTAATTTAACACTTAAAATTAACTTTAAAACAGAGTAAGAAAGGAAAATTACACCATTTTATAAGTATACTAGGCCATGATTTTCATTTATTTCTTGAAGAAATTTAATTCTCAAATCAGAATTTAGAGAAATTCAGGAAAACAGCTGAGGTGTTTATAAACTAAAACCCCGGGAGTAAATGTTGACCTGGGTATATCTTGAGCCCCAGTGCAAAGAATAATATAAGGACCCCCAATTGTACACAGCCTTTGCTCTGAGTCAACCAAATGACTTCTAACAAAACAAGCAGCCCCCTCAGGAAGCTCTGTGGGGCAGACCCAGTGAAGACAGCCTGGAGGCAGAGGACAGCAGGCAGTCCACCTCCATTTGGGTGGGAACTTGCCAACTCTGTAGGAGCTACCAGTATTCTCTCCCCACAGTCCCTGGCCTCCCCCATTGCAAGCCTTAACCATTGCATTGGAACAGTAACTGACTGGAGCCACACTCAAAAGAAAACAAGACTTCAAGAGAGTGTTGGCCTGGGTCAGCAAAACAATAACTGTTTCCCAGGGAAGCTCTGGAATTACCCTGAGCCTTTGCTGCCACCAAGCGGGAGACCAGCACATACTCCGTCCTGCCTGTGGCCCAACACTTCTCCCAATTATTTATTTTGGGATTTTTTCCCCCACCCTGCTCCTTGCTCATTTAGAGCTCACAACCTCCACAAACTGAAAAGGAACAGTTAAAAAAATCAAGCAAATGAGCAAGCAAAGGAGATTGCCATGAAAGTAGCTCTTAGAGTTCCCTTCCACACTCCTGAGTGTGTAAAGCAAGAAGGCCTAAGGGATGGAACTTGCCCTGCTGAAACATGAGTTTCAGAGGCCAGGGCTTTACCGTGGAGAGTTAGGGAGCATGTCTTCTACTGGCTGAAGTGTGCTCCTCTATTTGTTTCAGCTTTAATTCTATTTCTTCACTGAAAACCCACTTCTGGTTTTAAAAATTCCAATGGCACAAAAGGGCGAACTGTAAAAAGTCTCCTTTAAACTGCTTCTGCTGGCTGACCAGAACCTCTCCCAGAGGCAACTACTCCATTTCTTGTGAGATTCTAGCATATATATTTTGTGCATAGGCCAAAAGTGACATCTGTCCATTCTCCCCATATATACTTTCTATACCATCACCCCTGATTATTGGCAAACTACCACAACTGATGTTATATCATTAATAATACAATATTTTGTGGAATTTATGCCATGTTAGTACATTTATTTTTAAGTTTTATCATCCTCTATCACATGGGTGACCCCTAAGGTATTTAAGGAGTATCTTATTAAAATGGACATTAGCTTGTTTCCAATCTTGTGCAGTTATCATCTTTATCTTCTTACCTAAAATTCTCAGGGCAAATTTGATTGCTGCTTCTACTGGATCTGAATCCACAACTTCATCCAGAATGCCCAGCTTAAGTGCTTCATCCGCCAAAATGTGTCTCCCTAAAACAAAGCAAATCAAAGAGTGATGTGAGATTAAAGTGAGAGCCCTGCTGTCTTCCCCAGATATAAACATCTGCTATTAAGAGAAGAGAACAAGGAACCTTGATGGCTGGAGTTGAAACATCATGCAGATGTAGCCAGAGACCTTGGATTCAGGGTGCAGCTCCACAGTTCCTGTTTTTGTGACCAGGAGGATGTGCACCAGGAACACAATTTCTTCACTGATCAATAGGAATAATTATGCTTATCTTAGTAATTCTGAGTATTATGTGAAAATCATATATTCTATTCTCTTAATAGTCTCTAAATAACTATAGAAGCACTTTACAACCTACAAATCTCTATAGAAATATAGAAGATGGTGACTGTTGGATAAATTGATAGAAGTGGCAGCAGAACTACTATCTATCTTGTACCTACCACACACCAGGACTGGAGTTGATTTACAAAATAGTCACCAAACATACATGTAGTTGAGTAGATAGGGGGAAAAAAGTTCTGTATCAATTAAATTGATGTTAAATAGGTCTAATGAAAGTTACACAGGACAAATGGTATAGTATTCCAATAGTTATTGGCTACCAAGATTCTCCACCCTTCCTTGGTTTGTAGAATATATTTTATGTGGTTGGGAGCCCTGGCTCCTACTATGTAAGCTGAAAAGGAATCAGAGCTGAGAGGTAATTGCTCTTCTAGTCCCAAGAAGCAATGGTGAAACAAGTGCTCTGTTGAGGGTCTGAGTCAGTCTGGTATCAATGACACTAAGCAATAGCGACAGTTTAAATCTCACCTCACAGGTGACAACACTGGGTGTCAGGAGTGGCGGTGCTAGCAACCTGCTGTGTTCAGGGTCATCTTGGCAGCCTCAGTATGGAAAAGGTCAAGGGCGTTACAGAAGTTTATCTGGGTTTGCATCACTAAAGATCTGTCCTGGCAGTTCTTTACCAGTTGTAAGATGTCATCAGATGTGCATATTCTGAAGTAGGGGTTGTGGCCTTAAGCACAGGGCCAGTAAGGAGACAATGACAAAGCATTTGCGTACTTGCAACTTTGGAAAAGGGTTCATCAAATCAGTCTTGGTGGCAATAATTCCTGGGTCTTCCCTGTCCTTCATGTGTTGGTAGATGCCGCCTCTACAACAAAAACCTCCATTCCTGGGTCCCGTGAGTTCTTCAGAGAGCTACAAATGGGTTTTCTTGACTACAGAGACAATTCAGTGATTTTCCAAGGGTCCTGCTAGAAAAGCAGTCTTAGGGCACTTTTCTGGAAGTGCCTTGAAAGCAGGCTTCCAGATCCTCTCCTGCAGTGCAGAGGGGGTGTGGAGTAGGTGAGTGATGTCAGGGGTCAAGTGTCCCATGTACACAGTCATTTTAGGTGAAGGTTAAGTAAATCAGCCTAACCAGGTTAGGGGCACTGAGGTGACATAAATGGAAGATGGAAACCTGGGTGCTAAAAGGATCTCTAGGACAGCAAAGCAGGGGAATGTGAGCCACCCACAAACAGAATGAAAAGCTCTTCATCTGTACTGATTTCTTCTGGCTTTAATTTCATGAAAAAGAGAGTACCACTGCCGTTCTTCCAGTGACAATCAAGTTCCAAGCATGCTTATTCTGTTTCAAAGAACAAATGTAACAGTGGTCCACTTTATGCTTTGAATATAGCCCTTGCTGCTCTGCCACTGCAGTTTACTTTTATTTTATTAATTTTTTTTAGTTGTTGATAGACATTTATTTTATTTATTTATATGTGGTGCTGAGAATTGAACCCAGTGCCTCACACATGCTAGGCAAGTGCACTAGCACTGAGCCCCAGCCCCAGACCTACAGTTTATTTTTATAATGGACTGTTTCTTTTTCTTCCTCTCTCCCTGCTCCTCCCTAATCTCTCCCTATCCCTACTTTGAGGAACAGGATTACCATTCTCCCCCATTTTAAGCAGATTTATCTTCTCTGGATAGGAAAAACTAATGCAGACTTTGGGGATGGTACCAGAAGATACAGAAATAACTGATATCTCCCAAATTAACAAGTGAAATTACAGCTTCAACAGAGAACATGTGGAATGTAGCCTTTGAGTCACCTCTTTAAAAGCCCCCTGTTCCTGCAGATGGGCAGAATCACAGCCTTTCAGGCAGGAGTCCCCTGTGTTTCTCCTTTGCTAGCAAAGCAATAAACATTTTTCCTTTTTCTCAAAACTGTGTCCTCGTTATTGGATTGGCATTAGGGACAAGGACCAAGCTTTCAGCAACATTAAGGACTTAAGATGTGCAAATCAAATCCTTGGGCTGTGCTTTAAACTTGTTTTTCCTAGGGCAGCCCTCAGTGTAGATTGAAAGGACACCCACAGAGTCCATGCAAAGTCCAGAGATCACACCACACACTGGAATCTCCTGCAAGAGATTTATTGTCAGTAGCATGAGGCAAACCGACAAGGCTGTCCCTTTGAGGAGAGCAGCAGTGTGTTAGCCCTCACAGACCAGCTTTATAGCTCACAGAGGAATTTCATAAGCTGCTTGGGAGTTGTGTTGTAAACCGGGGTGGGGCTGATCATTTAGCAGGCACATATTCTTATGGGAAGTTAAGCAGCATTGCCTTAGAATCGAAACTTCGGAGCCTCTAGATAAAATGGCTCCCGGCCTAAAATGGCAAATCTGATGCCAATATAGTTAACAACCCTTGTCCAACAGGCTCCAAGAAGAGCTCTGTGTAGGTCAATGTCAGGAGATCCCAAGGCAACTGAGTTAGAAAACATTCTCTTCAAGCCAGAGAATCTCAAATTTTTCCTGTTTTCTTCATCACTTCTTTTCCAAACTTTACTTTTTTTTTCTTCATGGAAACTTCCCAGATGTCATTCATAAGTTTCCCTGAAATTATACAGTCTACTCAAAAAGACAGGTGTATGATTCTAATGGTAGCTTTCTTTTAATTCACTGTGACCTTTTCTATGCAAATCAAAAAATCTGTCACCTTCTTGCTGTTTTTACTTGTTCTTCATCATGTTAAATATGGTGGCATTTCTTGAAGCGGTGCTTTAAGAATAGAACAATTCTAGTTTGCTTCATTTCTTCTTATCAAAGAAGCCAGTTTTTTTCCTGATTTTCCCTAAGATACTATCATCTTTCAGACCAATTACTGAAAACAGGGTCACAAAATTCTTCAATGTTCCCCTATATGCTTAATTCAGTAAACTTTAGGATTTACAGACTCATTTCACACCATTGCAACTCTTGATATATTTCATGCTGCTTTGTTTCCTTTCTGTTTTGTCTTTTGCACAATAAACTCTGTCATGGGCTGTGAATTTCTCTAGTATGTTGGATTTGAGCATCCTTTAAAGAATTCTAAATCAGACACTTAAAAATGACTCACATTATTTAAAATGTACTTATCATTGTAAATTAAAACAATTTTCACTAGATTTTTAAAATAAACTTAATACTTCAGTTTTTGTAAGTTTCCTCGCATAGTCTATAGGACTTATAACACCACCTCATCTAAAACAACAAAGCTATTTTAATGCATACAGAATCACATTATTGTTGATATTGTCTCATATGCAGTTTTATATCACAGTCTCTGTCAAAACATACAGATATCTTTTAGCAATTCTCAAACACTGCAGACTTAGAACCCCTATGCATTCTTATATATTATAAAGAATTCCAAAATCCTATTGTTTATATAGGTTATATCTATCAATATTTACTGTATTAGGAATTAAAATTGAGAATTTTAAAAAATGTTTCTATATTAAATAATTTTAAAATAATAGTGATAAATTCATTATAGTTTAACATATCCTTAGGCAAAATAAATAATTTTTTAAAATTTAATAATTTGCTCTTTTTTCTCATACATTCTTCAGGGTCAGTCTACTACTAAGATTTTCATCTTAATTTTACTCAGAAAACAGACATATATGAATAACAGTAAATAGCTAAGTTCTGTCATATCTAGGAGGGTTCTAAGCACACTGTATGTATTAACCTACCTAGTGTTCACCACCATATCACCCCTACTATTAAATGCATGTTTGAGAAATCTAAAGAAAAGAAAGATAAATTACCTAACATAGGATCTCATAATTAATTATACTTGTTTAGAGTAAACTCAGGTTTGTCTTACAAACCTGAATATTTGGTAAATCTAGAAGGGGATGGACAGTTACTGCTAAAGGATACCAAGTTTCTTTTTTGTGCTAATTTAGTGTTATATTATTCATAATCCCTATGTAAAAAGAAAAATTTCCATTTGTAGCTAATATCTTAATACTTGAGAAATGAAAATTTGTTATTTGTAAAGGAAAACTTGAAACTTGGCCTTGAAAATTTTGATTTTCAATCTTTTCTTTAAAAAAAAAAAACTTATCGTGAATATTTTTATACTTTTATTTTATTTACTTATTTTTATGTGATGCCTCACACATGCTGGGCAAGTGCTCTACCACTGAGCCACAACCCCAGCCCTTTGAATCTTATTATTATTAAGATTTCTAAACCAGATCTGAATATAATGTTCCCTATGTGAACAGCAATAATTCAACAAACTATAATACAACTCTAAATTTGATTAGTGCTTTGCATACACTTTCCTTCCATGATTTGCACATGGGATCATTATAGTAACATTTGAGAAGCTGTCAAGAGAAATATTGTTTCCATTTTATAGATGAGAAAATTTGGAGACAAAGTTAAACTGCCCCCTTTAAGGTTATATAGTAGCTAGTGGCCAGGCCAGGATTTTCCTAAATGCTGGTCCAGTTCCTCAGGTTGGTCTAGACAGTCACAGGCAAGGTGTACACTGACCTGATGTAATTAAGTCAAGTGCAGCAGGAATTCCAATGAGTCTGGGGAGAAGCTGGGTTCCTCTCGCACCAGGAAGAATTCCTAGTGTGACTTCTGGGAAGCCAACATGAGCCTGTCAGATTGAAGGTATAAAGGCCAACAATGAGGTAATACATTTATATCTAAGATGAACAATCCCTGGATTTCCTATACCCTCAAAAACATTGCTTCATTGGATTCAGCAAGAATTTCCACCGGGCAAACTAGTATATAGGCTCTCCTTTAATTAACAGCATAACCAGAGCTGTACTAAGTCTTCATGCTTAAACATACTTCTAGCTCTGGCACATTTTTTTGAATCAATTATGACCTGTCTCAGACAACAAAATTTTAATATCCTTCAGGAAAAGCTTTCTGGGAACTTGCAAGAGCCAGGAAGCATAGGTAAAGGAAAAGGAAACTCACAGAATGGGAGAGAGTATTGGCAGATTATAGATCTGATATAGGACTTGTATCCAGAATACACAAAGAACTTTCATAACTCCAAATAAAAAGACAATCAATTAAAACTGGACAAAGGATCTCTCTAAAGAAGGGATAAAATGCCCCAATCAACACATGAAAAGATGCTCAATATCACTAACTATCAGGGAAATGCAAACCTAAAGCACAACGAGATATAACTTGACACCCATTAGAATGAATACAAGAAAAAAGGCAGACAATGTGGAGAAGACAGAACACTCATACATGGAAGACAAAAAAGTAAAATGTGCAGAAATTTTGGAAAACAATTTGGCAATTTCTCAAAAGTTAAACGTGGATTTATCATGTGACCCAGCAAGGTCACGTAGTATAAATCCAAGGGCAATGAACACATAAGCCCACAAAAATCTCTTATGCGTGTTTTCAAAGCATCATTGTTCATAAAAAAAAAAAAATAGAAGCAACTGAAACATCCTTCAACTGATGAATGGATAAATAAAATGTGGTATAGCCATACAACAGAATATTATTCAATACTAGAGAGGAACAATGAACTGATTCATGCCACCATATGGATGAACCATAAAAGCATTATGCTAAATGAAAGAAACCAGTCATGAAAGACCACATATTGTATGAACTCATTTATATCAACTACCCAGAATAGGCAGAAAGGCAAAATTAACACCTTCCCAGGTAAATAAAAACTGAATTCATTGCTAGCAGTCCAGTCCTACAACAAATCCTTTCAGCTGGTATGAAAGGATACTTGAGAGTAACTAGAATTTACATGAAAAAACAAAGGACTCTGGTAAAGCACAGCTATGTAGATAAACATAAAAGACAGTGCTAACATTTCCTTGTTAGCAATCCATTTTTTAAAATATTTTTTTAGTTGTCAATGGTTTTTTAAAAAATTTTATTTACATATATGTGGTGCTGAGGATTGAACCCAGGGCCTCATGTACGCCAGGCAAGCACACTACCACTGAGCCAGAATTCCACCCCCTGCAATCCATTTTTATCATCACATTTAAAAGACCACTACAAAAACGATAAGCATAAACATACTGATGAGCATCCAATGTATAAACTTATAATTTGGGACAGTAACTGCATAAGGGGTGGGTAACAGCTATAGTGGAGAAAATGTTTACATACTATTGAAAATAAATTAATATAAATCTGAGCTAGACTTTTATAAATTGGGATATTAATTACAATCACTAAGGCCATCACCACTAAGAAAATAACTCAAAAGAATACATTAAAAGATATCAGAGGACAATTAACCGGGCACACTAGAAAAATACCTGTTAATCACAAGTGAAAGTATCAACCAAGGAACTAAGGAACAAAGACATAAAATGCAGAAAACAAAGAGAAAAATGTCAGAAGTTAATTTTTCCATATCAGTAAATATAGTAAATGTAAGCATATATTAAACTCTTTAATTTAGGGCTGGGGATGTGGCTCAAGCAGTAGCGCGCTTGCCTGGCATGCGTGCGGCCCAGGTTCGATCCTCAGCACCACATACAACCAAAGATGTTGTGTCCGCCGAAAACTAAAAAATAAATATATTAAAAAAATTCTCTCTCTCTCAAAAAAATAAATAAATAAAATAAACTCTTTAATTTAAAGGTAGAGATGGAACAAGGGATATGGCTCAGTGGTAGAGCACCTTCCTAGGAACGCTTAGGACCTGGGTTCATCCCCTGTAATGTGTGTGCATGCACACACATACATACATACATACACATGCACACACAAACCCAACCCCTCAAATAAAAACAGAAAACAAGGCAAGATAAAGAATGTTTAATAACGAAATAAATATGATATCAATATATTTGTAAGAGAGTATAAACCACATATAATAAAATCCCGATGTTATTTTTTTAGTAACAAGGGAGGGTGGACTATAAAAAACATTACATAGGGAAAAAGCCTGTAGGAAGTACAAAAGAATGGAGGTTCCCTTTAGTTAGTGAATCCTGGAGAGGTTAAGGGAAGCAAAGAGACAGAAGGCTCAGAGCAGTAGCTATTTATCAACCAGAATGCAAGTATTTCAGCCCCCAAACAATAGCTGAACCCCTACAGGACAGCTCAGCACCAGTGCTGGAGATACCCAGGACTTGTTAACCAGAGAGCTAACCATTCAAAGTGCCCACTTCTGATGCTCATGGCTACAGTTAGAACTTGCTCGGAAGAAAAGCTCCACACCAACCTCCACATGGAGGCTTAGCTGTTACCTTTGCGTGAGCAATCCTATAGTGACAGCCCAAGGCCAGCTCCAGTCCCCCTCCTAAGGCCACACTTTGGATAGCGGCTACCACTGGCTTCTGGTATCTCTGTATTTCATCTACTAAACTTCCCAAATCAACGCCAGAGAATCCAGGAGTGCTGAAGCTGTGGATATCCACACCTACAGGACATAAAGACAAGGAGAAAAGATGGCTGAGAAGGATACATGTTTCTGTTATTAATATGTAGGGACCTGATCACCTTGAGATCTCTTTGGGCCCAGGAGACACTTTGTCCTCAGGCTGGAGACACATGAAACAAGTAGTTTGAGAGATGTAGAACAAAATGAGATCTTTAAATATCTACCATGAACCCTGTAACATTCTAAGATCTGTCTTTCCATATACTACCTAGCAATTCTAGCTCTAGGCAAATTTAAAATATCAGAGAAGGAACACAGGGGTCTCCACCCAAGACCATCATTCTGAGACTGAGTTGGCCTCTGGTTTTTTGCATTATCTGTTTATCAACCTTATTCACAGAAATTTAGTCTCTTATCTTTGCTAATATCATGAGCCATAATACAAAATGTCAGGGTAAAATGTATACATATTTGTGAGCTGTGTTAATCAACTGGCTTAGAATTATACCTTGATAAATTTTTTTTTATGATTGGTGAAAATAACAATATTTCTTGCTTTTCCTGATTATAAAAATAACACATGCATTTTGGGAAGTTGAAAAATGTACAAAATTATAAAGAACATATGGATCACCCTAAATATCACCACACAGAAATAATAATTTAAGACTTGGCAAATTCTTAGTCTTTTCCCTATGCATACGTGTAATTGGTTTTATGACATTAAGTAAGTTATTGAATCTTTTGTCTCATGACCTATCTTAAATGACTGATGTGAGAATTAAGTAAAGTTTGATAAATATATTTAATATTGAAAGAATATTGTAAAATCTTAAAAAATATCATAAACTCTTTTTATATAATTTATTAATTTATATATGACAGCAGAAAGCATTACAATTCATATACATATATAGAGCATAATTTTTCCTGGTTGTATACATAGTATATTCACACCAATTCGTGTCTTCATACCTGTACTTTGGATAGTAATGATCATCACATTCCACCATCATTTCTAATCCCATGCCCCCTCCCTTCCCCTCCAACCCCTCTGTCCTATCTAGAGTTTGTCTATTCCTCCCATGCTCCCACTCCCTACCCCACTATGAATCAGCCTCCTTATATCAGATAAACATCCATTTACCTGCAAATGCCATGATTTTATTCTCTTTTATTGGTGAGTAATATTCCATTGTGTATAAATGCCACATTTTTTAATCCATTCATCTACTGAAGGGCATCTAGGTTGGTTCCATAATTTAGCTACTGTGAATTGTGCTGCTATAAACATTGATGTGGCTGTGTCCCTGTACTATGCTGTTTTTAAGTCCTTTGGGTATAGACCAAGGAGAGGGATAGCTGGGTCAAATGGTGGTTCCATTCCCAATTTTCCAAGAAATCTCCATATTGCTTTCTATCTTGGCTGCACCAATTTGCAATCCCACCAGCAGTGTATGAGTGTACATTTTTCCCTACATCCTTGCCAGCACTTATTGTTGTTTGTCTTCATAATAGCTGCCATTCTGATTGGGGTGGGATGAAATCTTAAGAGTAGTTTTGATTTGCATTTCTCTAATTGCTAGAGATGTTGAACTTTTTTATATATTTGTTAATTGATTGCATATCATCTTCTGAGAAGTGTCTGTTCAGGTCTTTGGCCCATTTATTGATTGGGTTATTTTGTGTGTGTGTGTTTAGTTTTTTTAGTTCTTTATATACCTCAGAGATTAATGCTCTATCTGATGTGTGAGAGGTAAAAATTGGCTCCCAAGATGTAGGCTCTCTAATTACTTCACAGATTGTTTCTTTTGCTGAGAAGAAACTTTTTTTTGTTTGAATCCATCCCATTTATTGATTCTTGATTTAATTCTTGCACTATAAGAGTCTTATTAAGGAAGTTGGGGCCTAATCCCTCATGATGGAGATTAGGGTCTACTTTTTCTTTTATTAGACGCAGGGTTCCCTGGTTTTATTCCTAGGTTCTTGATCCATTTTGAATTGAGTTTTGTGCATGGTGAGAGAGAGGGGTTTAGTTTCATTTTGTTGCATATGGATTTCTTTTTTCTTTTTGGTGCTGGAGTGTAAACCCAAGGCCTGGAGAACATGAAACACAAGCTCTATCACTGGCTATACCTAAGCCTAAGACAAACTTTGATGATCCAGGCCTTCCTTGCTCAGTATTTTTTTTTTTTTTTTTTAGTATTGGAGATGGAACCCAAGGATACAATACCATTGAGTTAAACCCCTACCCCTTTTTATGTTTTACCTTGAGGCAGCGTCTCACTAATTTGCTAAGACTGGTATCGAACTTGCCATCCTCCTGCCTTAGCCTCTCAAGTATTTAGGACCTGCTTAATTTTTGTACATGTATTTAAGAAAAACACATATTTTCCAATGTTTGAGTACACTATACTAGACCTGTCCATTATGTTAACTTTGAGAATTTCTAATGTTCTTCTAAAAGAATAATTTTTTCTGCTCACAAATTCTAATTACTTTCTGTATTTTCCACCTCTTTCTCTTTTTTTAATATTTATTTTTTAGTTGTAGTTGGACACAATACCTTTATTTTATTGATTTATATGTGCTGCTGAGGATCGAACCCAGGGCCCGGCACATGTTAGGCAAATGCTCTATCGCTGAGCCACAACCCCAGCCCCTTCCACCTCTTTCTTACAATAAAATATATAGTTCTCATAATTCTGAT
This sequence comes from Marmota marmota marmota, assembly GCF_001458135.2. NCBI lineage: Eukaryota > Metazoa > Chordata > Mammalia > Rodentia > Sciuridae > Marmota > Marmota marmota. The sequence goes on from NW_025999969.1 coordinate 1,831,937, forward strand.
CTCACTTTTTGTGCCCCAAAGTCATCATGTTAGCTGCCCATCAGGTATAAGTGTCCAGGGCTGGAGGCATAGCTCAGTGGTAGAGTGCTTTACCTAGCACGTGTGAGGCACTGGGTTCAACCCTCAGCACCACCAAAATAAATAAATAAATAAATAAAAAGAAGATAAAAAAAAGTTTAGGTATACAGTGAGTAAGCCATTTCATAGCTGGTCAATTCTCACCTCACCCTCCTCATCTGTAAATGGGGAATGTAGGATTTACTCAGCTTAAAATATAACATGTAAACACTACTACTATCTTCATTATAATTAATAAATAACTTACATAGCCCTAGTAGGAAAAATTCACCAAACCTTAATATCCATGTGCCTTTTGTCAAAGAATTCCATACATACATTGGGGAAAAAAGGAAGAGGTGCTATATCATTAAATAAATCACCACTTCAGATATTATTGCCACATCTGAGCATCTTCAGACAATGACCCAATAAAGCAGTGCCACAGGCACTGAGGTGGGTGCCCACCAGAAGGAAAAAGAACTTCATTTCAAGACTATGTATGAACAGTAACCCTTGCTGATCACCTTCTGTGTGTAGATGCTGCATGAAGAGAGTTCAGAGAAGGCATCTCACTGAACCTCTCAAACACCCCTAACATAGACATTACTGTCCCTACTTCATAGATAGAGAAGTTGATGTTCAGGAGATTATGGAGATATGGTGGAGATGTGCAAAGCCAGTATATGCATCAGCATGTGTATAGCAGCAGGTATCACGGCCATCAAGCCTGAACTAAATGTTCACCAAAGTCTCAACTCAATAAAAAAGAGACAAAGCCAGAGTCTTCTCTGGGTCTCACTTGGGACCTGTCCCTTTCTCCACAGTGTTTCTCAGTCCCACTCTAGTCTCCTGTATCTACAACCCACATTACTTTATTACTCGTATTATTACCTAGAGGGACAGCTAATGCAGTGTGGATCTCAGTCTGTGACTAGATTCTATAGATAATGGGAGAGTGTCAGACAAATGTTACCTGCACTGAATATTCCATTTTCTCCAGATATCACAATGGCTTTTACTGTATGGTCGGATATGGCTTTCTTTAGTCCCTCTTTTATTCCATTGAGTACAGCCAAACTAAAAGAAAAAAATTTACATGATGCAAATTATTCATAATTAAAGTTCTGCCATCTCAGAGTTTTTCCTTTCTTAATCCTAAAAAATTAATCACATGCACATTGTATAAAAGCCATAGAAACTTACCATTAAGGCTTTCACTAATTTTTTCATCATACAGTATGTCTACTGTGAATTAAGCAGTGAGCGAATTAAATGAGTCCCCTTGAAGAGTAATATTATTTTCTTCCACTCTGCTCTAATGTTAACCACTTAGAATCAGCACTAACCAATTTTAATATATTCTTACACTTAATATAGAAAAGTGCAAGGGATTACCTGATAAATCTATACAACTATCATGTAAAGTGCAGTAAGGTAAGTGCTACACTAAAAGTACAAAGAAAGTGATGGGGGTGCTGCAATTGTGGCTCAGTGGTAGAGCACTTGCCTAGCATAAGTGAGGCACTGGGTTCAATTCTCAGCACTGTATATAAATAAATAAAATAAAGTCCATTGACAACAAACAAATATTTAAAAAAAAAGTGGTGGGGAAGTTCAAAGGCAAGCACGTTACTTTTAATTTGCCATGCTGACAGAAACAGAAGGAAAATAGCAGAGAAATGGCCCAGGAGATGTGGCAGAAGCTGCTAGTTACCTCAGCTACCCATTCCTCCAGATTATGAAAATGCCTACATTTTAAGAGATTACATGATATCCCCCCAAAAGACTACATTTTCCACCCTGCTTTAAGTAAGTTCTGCTCAAGGCTTTAAGTTCTGGTCAATTAGATGGAATCATATTTATGCGATTTTGGGGAAGAGTTCCTAAAGGACTGGGTATGCTTTCCTCTTTTTTTCTTCCCTCCCTTTTCTTGACAGGAAGGCAGATGTGATAGCTAGATGAGAAGCAGCCTTATTGGACCAACAGGTAGAAGTCAAGTATTGAGGATAACAGAGCAAAAGAGAGAATTGGGGGGATGAATGTTCGTGGTGTATCAATACCATTCCAGGATACTGCTGTGAGAGAAAATTTTCGCTTGTTTAATTCATTATTACTATCAGTTTTCTACCACTAAAATTTGATCTAATCGTAGATAATTTAAGGTATAAAGGCAATGTGAGGGCATGTATAGCAAAATTTGCCAAATTTCGGTATATGAGGAAGTCATCCAGAGAAGACAGATAAAGCCAAGATTGGATGAGTCCACTAAATGAAAAGCAATGTAAACTGAGGGCAAATTCTCTGGATATGTCTTCATTTAAGACACAGAGGGTCCTAGCACAGTGATCCAGCACCAATGAAACATAAGTCATAAAAATCAAGGAGAGGAAAATTTCCATAAATCACATGATTAATAGGGCCAAGAGATCTAGCAAGGGAGAACTACAAAACATAGTAAAAAACTGCCTAAAAAAATGATAGAAGCAGACCATAATCAGTTTTGCCTTAAATTTCTCAGTATTTTGGGTAATCTCTGTATACAGAGTGAAAACAATCTTAAAACAAACAACAAACCTCTGTAAACCCCTTATTGTTAAAACCAGCAACTATGAGTTAAAACTTCAGAGCATAAAAGAGATACTTGCTCTCTTATAAGATAATTATCTTCTACTTCCTTAATTTTCACCTCTTAACCTAGATGAAGTCAAATAATACCACTTGCTTTCCACCAGTTAATTAAAAGTCAAATCTGACTATGAAAACAGATACTACGCCATTATGTAATATTGAAAAATCCATAAGGCATATGCAATTCTCTTGGTATGTATGGAAAACTGGTACCAAGAATTACCCACCCCAACTAGAATACCAAATTTCTCATATGCTTAATCCCTTATATAAAATAATGGTAGGATTTGTACATAACCTACTCATCTCTAGACTACTTAGTATACCCAACAAAATGTAAATGCTTTGTAAATACATATTACACCACATTGTTCAGGAAATAATGACAAGAAGAAAAAGACTACATATTTATTAGAGACTCAACCATCATGTACCAAAAGACATTTTCTATCCACAGTTGAATGGCAGGGGATATAGAGAGCTGACTGTATTTTCTTCTGAGTTAAAGGATGACCACAAAATGAGCTGTTAGAGTCTGTAAACAAGTCAAAATAACACCTAGCATTTTGCCAGGGGAATGTTAGAGTTCGTAAACAAGTCTGGATGGTGCCTGGCAAAATGCCAGAGGGAGTGGTTTAAGAAGTAACAAAAGCGAGCCATTAAGTGTGGAGATTCCTGATTGGTTGACTGCTGTATCTAGTTTATGTTAATTAGATAAGCTGTGTGGAATGTATAAATACTGCTCCTGTCCTGCAATAAACGGCTTCCACTCCTGCTGTATCAACGTACACAAGTTATTCGTCACCCCCCGGTTATTTTGCCCAGCCAGCCAAGCTGCGGCAGATGGTGGCCCGTACGGGGAGCCCCGGGACACTCGGGGGTAAGTGACGAAAAAAAGCTGCCCGTCCATAGATAGGACGGGGGCAATCTGCTCGTCCCTAGGCAGATAGGGCGAGAGGAAAAATGGTCATTTCAAGAAAATGGAGAAGATTGATACAGTATGTTTGTGTCTTGTTTTGTCTC
>NW_025999969.1:1836048-1906304 GCF_001458135.2 Marmota marmota marmota
ACTCGGTATCTTTGCTAACAGTGTCATTGCTGGTATAATTTTTCCAAGGGTTTCTTGCATGGAGCCATCAATTGGCTTGGTATTGTGGCATTTTGTATCCTCCCTTTCTGCTTGTATCAGGTTATTTATGGTGTTTCTGTAAAAACCACTATGGTCGTTATTTAAATTAAACAAAAGGGGGAAATGTTAGAGTCTGTAAACAAGTCAAAATAACACCTAGCATTTTGCCAGGGGAATGTTAGAGTTCGTAAACAAGTCTGGATGGTGCCTGGCAAAATGCCGGAGGGAGTGGTTTAAGAAGTAACAAAAGCGAGCCATTAAGTGTGGAGATTCCTGATTGGTTGACTGCTGTATCTAGTTTATGTTAATTAGATAAGCTGTGTGGAATGTATAAATACTGCTCCTGTCCTGCAATAAACGGCTTCCACTCCTGCTGTATCAACGTACACAAGTTATTCGTCACCCCCCGGTTATTTTGCCCAGCCAGCCAAGCTGCGGCAATGAGCCAAAATTATCTTCATCATGGTCACTGAGGAAAGAAGACTAGCTTTTCTCATTCCAATCAAGCCTTCCTGTTTTATTTATGTTCTTGTTAATTTTGAAAAACTCAAAAAACAGGGGGAGGGGCTAGGACTATGATTCAGTGGTAGTACACTTGACTGGCATATATGAAGCACTGGGTTCTATTCTCAGCACCATATATAAATAAATTAAATAAAGGTCTATCAACAACTAAAAAATATATTTAAAAAGGGGGGGGGGGTGTTGATAAAAAAGGAAAATGGCTGTAACAGTTTTACTAGATTCTGCTGACTGACAGGGACCACAGCTTCCCCGTAAGGTAAAGGTCACATGGGCTAAGAAAGTATTTTCCCCATCTTAACACAGCCAGGTGTGGAGCATGGAGTGTGGGGGAAGATGACATTCCTGAGTGCTGACCACGAGGCTTCAAGTTCTTTGTCAGAGCAGGTCTTGGCCTTTTCTCACACCTCTCCCTCCCTCTCTCTCTCTCTTTTTTGTTTGTTTGTTTGTTTTTCCAAAGTTCATCAAATCAATTAGTGGCTTGTTACCAGCTTTTTTTTTTTTCTTTTCTTTTCTTTTTCCTTTCTTTTTTTTTAATATTTATTTTTTAGGTGTAGATGGACACAACACAATGCCTTTATTTTTATGTGGTGCTGAGGATCGAACCTGGGTCCTGCCCATGCTAGGCGAACGCTCTACCACTGAGCCACAATCCCAGCCCCCCTTTCTTTTTTTTAAGAAAGAAAATAGAATTTCCCCAATTATATACTATGAAAGGATAGGACTAGTTTCAGGAAACTTTCTTTTCTGTTTTGCATGTGCAGGCAGGTATGCATATCTTGAGTCCTGTACAACGTGAGATTTCTTACAGCCATTGTTCTGGGTAAATTTTGGGTCATCTCTATTCTCTGTAATGAATAGGCCTAGGATTTAGGCACATCCTACACTCAGTGAATGGGGCTGACACCAAAATAAGGAAACATGGCTGGCTAAATTAGAAATTATAGATTTAAATTGAGCAAAAACAAATTATTATTCAAATAAGAATCTCTCAGTGAGCCTGGAAGAAAAAACTTCCAAAAAGAAAAAAAAAAGGACCTGTTAAACTTGGTGAACACCAGCATGTGTACCCCAACTAAAATAAAAGGTCAGAGAAAGATAAATGAGTAAGGACAGGAAAGGATCTGTTCCCAAGTGGAGTAATTCTTGATAAAGCAGAAGTGGATCCTGGGCATCAGGTCTGCTGATAAGGGCTTGTAACAAGCCTTCTCACTAACAGGAAGTTTAAAACCTTCATATCATTTAATCCTCACGACTATGTATTTTTTTATTTTTTGTGATTGAATCCAGGGGTGAGCACAACCTCACTAATTTTTTAATTTTGTTTTGAGACAAGGTCTCACTAAGTTGTTGAGGTTAGCCTCAAACTTGCAAGCCTCCTACCTTAGCCTCCCAAGTAACTGAAACTACAGGCATGAATACTGTGCCTGGCTCCACACAACAACTTTGTGAGGTAAGTATATACATTACTCCTGGGTGGGTAGAGGGGCTATCAGGTTAAATGCCAGAAATATATCAAGCAGTTTTCACAAAACATTGCTAGTTATGAGTATTAGGCTATGAAACCTTTTTTTCCCCCTAAGTTCTTGATGGGAATAGCTGTCCATTATGAGCAGAAACTCCAGTAGCAGCAGAATCCTAATATTTAATAATCCAATCAGTGCACAGTCCAAAGGGCTATGGAATCATATTACTTACATGTTTGTCAAAACCAACATAATGGATATTTTACATTTTTATGGGAATGACAATTACAGATTTGTGATTTAATTTCTTCTCTTTTTGTATAATTAACCTACCTTCACATAAGAAGGGTAATATTAAAACTAAGACTGAAAGTCCAATACAACGACAATAGGATAAAAGCTCAGTTAAAATTATCAGGTCTCTTTTCATCTCTATTTGCTCCCGCAACACGTAATGAGAATTTCATCAAAGACCTTTCTATCTATTCATTATATTCTTTGTAAATTATAATTTTCACTAATCTGACTCTCAGAGGATGGGTGGCTTTATTCAGAGATCTAGAAGAACCACACCAAATGAACTTCATCAATTTTCAAACTGGGAGTTTTGGTCTTACTTTTAAAGTAACGCTCTACATGCACTGCAGAAATAAATTAAATTAAATTAAAGAAGTTAAAATGTAATTTTTCAGAAAATGCTACATAGTGGTTACGCGGAATAGATCCTCTAAGGAAGCTCTCTGGCCCTGAGGTTTAGAACAGATCAAGAGAAATAATTTAGTGTTTTCTACCCAGACAAATCTCCTTTACTCACTGTGTTGGCATTCACTGGGTCTTACTTTATTTTATGTGTCTTTCTATTTTCTGTTGGGCCAGGGATGAACCGGGGCCTCACGCATAGTTAGGCAAGTCTCTACCACAGAGCAAGTCCCCCATCCCTTTTACTTTATCTAGCCCCTTTACTGTAGGACACCTGGAGCTTTGGATCATGGTCCTGCACTAACCCAAGAACTTTGCAACTGAAAGTTTGAGAAGTAGATGTTGCAAGCAAGCAGAAAGGTTTAGCACGCCCCTCTCCACCGCTCAGTTCCATCACTCGCAGTTTCCTCCACCCGGCTTACCTGGTCAAGCATAACCCAGCCAACTTCGGTTAAAAGACCCTGTTGTGAGCCATGGCCCCTACTGTTAGTGTCTTCAGTTTCAACCAGCAGGGAGAGTCAAAGGTTGCAGACCCACAGACCAGCGACGCTGCGCGCCGAGGGGACGGAGCCCGTTACCTGATCGCGTTGACCCGCGGGTTTCGGAGGCGGATCAGCGCCAGGGAGTGGGGCAGTCGCAAGTACTCAGCCATTTCCCTGCGTTGCCTACGTTGCTAGTGCCTCCCGCCCCGAGGCACGGCCAGTTGTGTAGGCGTGCCCGGGCTCCGCCTCCCGCCGCCCCACGGCCTCCTCCAGTCAGCAGTCCAGCTCGCACCGGCAACTCCTTCCCGGGACACCCTACCATCACCACGCCCCAGCTCTGGCAACGCTCCTGGCCTTGTTTTCTTCGCTGGCTCCTGTCCTGTGGAAGGCGGAATTACCATTCGCTTCGCAAATCCCTAGCGCAGAAGCGAGGGCTCCTCCGTCCAAGTTCTAGCGCTTGGATTTGGCCAAGCAATCCTCATCCCAGTATCCATCCTCACAATCCTGATGTGTTGGGATAGGTACCAGGTAGCTGGCGCCCTGACAGTTATGTGAAACAGTGCACACTGGAATTGAGGTAACACACACATCGTGCATGTAACCCACATGAAGAATGGTACTAATATCTGCTAAGTATTTACAAAAATCATCTTCCCTGTCTTACCGAGCAACCTAGCAACGCATTATGTATGAGCTCTTTGTTTGCCTTCTGTTTTTCTTCTGCTGCTCTTCCCAAGGGCTGGGATTTCTAATACTTCACCCTTTCATCCAGGAATCGAGTACCTATCATGTGCAGGACCTAGGCTGGAGACTAAACAAAGCCCAATCCCTTCCCTCCAAAACTTCCAGGTGGGGAACTGGCAGAGCGCTTGCATGTGAGACACTGGGTTCGATCCTCAGCACCACATAAAAATAAATAAACAAAATAAAGATATTGTGTCCATGTATAACTAAAAAAAAGTTAAAAAGAAAAAAAAAAAGTTCCAGGTAGGACATTGCTGTTCTAAATTGTCAAGTAGTCAGAAAGTTTTCTGAAAGTTTCCGAGGGGGGAAAAAGTGTGTGTATACAGTTGTATATGAAAATTTGCTTCACTGATGTTTTACTAATTTTAAAAGGTTTAAGAACTAAAGTACATAGGTATTCTTTTACCTATAAAAATAGAAACAGGTTCCCATAACTAGAGAAGTAATGACGGTCCTGAAGCCGCAGTAACAAGTAGCAGTAAGGACCTTATTCAATCTAGCAAGGCCAATAGCCTCAATGATCAAAGCCAGCCTGTCAAGGACAGCCAATCTCCAAGAGCTGAGTGTGGTACCTCTGAGAGTCAATAGCCTCATGGAAATAACCAACTCCTTGGTTGTTTGTATCAATCTCTACCTAATGCCTCTGAAAATGACTACTATCTAAACACCTCTTTGTCAAAAAAGAAAAAAAAAAAAAGGTTTAAGATCAATAGTGTTCTGATTGGAGAGAATGTGCACGACCAGTCTAATTCTACTTTCCTACAGAAAGCAATAAATTGAGATTTATCATTCTTCAGATACTAATCTCTAGGGAAACAACTCTGTGGTGGCATCCCAGCAACCTGAGCATCTCCACTAAGTCCACATAGGCAAAGCCGAATAACTCCCAATGGCCTGATTCCTTCTGCAGTCAGGGAGAGAATCAGCCTGGTGTGGAGCCATCTTGGGGCAGTGACTCATCTCTGTCTTTAGGAGTCTGTCACAGGTCATTTCTCATCTATCTCCCTAGTTTCAGTTGAAGGCAGAACTCTTTGCCTTGTGTTCCCACCTTAGGATATAGTTAAATTTATGGTGTAAATCTACAAAACCATGTGGCAGTTGTTTAAAGTTGCTCCTCAACTGAGCAATAACCAAGATGAGACAAATGAGGTACCTAGGGGACAAAATTTAAGAGGACACTCACTCTCAGGTTTGTGCAACACTGGCCTTGGCCTGTTCCTCCACATAGAGCAATTCACCATTCCTGATATGTTAGTCTCTTTTTTTGGTGTCATGCTGTGGGATTGGGGATATAGGGAGCTAATAGCATGCTGATTTTTCTTTTGCTGTTTATGTTAATAATAAACTGTCTATATTCCTGTGGGCTCCTTACATGTTGAGTTCATTGGAAGTATGAAAATCTAACAGCAGGTGCCACTATGTTGCTGCTTAATGCTTGCTTGGTCATTGGTATGAATTGTTGTATTCTTAAATTAACTTCTCATTTAATGTCACAGTACCATGATATTTAATGGGATGCCATTCCTTTTGGCTGATGCACTTCCATATCATTTGAATGATACTGCGTTTCCTTGTTTCATTGCCTTTATGTTGCATTATATCCCCGTTTCACAAAAATAGGCAAAGTGTTCAGAAGTAATTTATTAAAGCTTAAAAGAATAATAAAAGAATGTAAACACTACAACTTAGCATAATACCCAAAGGGTAAGCAGAGAACTGGATTCCAATGCAAATACAGAACCTCTGAATGCTGGATCATGCAAATCTTATTCGTAGTAAGAACAGAAATGGCTATGAAAGCTACTTTCACCTGCATTGATGATCCATTAACTCTGGAACCCAGAGTGTTATGTGTGAAACTTCATTTGATAGTGACATAAAGGCTTCAAAGCTGACTTCTCTGGTAAACCAATCAGGTTTTCCTGAATCAAACAAAATAATGCTTTCCTGACTCAGTGATAAAATCTCTCACACACTGTTTACCATGCCCTTTACTTTACTGTGAGATACAGATGCATACAAGGCCCAGGGGAGGACACAGCCACAGATAGAAGAAGCCTGACTTTCCAAATAGTTTGGGGAGGAAGGCTGTTCCCTGACAGCACCAGCATGGATTGTTACAGAACAATACCTAAATTTGGGTTTACTTGTGAAAGAAGTTTAAGCTGTCCTGAGACAACAAACAAAGAGCTGGGAGTTTGCACTTCCAGAACAAAGCTGGCTGACAATTGAGAAAATTTAAAAAAAAAAAAAAAAAGTTGCTTACAGAAGTGTTTGAAAGAGAGATGGAATTGAAAAAAGAACTTCTTCACTATACCAATAATATTCATAATGACAACTTGCATCATTTCATTTGGCTCATTCAGGGTCAACTGTTGAGACTTGGGAGAGAGAGAGAGAGAGAGAGAGAGAGAGAGAGAGAGAATACGTGTAGTGTGTTCAGTATTCAGTGATGAAGATAAGCCACCAGGACACCTAAAAAAGACCTGCCTGTTGATTATCTTCACTGGGTGAAATAAGGTAGAGCTCCATGGTGCATTATTGAGCACATTTAAAGATCACACCCATATGCTGCATGTAATATTCAGCTTTCTGTTACTCTAACAAATACCTAAGTTACGCAATGCTAAAAGAGGACAGGTCTAGTTTGACTCTCAATATTGGAGGTTTCTGTATATGATTGGTTGTCCCATGGCTTTGGGGCCTGTGGTGATGCAAAATATCATGATGCAGAGCACGTGCTAATGCAAGTCGCTCACCTCATGTGGCTAGAAAGCATATATAGAATCAAAGACCAAATCAAATCCCCTTTGGGGCCATACCCTCAGTGACCTAAGACCTCCCACCTCTTAAAGGTATAAAAGCTGAGGGTATAGCTCAGTGGTAGAGCATTTGAGAAGCATGTACAAGGTCTTGGCTTCCATCCACCCCACTGCAAAAAATAATGAAAATAATAATTTTTAAAAGGTACCACTACCTCTGAATAGCACCAGAATGGGGACTGAGCCTTTAACATATGGATTTGGAGTCATGCATTTCAAACTGAAATGCATTTCAAAGAATGCATTCACTTCTGTCTTCCCTGTTTCCACCACTGAACATTCAGTGAGCTTCACTTACCACCTCGGGTTTGCAGGTAGTTTTCCATGAGGTCATCTCTGATCTCTGTCAGCTTCTAAACTAAAAATCCTGCAGAAAATGTCCCTTTGCACAGCATGAGCAACTTTTTTTTTTTTTTTAACCTGGGGGCACTTAACCACTGAGCCACATCTATGTCTCTTTTTACATTTAGAGACAAGGTCTTGCTGAATTGCTGAGGGCCTTGCTAAGTTGCTGAGGCTGGCTTTGAACTTGTGATCCTCCTGCCCCATCCTCCAGAGCCGCTGGGATTACAGGCAGACACCACTGCTCCCGGCAGCATGAGCAACTTCAGTGGCATCTCTAACATTTTCCTGTGTCCATTTTCATTTTGTGTCAAAAGAACCATTAAGCTAGAGTGCACAGATCTTTGTCACAATTTCCCACTATGTTATTTTACTGGAAAGAGAATATTTCATTTACTAGTGGTGATCCCTTTCACTTTTTCTGACAACTGACACTATTTAGAAAGAGGCAACAGAGACATCAGTTTAAGAGATGCCCCAGTTACTTAGCCTGACACTCCTTCTAAAACAGGAATGCTCCAACAATATTACTAGCACAAGATTACTGGCCCACCTCTGTGTGATTCCTTCCAGTGATTGTGAACCCAGTTCTCTGTGTGATAGACAGTTCTACTTGAATAATGGTTCTGTTCCTTGGGAACTTCCACTCCCTGATTCTTCTTTGGCTTTTAGGAATTATACATTAATTAATGTATAATTAATTAATCCCCCTTTAATAGTTGTATTTCATCAACTATTTCAAGATGCTAACAAGTCTATCCTAAGCTGTTCTTCTTAGGCTCTTTCTTACATGCTAAAATTTCTTGTATAATAAGGTATTTCCAGTTGGTTCAGGACACTAGCCCAATTTGTCAATGACCCTTTTTACTAGCATCCATTCTCTGTGCACCTGTCACCAATCAGGTAGTATTCATAGTATTCCTGTTCCTTAAGTCTTGTTTTCTCTTTCATTAACCATAATGACATTTTTCCTTTTAAATTTAAAGCAGTGTGAGTTATTTTTTGTACTAGAGACTAAACCTCAGGGGCACTTAACCACTCAGCCACATTCCCAGCCCTTTTTAACATTTTATTTAGAGACAGGGTCTGGCAAAGTTGCTTAAGGTATCACTTGGTTGCTGAGGCTGGCTTTGAACTCATGATCCTCCTGCCTCAGGTATTACAGGCATGTGCCACTATGCTCAGCTGTGCTTTGTTTAAATAAAAAGGTAATTACATTTTTATTGATATAAAATTCACATACCATGAAATTTTCCCTTTTAAATTCTACAATTGAGTGGTTTTTAGTATGTTAAGTAATGATCATCACTATCTAATTATAAAATGTTTTGATAACTCCAAAAAGAAATCCTAGACCCACAAATCAGTCATATACTATTCCCCTTTCTCCCTATCCCCAGGCAACCACAAATCTTCTCTAATAAAGGAATTGGTTTCTATGGATTTGCCTATTCTAGATAGTTCATATAATTAGGATCACACTGTATAGGCTTTTGTGCCTGGCTATATTCTTTTATTTTATTTTAATTTTGAGACAGGGTCTTGCTAAGTTGCTGAGGTTGGCCCTGAACTTGCAGTCCTCCTGTCTCAGCCTCCAAGCTGCTTACAAGCTTGTGCCACTAAGCCCGTCCAGCCTGGCTATTTTCATTTAGCATAATGTTTTCAAGTGCTATCCATGTTGTAGCATGTATCAGTATTTCATTCTTTTTATGACTAAATTTTTTAAAAAATATTTTTATTAGTTATTGATGGACCTTTATTTATTTATTTGTTTATATGTGATGCTGAGAATCGAACCCAGGGTCTCACACATGCTAGGCAAGCGCTCTACCCTGAGCCACAGCCCCAGCCCAAAGGAAAAGCATAAACTTTTTTTTTTTGGTACCCTTATTTATTTATTTGTACATGGTGCTGAGCATCGAACCCATTGCCTCAACACATGGTAAGCAAGTGCTCTACCACTGAGCCACGACTCCAGCCCCTGACTAAATATTTTATTGCACAAATAAACCACATTATTTTTATCCATTTACCAGTTGAAATATATTTGAGTGGTTACTATGAATGATCTTGCTACAAACATTTCATGTACAAGTGTTTGTGTGAACCATGTTTATAATTCTTTTAGATCTATGTATAGGAGTAGAATTGGTGGGTCATATAGTAACTATGTTTAACTTTTTGAGGAATTGCCAAATTGTTTTCTAAAGTGAGTATCCCATTTCATATTGCCACTAGCAATGTAGGAGGTCTTCATTTTTTCCATGTCCTCACCAATATTTGTAATCTCTTTTATTATTAGGTTAGTTGTTCCTAGATATGAGTTATATCATGTCTTTCTCTATCATCAAGAGTGGTCTTCTCCCTTTCTAGCTGAATACATATTTAAAATCTGCCTGGTTTATGGAAAACATTCAATAAAAACAGTCATATTATTAGCTATTATTAGAATTATGTTCATTCGAGAAGAATCAAATTAGATTGTCTTTCTTCCATGATTGAAAATTTCCATTTTCTTTGAATAACAAACAGAACACAAACATATATGTGTGTGTGTGTGTCTACACACACACACACACACACACACACACACACACCCTTCATTGTAAAGGTCAAAGTAAAACAGTTTGACGTAAATCATATGTTCTAACAACTTTCCAGGTTTTTTTCCAGATTTCTTTCCACATTTTCCCATAAAGTGATTTGTTTTGTGAAGATTGTGCTGATACAATATGGCTTTAAGAAATTCCAATGAAAATGGGAGGGGCAGAGACTAAAAATGGGAAAATGGTTGATTTTTGTAATGGGCAAAAAGATGATAAAAGATGCTGTAGACTGGTAGGTTTTATATAGATACTTTATGAAATATTGGAATAATTAAGGAACTTGTGATTATCAGAAGATATATAGTGTTCACTAAGAAAAAGTTATACCAAATTAGTTTTATATCCATTTTGAGAGGATTAACACATCAGATCAATGTTGCACTGAGATTTCTAAAGGGATTTCACAAATTTACATAAAGGAACCTCTGTGATATTTGCGTGTTATTTGAGGGACCACATTTTAGGAATAAATATTTGACCAATCACATTTTTATTGAGCAATTATTTATGTTAGGCACTGCTGATGCAATATGAAAAAAACCAGACATGGTACCTGCCTTTGTGTTTCTTACAAAATAGAATTTAGAGGACTGTTTGTTTGCCTATTTTCTTTGTGGTACTGGGGATTGAAGCCAAGGTCTACTCTCATGCTAGACAAGTACTCTACCACTGAGATAAACCCCATCCCTTTTTATAGTTTTAATTTTGAGATAGGCTTGCTAAGTTGCCCAGGCTGGTCTTAAACTCCTGGGCTCAAGTGATGTCCCATCCCAGCTTCTGGGGTAGCAGGGACCACAGGTGCTCCCCACCATTTCTAGCAATGGGACAGGTTCTTAACTGATGGAGTGGTAAAGAGAAGCATGTTTTGAATACATACATCTGGCACTCACTCTGGGAAATTCTGATTCTGGGTGGACTCAGCAGTTCTTAAAAATTCCCCAAGGGCTGGGGGTGTTCTTTAAGCAACGCGGTGTGTTTAGTTCACTTCACTCTAGTGATAAGGTGCTTACCTATCATGTGTGAGGCCTTGGATTCAATCCCTAGCACCACAAAAAATAAAATAAATAGCTCCCCAGGGAATTCTAAAGTATATTTTTGGTTAAGAAATTCTCAGAGGGAGGTTTTTGTACTCGATTACACTGTTCTTGATACCATTCTGCCTTGAACTATATATTTTCCAAGCTAAGCAACCAATAATGTGAGAACAACTTTGTGTATAACAGCTCACATTAGAACATAATTAAATGAGGGAAACTGTCAAGGAAATTTCCTGCTGCTTTGTGCTTTATTCAAATTGGTACAGTTGGATTCTAGGGTTTGTGTCACTGAGACCCACGTTTAGAGAGCTGGATTTGTAATAGTATTAATGTTGTTTACAAATATTCTAGTTTTCTGCCCTTCTCATCCTTGGTAGAAGTGTACTTGCCTGCCTTGTTGAAGTAGGTAGCTCATGTGGCATTGCTGTGGCCAATGATTGTTTTTACCTCTGGCCTGGCTACTGACAATGTTTAAAATAGTGGTTATACAGTCAGCCCAGGTTCTTGAGTGACCACAATTGAGCAGTTACTCTGCAGTCCCAAGTAGTTCTGTAGCATGAGTAAGAAACACACCTGCGTTGCTTAAAGAAACTGAAATGAGTTACTGCAGTACTAGTCTGTGTCACTATCTCAAAGGATACAGGATTCTGGCATAAGTTTATGACAGTATGAAATTTAATGGTGACTAATGTAAACCCATTAACTACAGTTGAAAAGTTAAAATTGTACAGAGTAGCAGATCTGGTTCAGATATTAATGTGCATTTTTCTCTTTTCTAGTCTGAGAGTCTCCTTGGAATTACTGTGTTCATTGTTTCTGAGGGTGGACACAGTGTGTAGATGTTAAAGCAAGCAGCCACAGTCATTTCACCACCTTGAGGAAAGCTGGTCTTCATAAGTGGAAGCAGATGATTCTGAAGGCAGAGCAAAGAGGGAAAAAATATGGATCATGGATGATACCACTGAGTTGTTGGAGCAACCAACCCTGATTCCTATCATAACATTCCAGTGATAGAGGTCAATACATCACTTATTGTTTAGGCCAATTTGTGATGCATTTTGTGGAAGATACAAAGATATACTTCACAGATTCTCTTTCAAGGAAGCAGAATAATAGGCTGGTCCTTTTTGCCTGACAAGGAGGTTACACTCCCATGGGCAATACTTACACTAGGGCTCCCTCCCAAGATGCCTGCAGATTCTTTGGACCTGAATAACAGTTTAACTTCTTCCTCTGAATAATTCTACTTCCTCCCCATTTCCATATCATGATCTGCTGGAAAATCCAATCTCTGACAAGTTTTCTGTACATCAGGCAAAAGAATTCTGAGATTCCATGAGATACTTTGAACCCAGTTTTATCTAGAGGAAAGAAAATGCACTCACAATCTTTCTAATTTTAACTCTGTATTATGGAAATTTTCAAGCATATGCAATATATAGATTATAAATAAACAATGATATAATAAATAACAAATATTTATCATTTGTTACCCTCCCACATTATTTTAAAATAATCCCTAGACAATATATAATTCTTTTCATAAATACTATAGTGCATCAGTGTTTTCTTTGAAATGGAATGAAATGCCACTATTTTTCTCCATTCACCTCCCAATCTAACTCTTATTTATTGTCTCATCATTTCTTCCTTTCCCCACTACTACAGTTTTTTTTAATGAAGTGTTTCAATAGGAAAAGGGTCAGGGGCAGTAATAGTAAGGAATGGAAGAGCCCGGAACTAATCATGGAATCCATTCATTCTTTGATTCACTAAGCAAAGATTTTAGACTTACTGTTACTGGGGCCCAGGCCAGAGGCCTGAATCTGGGGTCCTGACTAACTGTACTTAAGTCACCAACCCACATCAGAAATAAGAGAAAGGTGATATAAAAATGAAAAACAAATTTCATGACCATTTGACCCAAACTGGGAAGGCAGCTAATCTGCCTTTGCCCATACTACAGGACTACAATTCATAGGAACCAACACCCAGGAAATACACATAGGTAGATTCAGCCAGGCTGTGTGATCAAGAAACATAATTCTAGATCTTTGACTTTTGTTGCATACTTCTGGCACCAGGCTGGGGTTTTGGGGGGCACTTTCAGCTCTCATTCTCAGCCTGAAATGATCACCCATAGGAAGCTAGGATAGAGAAAATAGCTTAACTAACAGGTTAGCAGGAAATGGTAATGACTGAGGAAAAAAAATTAGGGGGTTCTTTGAAAATTTCTAATTTTAAATGAGCCCCATTACATTATCATCTCCCAAAGTCTTAGGGACACTCAAGTTTTGTCAATATAGGTGGCTGTTCAGATAGGTGCCACAGTGCTGTCTTTCATCAGATCAACCAGAGGGAGTGGGGGGGGGGAGAAGAAGAAGAAGGAAAGAAAAGTAAAAAGGAAGGAAAAGAAACAAGAAATAAAGTTTAAAAGAGAGAATCCCTCACCACCTGCCATTAGAAGTAGTATCGTGCATTTTTTTTCCTACTGGACAGAACACTACAAAATTTGTCCAAGTAATTCCTTGAAAAGAATATTGAGGCCAAGATAGGTAAACTGACTTGCTTAAGGTCATAGGCTAGTTAATATTTATTTATTTTAAGGAATTGGTCACAAAATTGTGGAGGCTAGCAGTCCAAAATCTGAAGAGTAGGCAAACAAAGTGGACTCATAAGAGATGATCTTGCAACTTGAGTTCAAAGGCTGTTTGGAGGCAGAATTCCAATTTCCTCGGGGAACCTACCTTTTTTTTTTTTTTTAAGACCTTTAACTGATTGAATGAGGCCCACTCAAATTATGGAGGATTATCTGCTTTATTTAAAGTCTACTGACTGAAATGTTAGTCCCATCTAAAAAATAACTTTACAGAAACATCTAGAATAATGTTTGATTAAATATTTGGGTACTGTGGCCTTGGCAAGTTCACATAAAAATCAACTATCACAGAAGACAGAGAATAAGACCTTCAGTATATGCAGATGAGGAGAAAAATAACTCAGTTCTTAATATGTTATTGCTTCCTTGCTATCTGGAAAAGGTGTGGTACCATGGATGAAGTTTGAATGCCATTGAAAGAATGGACTTTAGGAACTGTGACATTTTCAAGTCCTAATTTCCTTATTTAAAGACTGGATAATAAGCCGGTTGTGGTGGTGCACACCTGTAATCCCAGTGGCTTTGGAGGCTGAGGCAGGAGGATTGCAAGTTCAAAGCCAGCCTCAGCAAAAGCAAGGCGCTAAGCAACTCAGTTAGACTCTGTCTCTAAATAAAATACAAAATAGGGCTGGGGATGTGGCTCAGTGGTTGAGTGTTCCTGAGTTCAATCCCCAGTACCTGCTCTCAAAAAAAGACTAGATAATAAGAAACACAAGGTCACACAGTTTAGTCTCCAAGTCTGTTATACTCAAATAAACTTTTAGACCTATGTAAATTGTGCCTGCTTCAAACTCTTAAAAGCGTAGTGTGAATGATTTAAAATTTGATTAAAACATCAGATTTTCATTTAAAATTAGTTATGTTGATAGCAAAGGATGGGGAAACATCATTGGTTGAATGAAGAAACTAGGTGTAACATGGAACTGAATTATTTTTCCATTAAGAGGTCTGATTCCCTTATCAGACAGGAATATCCTCGAAGGCAAGGGATTAATTTATTCATTTTTGTATCCATAATGCCTGGCTGAATGCCTTATTTGAATAAATACATAAATGGAATTAGGAGGCTGAGATCCTAGAACTGACTACCACTGGCTAACTTTATGACTTTGGGCAAATTACTGAATTTGTATAATTCATAAATTTACTAAAAATACCACTAATGCATTTAATGATAGAATTGGAAGAAACTTCAAATTTTATCTGTTCCAAATATATTCTATGGGTCTATGGGATTTACTGGTTCATTTGGACCACAGACCCATTACCAGTTTTTTAATGATAATAGTAATAATTGCTATGAAGTTTTGTAATATTCCCTAAAGCAAAGGTTGAATAGTTAATTTTTTTCCAATTAAAAGAAGTTTAAATGAAATTTTTCCATGTAATTGGCAAGGCATTTGCAGTTTATGTTTACCTTCTAGAGCTCCTGGGATCAGTTACTTATTCCTGTGCAGTCAGTTAAAATTGCAGATAGAGATCACACATTACCAAACGCTTCTGGGTCAGTATGAGAAGTTTGCCAGGGGAGGGATGTCTTAGAAATAAACCCAGCAGTGCCCACACCAGAGCATTCTAAGGATCATCAGAATTGTGAGGCATCTGCTAGGTTACACTGGCCATCTCTCTCCTAGACTGGGGTTGTTTCTAATCCTTTGCACTTAAGAGCAATGACCTCAAAAGCTAATCTGCTTTTACCATACTAACACTTCGAGGCACATTTTGGAAAGGGGGAGAGGTGGTGAGCATTATAAAGCTCTACTTCCGATCCTAGCATTGTCATTAATAGTGTGACTTTTAGTTGCTTTTCTGGATCCAATTCTCCTTACCTGCAAAGGCAAGAGGTTGACTAAAAGAAGTCCTTTTTTTTTTTTTCCATAAATTTTTGTCCTAAGGATAAATTCTCAGTTCAACTGGCCTCGCGCGCGCGTGCGTGCGTGTGTGTGTTTTCTGGGTTTTCCTTCCTTCTATAACCATTTATTGAGTGCCTCCGCTCCTCGAGAGCAGGGCCTGGGTTTTATTCATCTCTCCCTCAGTACCTATCACAGTGCTTTCAAGTAGGGTTAAAGTTGGTTACTATACACGAATTTATCTATGGAGATGTTCACAGTTCCAATGGGAAGGTACTAGGCAACATCAATTAATCACGGAATTAAAAACCGGTTTTCAACTTCCTGCCACTTATGTAATACAATAGCACAGAACCGAACGAACGTTACCAGTTCATAGCTACGAGTGCTTTTAATATACTAGTGCTTTCATGTATCACCTCAAGTAATACACACAACAGTCCTAGGTTGCAGGCACGGGTTCTACGTTTCGCACAGGTGTAGAGGTGTTAAGTAACTTGTCCAGGTAACTAACACCGTTAGAAGTGAATCAGGTAGCACTTAATCGCAGACAGTGCAACCGAAGATCCCGGCTCCACGGGTAGGAAAATGAGAAAACACACACACAAGAATAATCTTCGAATTTCTCGCAGAGGTCTGGCTACTCTGTGGAAGACTGATGAATTCACGCAGGGGAAAGTGGCTAAGTCGCTGCAGAAGGCAGGCCATATAAGCTGCCAAACAAGTGCGAGTCGGGGGAGGCAGGGGAGAAAGAAGAAAAAAAGGAAGACGGAAAAAAAGAAAAGATGAAAAAGTACTTCTCCGGGTTGGATCACACCGGCAGAGGGTAGGCAATCAGGAAAACAGAAATCTACAAGTAAGATCTGGCAAGCGCCGGGATCGCGCAAGAACCGAGGAACAGGTCGGAAGTGAAGCTTACCAGCGGAATTGAGTGCCTAGCTAGACAGCGGGCCGGGGCGGAAGTTCTGCGGGACGTGACGTATCGGAAGTTACTCCTGGAGGAGACACCTGGTTGCAGAAGGCGACGTAATGGGCGGGGCGGGGCGTCTATGGTGTCTGGGAGCTTTGGATCCCCTGCAGGTAACCTTCCGGCGGGAACTGAACCCGGGCGGAGGTGGGAACTGGGGTCGATGTCTTGGGTCGCTCCTGACCCTGGGCTTGGGCAGAGAGTTCTCACATTAGGTAGTGATTGCAGGAAGGCTCCTTGAAGAGACTCCCTGAATGGATAGGAATACAGAAAACTCTTTGGAACTGGATCGTGGGGTCGAGGTCTTTGACGGTCTTCTACTCTTCTAGGAATCGGTGGGTCCTGACCTAAGGTCGTGGTGGAGAGATGGAGTCTGGGCACTGAGATGAGCTAACGTAGGGCTCACTTATCACCTACCCCGACCCGTTATGGAAGTAGGGGACAAGGACTTCTTTTCGTCTCTGAATTCGTAGGACAGTGCCTTGCCAGTTGTAGGTGTCCATAGACGCTATCAGAGGAATAAATTAATTACTGGATTAAAGAACCCGATTCTGGTTTAGCGGGACAACTTCTACCATACCTCAGTATCCCTACCTCTGAATGTAGACATGATTCCAGTTTTCTTACTAACCGGTAATTTGTGAGTATGCTGGTGTAAGAGACATACAGGACATTGTTATTTTGTTTTGTTAGAATTAGGGAAATTTACACATGTGCATTAATACTTTTCTCCGAGTGGAGAGGATAAGGCAACTATTTAGCTTCCTTCGGGTTTCTTTACTTTTCTGGGAAGGACTTTTCAGAAATTGATCCCAGGGAGGTCATAAAATGATAAGCTACAGTTGGATCACTGAACTGCTAATGGGTATCTTAAGTGCATTCTTTTCATCAATATAAGCTAATTTCCTTTTTGTTAATATTTTCTGAAGTTGGGGTACTAGATGTAAATGAGAATTATTTTTATAACTAAAATGGAAATAGGAACTTATAAAAATCCAAAGGTTTCACCAGGTGTATACACATAAGAAACAGTTGTAGGAGGTCCCAGAAGAATGAATCCCTGAAGATTATTTTCCTTGTAAAAAGTGCCTTCAGTGTCATGAAGAGAAGCATGTACCTGAAAATCAAGTACTGTAACCAGATTTTTGTTGTTGTTAAATAGAATAAAATGCAGATGACACACAGGCTAGATGATGAGATCTGGGCATGAATCACTATCTAGCTGCAGTCCCAGTGAGGTGTTTGTGTGTATGGAATAGCTAGTGAAATGTAGCTCTTGAGAAGTTCCAGAATCCTATAATTAGATTGGTGAGAATTGTGTAGAAACCCAGAATTTATGCCATATTGTTGATTGTTTGTGTTGTATGTGTATGTAGTTTGCTTTTGTACTTTTTACAAAAAAAAGAATTAGTTAGCATTTTTAGATTTGAAACCTAAGATGTTCTTAAAATAGGTTAAAAACCCCCAAAGTAGACATGTAACTACATAATTACTATAATTAAATTTTACAAGTTTTTCTATCTTTAAATCTTTTTCTGATTTCTCAAAGGGTTGTTACGGAAATCATCCCCATCTTTGAAGGCTGTTACTGTGGTGCCTTGTTTACAATACATATAAATGTGATGTATAGCAGTGTTTTGAGATCCTCTAGGTTAAGTCAATATTGTCTTAGTCTAATTTTGCCACCTCAATTTGCTGTTCAATGTTATGTCCACTAAACTTTCCACATCTGAGTGTTTAGTAGTATAACTATTATTCATGATGGATTGGCATCCAAGTAGTAACTTAGGTATGTGCATTGACATTCTTGAGGTTTTCAGTTTTTACAGAGCACTGATATCTATGGACTCTAACATGGACTTCATTTAAAGAAACCCACGGACCATTAATGGACAAAAACATGAATCAATTTGTATTGTGGCATTCAAATCCTAGCACTTTGGGAGAGGTAAGTTATTGACTGTGATATATGTTAGGTGAGATAGTAGAGTAGCCCTGGATGGGCCAAGGAAATTTCAGGATTGTAATTAAAAAATATAGACCTGAATACCTATGTTTTTTAGTCAGCACCTTCCCAAGAGAGGTTTGTTTGAGGCAATTACTATATCTTTGTCAAGTTGATCAGAAATTAAAGAGATTGACCAACTATGTTGTATCTGGAAGATTATTTCTCTGCTTTCTTTTATGGGGGAAGTGGGATCTCCTTTCAACACTTTAGAGCCTGGTAGAAATAAATAAATTTGCAGGCACCCTGTATAAATTAAGCCTCAGTCATTTAAATCATGTTGCTTCCAAGTTCAGCTATCTATCAGTATATGTCTCAAATCTGCTGATCAGTTGTGCCTTAAGTTTAAGTAACAGGTCCAAAAAATGTCTTTTTTTGTTGTTGTTTATCTTGCTTTATTTATGCTATTTTCTTTTCATTTGTTTCTCCTTTGTCTTTTTCTCTCTCATGATTCATTCTCCCAGCCTTTAAAGCTTCACCTTTTTCTACTTTATGTCCTATAATTCATTAGTTTGTTTATTTTCAAAACCTTAAATTCTAACTTTGTGTGATAATAATTGGCACCTTAATCACTAAGCATTTAACTTGTAGTTTTTCTGGCCTCCTTTGTAGGTATTCTGGCTTCTTGTTTAGAATTTGTCATTCTAATAGCAGGTATTACTTCTCTTAGGGATTCATGTTCATGTGTATTTGTACTTGGACATAAAAATTCCAAAGATATTAATCACCATATTGTTTGAAATTAAAAAGCAAAATAAAACTAGAAATAATATAGACATGCTTCAACAGATGTCTGGTTAAATAAATGCTTTCACACAGTATTGTAATTTACAGCTATTAGGAAGAATGAAGTGGATCCAGATATGCAGATATGGAAAATTCTAAGACACATTGTTAAGTGAGAAAAAAAATATGTATATATATAGGCTGGGTGGGGCCGAGGCAGGAGGATTACAAATTTGAGATCATCCTCAGCAATTTAGTGAGACCCTCAGCAACTTAGCAAGATCCTGTCTGAAAATATAAAGGACTGAGGATGTAGCTAAGTGGCAAAGAGGCCCTGGGCTCAATCCCTAGTACCATAAATAAATAAATAAATAAATAAATTATAGATAAAAGGAAGCTGTATGTTTAGTATGTTTCTATTTGTGTTTTATTTTTATTTTGAGACAGGGTTATGGTAAGGCTGAGGATGGCCTCAAACTTGTGATCCTCCTGCCTTAACCTCCCCAGTCACTAGGATTACATGCATGTTCTGCCACCCCACTTGGCTTTCATTTGTGTTTTAAAGAAGCATTTATTTTAAGCCAGGCATGTAATTCTAACTTCTTGAGAGGCTGAGGCAGGAAGATCCCAAGTTTGATGCAGCCTGGGCAACTTAGCAAGACTCTGTCAAAAGAAAAAAAAAAGCATATAGAAAATCTCTTCAAATATATATAAGGAGTTATAAATAGAATTCCTGGAGAAATGAGATGAGCAGTCTAGAATAGGAAGAAGACTAACATTTTTTTAATGTATGCTTTTTTTCTGGTGGATTAAATTCTTTACTCTGAGCATGTTCTTATTTTAATGAGATTCAGAAACAAGCAGCAAGGCCTTGGGATAATTTAATAAATGTGAGAGCCTATTACTATTCTTTATGACTTTCTGTTCTTATAATTATTTGCACTATTTAAAAGGAGAAGGATTATATGGTGCATTAAGGTTTTTTAGAGCTGCAAGGAAGATTTGGTGATATTATAATAGGTTTTAAACCTTGACATTAGAGTTTACTATTAATGAAAACTTACAGAATACTGAGTACTTAGTTGCTGCTGAATTCAATATTCCTGTACAGTATATAGCATGTCGATAACCTGATCGAGTGATGTGGTAGTTGTTTGCAAGCTACCTTTGTATTGGTTTGGCATGGTTCTTCTGAGCTTCTCGGTTTTGCCGAATGGAGTGGACTTTGTTTTATTTGAATTGCTCTTTACATACTCTCTCTCTCTATTTTTTTTTTTTTAAACTGGGGAAGAGGCTAGGAATTAAACACAGGGCCTTGCACATGCTAGGTGGGTGCTCTACTACTAAGCTATATCCCCAGCCCCTGGATTCCCAATTGTTTAAACAAGTCTTACAGTTATTAGTTCACTTTGTTCTTGATGCTTAGAAATGGTAAGGGATTCCAAAAAATGGATTGTTCTCAGTTAGTAAAACCAGAAAGACAATTTGGATATACATGCATAATCTCATTTGATTTTACTTTGATTTGGCTGATTATTTGCCCTGGACTCAGCAGAAATGTCTGGTGACTTTTACTCCTCTAGCCACCTTTCTTACAAACCTTTATTGTGAGACATTTTGTAATAATAGTAATGGGTGATAAAATGAACTATATAAAAATAAAAAATCTTCATTTCATTAGTAAAGGGATTTTATTCAAAAGTCAGTTGAAATGGGTTACATACCTATATGATACCACTGATTTTTTTTAATCTTGTTCAAATCATGATGAAGGTCACTAATCTAGGGACTGAGCCATGATGAACAGAACAGGTTATGATATGTCAGGTATTTATTTATATTTGTGGATCTGGAGATAAAACCCAGAGCCTTGTTTATGTTAAGCAATTACTCTGCCACTGAGCTAAATCTCCATCCCTGGATATTATATTATTTGTTTTTTAAAATACCTTCATTTTATTTATTTATTTTTATGTGGTACTGAGGATCAAACCCAGTGCTCTACCACTGAACTACAACCCAGACCATATATATATATATATAATTTTTTTAATGGGGTTTTACTTTATTCCCCAGGCTGGTCTTAAAGACCTGGGCTCAAGCAATTCTCCTGTCTTAGCCTACTGAGGAGATGGGACTACAGGTGTGCATATTTTATACCATACTTTCGAGAATTTTGGGTATAGTCATCTCTGTTAAATGATGCTTTGTTTCTGAAAATCCTTGGAACTAATCACTGTGGTCACAAAGGAAAAAAAATCACTGATGATAGATTGTGGTGAAGGTGACATAGAAAAGAAAGAGATGAACACATAAGTTACATGTGGAGAACATAAAATTGAGGAAGATGCCTGTATGTGTGTATGTGCATACACTTTGATATATGATAATTATATTACATATTTAATATATATAAAACTTTATGGAAAACCAGAAATTCCAGATTGAAAGTTAATGCAACAAGAAAAAAAGTCAATATTTTGAGGCCTCAGATCTGGGCCTGTGGTGAGCTAATTCATAATCTTGAGAGTAGTTTAAAGTATTTTGAAAGTTTTAAGGTCATGCACAAGGTCCAAGTAATAGGAAGGCAGACAAAAGCCTGAGGGTAAGAAAATGAAAATATAAGATAAGGTGTAAGGTATCTTTAAGATTCTGTTTCATGGTAACTGTTTTGAGAGGGAAAAAAATTCAAAAATTATTGCTTTTCAATTTGATTTAAACTACATCTATAAGCCTTTCCTAGCATTCAGTTGTGTAGAGCCAAGATTAAACACCTGTGAACCCACAGAACATTAATATACACAAACTGATTTCATTACTAAAATTGCCCTGATGAATAAAAGAACTTTTAAAATTAATTTTGTGATTATATAAAGGGACAGCTGTGATAATCTACATCAAGGGGACTGGAACTGTTTTTTCAGGAAATAGAAGACTTTGGAAAAGTGGGGAAACTTCATAGGAAGTATATTTGTTCTGTTATTTGAGTCCAAAATTAGTCCTGGAGAAGATATAGAACTGGTCAGGAGTGGAACAGATTGTGTGGAGAGAGAGGGAACTCTAGGTCCTTAGAGTTGCTTAAACAGAGTTTGACCATCAGGAATGTTATAAGGGGTGAGGATTCTCATTGTATGGGACAATGTACTAGATTATTTTGATGGTCCCTTTCAAATCCTAAAGTTTCTTTTATAGTGCAATAAACTGATTTATTATAGATAAGTTTATATTCTATTACCCTATTATTACTTAAGTAACTACCTGAATTTCTTAATTTTTCTGTGCCTTGGTTTCTTCATTTATTATCCCCATATTCACAACTGTCTAATTCTTGCAATTGTGAAGATTAAATGAATTAATCTGCACAAAGTATATATAGCAGATTATAGACTCAGCAAATATTAGCTGCTATTATTTTTATTAACATTTTTTAAAAGCTTAAATGTTTCTTGGGGAAAAGGCAAGTTTATAGGAGCATATTTTTAAAAAAGGTTACAGTGAACAAAAAGTTAAGATAATGAAATTAAAATCTCTCTAAAAAGAGTAAAGTGGGGGGTGGGGATTGAACAGATGCTGGCATTCCTCTCAGGGCATAGGCTGTATAATTATTTCCTGAGCTAGAATTTCAGATCGCTATAACTGTTCTTTGATTACATTGTACTCATGTTTACAATATTTTTGCTGTTTTTCATTCGAACCTTGCAAAGTGGTCAGAATTTTTCCATTTGAAGATTTGTTACTTTTATTCATCATTCAAAAAAAAATTTTCCAACCATAATATTCCTACTTCAACTTCTTTCTCTATTCCACAAAATCAACTTCATTTTATACTGTCTCTTCCAACAAGCCTTTTGGCTGTGCTTTCAGAGATCAAAAGCTCTAAGACAGTCTGATACTTTGGATAATGATCAAAGAGATTCAAGAAATTATTAAATCATTTTTATCTGACTACTGCCTCTACATGAGTCTGTAAGAATTTCAAATTCTGTTGCAATTTGTAGTGAAGAACATTAATCAAAGAGATAAGTCAATGAATATATTTTGTATACTATGGCTTTTTAAAATAGTTTTTTTTTCATTCTTTCAGCATTGTATCTAGTGATCTGATTAATTATTGACCAAAGAACTTTTAAATTTCCCTTTTTAAAAACAATCATTAGACTTGCTAGTAGAATTTGTGTGTGTGTGTGTGTTTTGTTTTCAAGCATCAAGTACCAAGTTTTTGAAGACCATGACCCACCATACCATCATTATGCATTCAAGAGTTGAGTATGAATAACCACATCAAGATTTAGATCCTCTTCAAAAGCTTCAAGTGTCATCTGCATTAAAGCTCTCCATTGAACCCTCTCACAAAAATGAAAGCTGAAAGGGACCCAACTCCATTAATATACTTTAAAAAATATCTCTTTCTCTGACTTCAGTTTCCTTGACCATTAGGGTCTTTCATATTGCTTATGTTCCTTTAGACAAGAGCCAACAAAATGGTGCATTCCAAAAAATATGTTCTATGGCCATAAGTTTTTCTTGGTAGGACAGAATAAACTTGGCATAATAAGTTTGGAATTAGGTCTTTTATTGTAGCCTACAAAAAGTTGGATCAAGAATGTGAAAATGAGAATTAAATGTTAAAAATATTTGAGGTTAGTAGAGCATATGCTTTGCATGAGTAAGGCCTGGATTCAATCCCCAGCATCAAAAACGAAAACAAAAAACCTCCCATATATTTATGAGGTTGGATTATACTCCATGTGTTCTAGAGAAAAGAGCCCCCAACCTGAAATTTGATGGTTTTTATTCTATCTCTGCCTTCACCTCTTACTAGCTATATGATAATTGGGAAAGTCGTTTAACTGACATTATCTTCATTATCTGTGAAGGAACCTGGTATTTTCCCTGCCTACCTCACAGGGTTGTTGTGAGGTTCAAATGAAATAATATACATAAAAAAGACAATAAAATGTGCAATACAGATGTAGGGACATGTGTTGCATGATTGCAAATCATTCTTTCTGCTCTTTGGCCTGGGAAGGTAGGTGATTTAAACACAAATTGAAAGCATGTATTATGTCCAAGCTGGATATGTGGAAATAAGGCTACATTAAACTTTTTTCTCCCTCTGAATACTTAGAATACTCTTATGGGCTAATTCTAAAAAGGAGAAGACTACAAATTTCCCTCAAATTATAAATTGGCATTGATAATGTTCTAAAGTAATTAAGGGTTGTAATATATTAGCAATTTACAATGTCCATTTACTAAATTGTGACCAGCATTTTTTAAAAATGAAGAACATAGAGTAGAATATTTCACAATGCCTCCCACATAGGAAGAGTAAATATTGTTTTAGTTATATGTATGTTTGAATGTGTGTATAGTTGGTTATTAAATAAAATGATATTTTTCTTGTGAGTTGCAATTGCAGTTCTTCAGTTCTTAAAGAATAACTGTAGTACTAATGCCTTTCTACACGTTTGAATTCTCAGAATATTCAGCATCTCTTTTTTAAAATTTTTTTAATATTTATTTTTTTAAGTGTAGATGGACACAACACAATGCCTTTATTTTTTATGTGGTGCTGAGGATCGAATCCTGGTTCTGCCTGTGCTAGGCGAGCGCTCTACTGCTGAGCCACAACCCCAGCCCCAGCATCTCTTTTCACAACATATTGCTATTTGTGATGAAGGAATTGATAGTATCAATTTAACATTTAGTTTAACTGAAATACTTTTTAACTTCATAGTAAAGATAAATCTCACAGGCTTTGATACTATTTATACTGACACCCAGACTGTTAGAGCATTTATGTGATTAGTTCAACTTCTACTAGTGGAAAGATTGTGTTAAATTTGTTTAAAAAACTTTTATCTTTCTGGTCTCATGGTAAATAAACTCCCAGTTTTGTTTAGCATTGTTTGAGGACTAACTGGAGAGAGACTATAGAGGATACAGTTAGCATGACTGGGAATTTGATGGTCTCTAAAAGAGAAAATGCAGTTTTTTTCTTTCTCTGAGTAACTGAGTTTATCTTTAGATTAATTATTTAAGATCAGTGAATCTCTGGTGTTAACTTATTCAGTCATTTCCTTTAAAAACATATCTATCTCCTTAGTGATTTCATTGGTTAGGAATAGGTGACTTTTGCAGTACTACTCAACAATAGGAAATGGCTTCTTCCTCTAAGGGTTGTACTTTCCAATTCATTGATGAGGCAGAATTCTTTATTTATTTACTGAAGTGCTATATTTGGTACCCTGAGGTTGCTTAAACTTGGATAAAAGGTTGTACAAAGTACTGATTTTCTCTGCTTAAGAATATTATAAAGGTACAGAGTACTGATTTTCTCAAGTTTAAAAATTATGTAAATGTATAGTGTTAGCAATGTGGATCAGGAGATTTAATGTAGAATCTAATTGCTTCATTTTTCCAGAACAGTAATAACCAAGCTTCTTTCATTGGTGGAGACAGAACAAATTGCACATATTTTGCAAATTAAGTATTATGTGTACAATAATTTGCAGTTGTGATATAAAGACTTATAACCATACATAATTGACTTTTTGTTGTTCTTCCCCCTACCTCTCCACTTACACTCACACCAAAAATCACATTGATGGTGCTACCTCTCCATATAGAAAATATTAGTACCTATGCCAAAGTTTAAGAAATGTAATTAGGCAACTTCAGCCTTCTGTGACCTTCTTCCTCAACCCTCATGAATTTAATCTGTCATCAAATTCTCTTTTTAAAAATATTTTTTAGTTGTAGATGGACACAATACCTTTATTTTATTTCTTTATGTTTATATGTTGCTGAGAATTGAACCCAGTGCTTCACACAGTATAGGCAAATGCTCTACCACTAAGCTACATCTGTAACCCCTCAAATTCTCTTTTCTACCTCCTAAATATCTTTCAGACTACCTCTTTGTTCTCTTTCTGTTCTCACTTCTACACCCTTATTCTATTGTCAATTTTGCCTGCACTTCCACAATATCTTTTGACTGGTCTTCTATATTCACTTTTCCCTACTCCAATATAATTGCTTTTAGAGTAATCTTTTAAAAGTACAACTCTAATCTTTTTTGTCCCCTAATATAATTATAATTATTATTATTATTATTTGTGTGTGTGCTAGGGATTGAACCCAGGGTTGCTCCACCACTGAGCTATATCCATTTACCTTTTTATTTTTTATTTTGAGATAGGCTCTCAGCTTTGTTTTTGATATACCTTATACCTGGAATGCTCTTATCCTAGATATCTATGTATCCTTCATCTTTTCCAGGTCCTTTAGGAGATATTATATATCTATATCTATCTATCTATCTATCTGATATATGTGTGAGTGCCACCTTCTCGATAAGACCTTCTCTGAGTATCTTAATTATATGGTATCCCTGTTTTCCTTCTCTGCTGTATTTTTCTCCGTGGTAGTTACTATCTGGCTCTTCATCATTATTTCCCCCAGGACCAAGAACAGGTGCTGACACAGTAGGCACTTAGAACATATTTATTCAATATATGAATTTAACCTGTATTCATAGAGGTGCATATTTGGGACAATGGGACCTATAACTCAAATTATGAGAGTTAAATGTTTCAGAATGTTTTTGTAAAGGCTAGTTAACTAAATTTATATACTGCCTTGGTCTAAAGAATAGTTGAAATGTCTTCCAAAAACATTTATAGTGCAATGGAAGGAAGACATAAAGAGAAAAAAACAGACTATAATAGTAATATTAAAGTGGGTAGAGTTAATGTGCAGAAAGTCCTGCATAGTGGCAAAAGGCAGGTTGTAGGGCTGGGGTTGTGGCTCAGTGGTAGAGTGCATGCCTAGCACCTGGGAGGCCCTGGGTTCAGTTCTTAGCACCACATAAAAATAAATAAATAAAATAAAGGTATTGTGTTCAACTACAACTAAGAAATAAATATTTAAAAAAAGGGCAGGTTGTAAGTTTGCCTCATTATAGAGCTTGCTCAGAAGTAATTATTGCTCAGAAATGATGATTGGTCTGGAATCATGAACTTTGTCCTGTGGCATGGGTCACAAATACTTGAGTCACAAACTCTAAAAACCTATTTAACTATAAGAGATTGTGAAATTCCTTTCCTAGAAAAAACTTGCTTTCTGTATTTGGAAATTACCTATTGGCATAAAATATACACAGTGGGTCCATTGTAACAAATCTGCAATATCTAAGAGATGGCAGTTGTGGTTATCAGCCTCTGCTTATGTCACGTGGAGGACGTTTCCAAGGTTGATTCAAATTTAGTAACTGGATGTTTTTGAAAGTCAGCTGTCAAAGATACCAACCATCACATAACTGCTCTAGTTTCTCCTACTCTGATCATAAAATAGTATGAAAGTCCAATAGTTGAGCCTGCCTCTTTTTTTTTTTTTTTTTTGATACTGGGAATTGAACCCAGGGGCATTTTTACCACCCCAGCCCTTCTTATTTTTTTAATTTTGAGACAGGGTTTCATTACTGAGGTTCTCAAAAAGTTGCTGAGGCTGGCCTCAAACTTTCAATCCTACCTCATCCTCCTGAGTAGCTGTGATTATAGGCAATTACAGGTGTTCACCACCACACCCAGTTCCTGACTTCTTTTTGAGGTAGATAATTAACTATTTAGAAATAGGATCTTATATAGTCAACAGCTGAATTGGGGAGGACAAATGAAAGGGGGTGAATTAGGCTTTTAGAAATCTCTCACCAATTTAATAACCTAAATCAGAGCTATCTGATGTGTGTGTATAAAGTTAAATGGGACATTTACATATAGCACATGTCTTTCTGTTCATGGTATGGATATTTTCTTAATTCTATTTTGTCTTTTTTATCATTTAAAATAAAATATGAAAATTGTGTTGATACCTGCAGGCCAGAGATAAATAAGCAGGGCATGCTGAGATGATTTGCAGGATTGTAGGTGAACTCTGCTGAACTTTCTAAACAAAACTGGTATTTTGAATAAAGATGAGAATATTTAGCTATAACATTTATAACACATGTTAGCTTTTTCCATAGAAGATATGCTAGCTCTTACATGATTTTTTTTCTTTGATGTGGAGATAAACAGTACTTTTTGAAGTGAATTGTCTGCCTTGCCCCATTCTTTAGCTTTGAAAGAGAAGAACTAAACCAACAGTAGACTTTTAGGAAAATACTGTAGTGTGTGTGTGTGTGTGTGTGTGTGTGTGTGTGTGTGTGTGTGTATAAATTTATGTTTCACATATTTCAAGGAGAAGAAATGAGGACATGCTGGGTGTGGTGGTATACGCCTCTAATCCCAGTGGCTTGGGAAGAGCCTGAGACAAGAGGATCACAAATTCGAAGCCAGCCTCAACAACTCAGTGAGGCCTTGTCACTAAATAAAATACAAAATAAGGCTGGGTATGTGGCTCAGTGGTCAAGTGTCTTTGAGTTCAATCCCTGGTACCCCCCAAAAAAGAAGTGAGAACATATTATAAGAACACAAAGAACCATTAAAATGAATAGTGCACATAGGAAAAGTAATTTTGCCAAAAGCATTATGTTGCCTTACGTAACACCTTGCTGACTAAATTATCATATTCTATTTAATCTATAGCTATACACTATTTTATATCCTTTGAAATGTTTTAATCAAATTTTTCTTACATGTTTGTATGATGGAACTTTATGTTCATTTTTTTAGAAATAAGCATCTCTTCTTTTTGTCATTTGATAAGTAACAGGAGAAAACCTAAGAACAGACAGAATCTCTGGGGTAAAAATAATGCAGAGGTCATCATATCTTCTAGCATAAATGATGTAGAAGCAGAACGATCTTATTTTCAGTAAAAGTGTTGAAGTGGCAGAAAGAAAATATCTCCCAGCTTATTTGCTGACACAGATTTTGCCATATAGTGAGGATGAAAATATATCTGTACTTTAAACTTAGCATTTCCCAATCTGTGTTAACTCAGAATGCCTGACACAACTAGAATAGACAATACAATCCAAAACTGTCCTGTATTGACATAAGTTTAGAAAATATTACATTTCTTTTTAGAAATTTATAACACATGTTAGATTTTTCCAATTTATGTATAGCCATAACTTTTTTCTGCTTATAAAAATCTGTTAACAACCTTTGGGATAGTCTTTTAGGAAATGCTGTTTAGATTAAATCTAAAATAATATATACATTATATATTTGTGTGTATGCATAGACATACACATAAAATACAAAATGTATCCACAACAATATTTGATTTAGAAGTACTAAATAGATGTTTATTAAGTGAATTAATGAGTTAATCTTGTGTGGAATTGCTTAATTAGATATACATTTTTTATTTTTATTATTTCATAGAACTGGAGATTGATCCCAAAGGCACTTTACCATTGACTACATCCCCAGTCCTGTTATATTTTTTATTTTGAGACAGGGTCTCACTTGCTGAGGGTCCTGCTAAATTGCTGAGGCTGACCTCAAACTTTCAATCCTTCTGCCTCAGCCTCCTAAGTCACTGGGATTACAGATGTGTACCACATATTTCTGAATTGTCTTAATGTGGCTGCATATAAAATAAAGTTGCAATTTATACAAAAATCAAAGTAGTTTTGAGATCATGGGGAAAAGTTTGTTTAAACTAAGAATTTTTCAAAATGTTAATATATATTATACTCATTCAAATAATTTTTATTGAATACTTGCTATTTGCAGATATGGTGTTAACATGTAATTAAGTATTCATACTTTTGACAAGTTTGAATTCAGTAGCTTGTTCTTCAGTGGAGCTGTGGTTTGAATTTGATTTGAGTGTGTCCCCAAAAATTTACCTGTTAGAAAGTTGGTCCCCAGTGTGGCTATGTTGAGAGATAGTAAAACTTCTAAGATATGGAGCCTCGTGGGATGTAATTAGGTCACTGTTAGGTCACTGGGGGCATTACTGTTGGACTAATTTGTTCTCACAGGGCCAGATGAGTTGCTACAAGAATGGGTTATTATAAGGGAGTTTGGATTCTCCCCTGAATTTGTTTTTCCCCACATGCAGGACCTGCCATTCTCACATGTGCTCCTGCCACGGTGGTGTCATCTACCATGAGGCCTTCACCAGAGCTGAGCAGGACTAGGCTCTTGGGTCTCTAAAACTGTAAACTAAGTAAACCTTTCTTTTCTTTCTACATTGTTTAGCTTTAGATATTCATTATAGCAATAGAAAATAGACTAAGATAAGTGGAAAATATATAAATGGTCAAAATATTGGTAGTATCTTCTTCTGAAGCCTCCAAAACATTTAAAAATAAGTATGTATAAAATGGTAGCTAATTTAATTGGAGAAAGTTAGAGAACAGATATAAATAAATAGAAAAATTACATAGAAAACACAACAAGAGACAAGGATGACTTCCAAAGATTTACATCTTATATTAACCATAACCATGTGGTTTTACTAATATAGAAGTATATTAAAATGTAAGTGGCAAAACTGAAAACTCAGAAGCACATTCATCGGTATTAAGAAGAATATTTTGAAAAACAAAAAGCTAACCCATGAATGTGAAGTTGGCATATATTGGTATTTTTCCAAAGGGAAAAATACCAATATATGCATTGCAGATTCATGTATAGAGTGAATACAGAAATTGAAGCAAATACCAAGATAAAGAAAATTTATGAAATCAATTTAGAGATGTTTTAATAAGTATGGAATATTAAAATATAATAGCATTTTCTTAGGTTACAATTTATGTCAAAAATAGAGAAAATTAACAGTGTTGGTAGACAGCAAGTAAATGAGACAGTATGGTTTTATGTCAAAAACCATTTGTAGTTTTTGGTGAAAGTTGAAAAATAGAAATCTATCAAATCTAAGAAATATTTTATTGAATTATGAGAAGACATTTCTGTTGGGAAATGTCTCAAGTGAATGTGAGACTAACAATGATAAAAATCTTAATACTCCACAAAGTCATAAATTTACTTGAACCCATTAGAGATTTGAGGTCACAAGGCAATCAAATGATCTGAAATTCCAGAGAGACAAGCTCTTCTGAGTAGATATGGGACACAGGAACTTTGCTATCTTTGACAGAACACAGAAAAGACAGCCACCAAAAGAGTGAATAAGAAGAAAGCAGCTAAGATTTTAATGAGTTTTTAAATACTCACTATGGACTAGAATAATACTTTTGAATCACTCCCCAGACAAAAGGAGAGTGTCTTAGTCCATTTTCTGATACTATAAGAGAATACTTGAGACCGAGTAATTTATAAAAGAAAGAGGTTTATTTAGCTCACAGTTCTGGAGACTGAAAGTCCAAGATTGGGCAACCCTATCTGAGGAGGGTCTTATGCTGTGTCAATGCAGTGGAAAAGCAAAAGACAAGCAAGCAGGCATGTACAGAATAGACAAAACACAAGGGGCTGCCTAACTTTGTAAAAACCCACTGCCATTGGTTACTAAGCCATTAGGTTACTAAGTCATTCTGGCAAGAGTTAACTACCCATGTCCTTGAGAAAGGCTTTAATCCCTTTAATCCCTTGCCACTCCCCACCCATCCTCCAGGGACTGAACCCAGGGGGCGCTCTACCATTGAGCTGCGTCCCCACCTCCTTTAAAATTTTTTTTCTTTTGAGACAGGGTCATGCTGTGTTGCTGAGGCTGGCCTCAAATTTGCAGTTCTCCTGCCTCAGCCTCCAGAGTCACTGAGATTACAGGCATGTGCCACTATACCCAGCTCATTAGTCCTTCTTAATGACCTATTTATATTTACCTCTTACCACCACCTCTTAACACAGTTAAGAGAATCCTGTCAACATGATTTGGGGGCAAAGAGCAAACTGTATTCAAACCATAGAAGGAAGTCTCCATTCAGTGCATTAGTTTTCTAAGGCTGCCAAAACAAAGTACCATAAACTGTTACAGCACAACACAACAGAATTTTATTATTACAGTTCTGGAGGCTAGAATCTTAAACCAAGGAGTTGGCAGGGCCATGTTCTCCCTGAGGATCTAGGGGAAAATATGACCCATGCTTTTCTCTAAACTTCTGGTGCTTGCTGCTGGTCCTTGGAAGCCTTTGGTTTGTGGCAGCATAAATCTAATGTCCCCCTCCATCTTCACATTGCTATGTTCCCTATTGTCTGTGTCTCTGTTCTCTCCCTGCCCGATTCCCCCCTACCACACACCCCGGCCTCATGACCATCTTAACCATTTTTAAGTATTCAGTACACTGGTGTTAATTCTATGCACATTGTGGAGAAACAGATCTCAAACTTGTTCAACTTGCAAAACTGAAATTCCCTACCTTTTGAACAACTCCCTTTTACTCCTCCCCCAAAGCCTTGGCAAAGACCATTCTGTTTTCTATTTCTAAGAATTTGACTGCTTTCGATACCTCATGTAAGTGGAATTGTGCAGTATTTGTCTTTTTGCATAATCTAGACCTTTTCTCCAATTTTTTAGGTTACCTTTTCACCCTGTTGATCATTTCCTTTGCTGCACAGAAATTTTTAAGTTTGATATAGTCCCATTTGTCTATTTTTGGTTTTATTACCTGTACAAATTACTACCAAGAAATTATTGTCAAATACAACATTATGAAGCTTTCCCCTCGAGGTTTTTTCTAGGATTTTTTTTAT
This sequence comes from Marmota marmota marmota, assembly GCF_001458135.2. Classification (NCBI taxonomy): domain Eukaryota; kingdom Metazoa; phylum Chordata; class Mammalia; order Rodentia; family Sciuridae; genus Marmota; species Marmota marmota. The sequence continues at coordinate 1,868,649 of NW_025999969.1, forward strand.
GGTTTCAGATCTTACAGTTAGGTCTTTAATCCATTTTGAATTATTTTTTGTATGTTGTACATGGTAAGGGCCCAATTTTATTCTTGTGCATGTGTATATCTAGTTTTCTCAACACCATTTATTGAAGACTCTCCTTTCCCTATTGTACAGCCTCAGCACCCTTATTAAAGATCATTTGTCCATATATTATTAGGCTTTATTTCTAGGATCTCTGTGCTGTGCTATTGGATGATGTATATTTATTCCAATCCTATATTGTTCTGATTACTGTAGTTCTAGTAATATGTCTTGAAGTCTGGCTATATGAGGCCTCTGGCTTTGTTTTTATATCAAGATTGCTTGGGCTATTTTGGGTTCCTTTTAGCTTCCATTTGAATTTTAGAATGTCTCCCCCATTTCTGCCGAAAAATGCCACTGGATATGGATAGGGATTACATTGAATCTGTAGATCATTTTGAGTGGTATGGACTTTTTTATAATATAAAGTCTTCTGTTACCTGAAGATCAGATATCTTCCCATTATTTGTGTCATCTTCGGTTTATTTCAGAAATGTTTTGTAGTTTTCATCATACAGGTCTTTTGCTTCCTTTGTTAAATTTATTCCTAATTATTTTATTCTTTTTGATATCACTGTAAAAGAATATGAAAAAAAAGTCAATGAAACTAAGCACTGTAAATAGGATAATTCTCTGAGTTTCTTTGTTTGGGTTGTTCATTGTTAGTGTGTAGGAACACAATTGATTTTTGTTTATTAACTTCATACTCTGCAACTTTGCTTGCTGAATTAATTTGTAAGTTCTAATAGTTCTTTTGTGAAATCTTTAGTGGTTTCTACATATGAGATCATGTCAACTGTGGACAAAAATAATTTTACTTCTTCCTTTCCAATTTGAATGGCTTCTATTTCTTTTTCTTGCCTAATTGCTCTGGCTTGAACTTCTAATACTATGTTGAATAGAAGTGGTGATAGTGGGTGTCCTTGTCTTACTCCTGATATTAGAGGGAAAGCTTATAGTTTTTCACTATGGTCTATACTGTTACCAGTAGGCTTTCCATATATGGCCTTTACCATATTGAGGTAATGTGTTACTATTACTAGTTTGTTGAGTGTTTTTTTTTCCCCTAATCATAAAAATGTGCTGAAGTTTGTCAAATGCTGTTTTTGCATCAATTGAGATTATTGTGTGGTTTTGGCCTTCTTTGTGCTAATGTGTTGTATTCCATTGATTTTTTAATGAATCATCCTTGTATTCCAGAAATAAATCCTACTTGATTATGGTGTATAATTATTTTAATGTGCTATTGAATTCAGGTTGCCAGTACTTTTTTGAGGATTTTTACATTAATATTTATCAGAGATATTGGCTTCTAGTTTTCTTGTGGTGTGTGTCTCTGATTTCAGTATCAGGGTGATTCTAGTCTTATAAAATGTGTTTGAAAGTGTTTCTTTTTTTTTAATTTTGGAAGAGTTTGAGAAGAATTGATTTAAATATTTTGTAGACTCTCTAATTAAGCCACTTGGTTCTGTACTTTATTTTTTTGTGAGATTTTTGATTACTGATCCAATCTCCTTACTAGTAATACATCTTTTCATATTTTTAAATTTTTTCATATTTGAGTCATGGCAGTTTGTATTCTAAAAATGTATCCATTTTTTCTAAGTTATCTAATGTGTTGGTGAATAATTTTTTCTGCTTGTTCTATGGTCTTTTAAATTTCTGTAGCATCAGATATACTATCTTCTCTTTTGTTTCTAATTTTTGTTATTTGGATCTTCTCTATATTTTCCCCTTAATCTAGCTAAGGCTTTGTCAATTTTGTTCATCTTCTCAAGAAAAATCAGTGCTTAGTTTCATTGACTTTTTTTTCATATTCTTTTTCTATTTATTCCTGCTCTAGTTTTTATTATTTTCTTCATACTACCAGCTTTGGGTTTAATTTGTCATTCTTTTTCTAATTTCTTGATATAAAAGGTCAGATTGTTGATTTGAGACTTTTCTTTTTTGTTAAGGTAGACACATATCCCTAAAATCTTTTCGCTGTGCTGATTTCGTTGCATATTATAAGTTTTTGTATGTTGTGTTTTGTTTTCATTTTTTCTCAAAATGTCTTCTAATTTCCCTTGTGATTTCTTCTTTTGCCTGCCAGTCTTTAAGCATTGTTTATTTTCCACATTATGTAAGTTTTCTTTTTGTTGTTGATTTCTAGTTTCATTCCATTGTTGTTGGAAATGATACTTGGCATAATTTCAGTCTTATGAAATTTCTTAAGATATGTTTTATGGCCTAACATATGATCTAGTCAAGAAAATATTCCATGTGTGCCTGAGAAGAATGTATTCTTCATGTTGTTGGGTCTAATATTCCGAATTTATCTATTAGTTTCAATTATCTTATAGTGTCAAGTCCTCTGTTTTCTTATTAATCTTCTGTCATGTGGTTCTTTATCCATTGTCAATAGTGGGGTGTTGAAATCTCATAGTATATCATTATGTGACTATTTCTCCTTTTGTGTCTTTCAATGTTTGTTTAATGTATGTTTGTTTAATATGCTATATTTAGGTACATACATGTCTATAATTGTTATATCTTCCAGATGGATTCAACTTCTAAATATTATATATGTCTTTCTTTGTCTCATGACAGTTTTTTACTTAAAGTCTATTTTGTCTGATATTAGTGTGGCCATCCCTGGTCCCTTTTGGTTATATTTTCATGGAATATATTTTTCCCTTTTGTAGAATTCTATCCTATATGTGTCTTTAAATCTAAAATGAATCTCTTATAAACAGCATATAGTTTGATTTAAAAAGAAATCCAGTCATCCACCCTATTTCTTTTATTGAAATTTTAATCTATTTAAAGTAATTGCTGATAGGGAAGAACTTAATACTGTTTTGTTAATTGTGTTCCGTATGTCTTCACTAACTTTTTGTGAAGACGTCCTTTGATTGCTTTCTATTCTCTTTGATGTCTTTATAGGTATTTTCTTTGTGTTTACAATGGAGGTTACATAAAATATCTTGTTGTTTTAACAATTGGTTTTAAACTGAGAAAACAATTTCAATAACATATAGAAACTCTTCTCCTTGGCATAACTCCCTACTTCATGTTATTGATATCACAATTACATATTTTGTATCTATGAACATCTTTTAAAATCAATACCATAATTAAAAGTGATTTATATACTGCCATTACAGGAATATAGTATTCCTTATTTGTCTATATAATTTACCTTTAACTAAGAACTTTATGTTTTCATATGCTTTTGTGTTGCTGTCTAGTGTCCTTTCATTTCAATTTGAGGCATTTCTTTTTATATTTCTTATAAAATGGGTTGAATGATCATGAACTCCCTCAGTTTTTACTTCTCTGGAAAGGGTTTTTTTTCCTTTCATTTTTGAAGGACTCTTTTGCTTCATGTAATATTCCGGATGGCAGGGATTTTTGTTTGTGATTTGGAATTTTGAATATATCATCCCACTCCCTCTTGGCCTCAAATGTTTTTACTGAGAAATCCACTAATAATCCTATAGGAGCTCTCTTGTGTGTGACAAGTTGTTTTCCTCTTGCTGCTTTCAAGGTTGTTTGTCTTTGTGTGTGTGTGTGTGTGTGTGTGTTGCTGGGGATTGAACCCATGTCCTTGTGCATGTGAGGCAAGCACTCTATCAACTTAACTGTAGCTCCAGCCCACCCCTAAGTTCTTTAAATGTTTGTTACCTTTCTTCATTCTATTTTCTTTTTATTCCTCTTGCTTAATAACCTTAAATGATCTGTTATTAAGTTTGATGACTTTTTATTCTGTTTGATCAGATCTGCTATTGAAACTAGTCTCTAGTGAATTTTTCAATTCAGTTATATTCTTCAGTTAAATAATTTCTGTTTGATTTTTTGAAATAATTTTTATCTCTTGTGTTGAAATCTTAATTTGGCTCGTGAATCATTCACCTGATTTTATTTAGTTGTCTGTGTCTTCTTGTAGCGCATTGAGTTTAAGACAATATTTTGAATTGTTTGTTAATTCATAAACCTCCATTTATTTAGGATCGGTTTCTTGAGATTCATTTTTTTTTCCTTTGATTGAACCATTTTCCCCTCTTGTATGCCTTGGGTTTTTATTTTTTTAGTTGTAAAGGAACAAAATATTTTACTTATTATTTTTTAATTAAACCCAGTGCCTCACATGTGTGAGGCAAGCGCTCTGCCACTGAGATACAACACCAGCCCTGCCTTGGGTTTTTTTGTTTGGTTGGTTTCATTTTGATTTTTTTTTTTTGTGTGTGTGTGTGTGTGTGTGTGTTTTTCCTGGTTTGTTTGTTTTAGCGGGGGCTGATATTTACACATTTGAAAAAAAGCCAGACACCTTTTCCAGTCTTATGGGCTGGCTTCATACAGAGAAGATCTTAACTAATCAGCCCAGCTAGAGAGTTTTAGAACCCCTCAAACCTTTTATGGGGATGCATCTTCTCTGAGCTGTGCACATAATTTTTCAATTAGAGAGCTTTGTGGGTTTCTGTTCATTAACTTGTAGTGATATGTTGCTCCCTCTGGTGTGTTTCTATGGTATTGCATCTTCTCTGGTGCTCCAACAAGCTCCTTAAAGCTTTCTTTTTTTCTCACCATCTCCTAGACATCCAAACTTCCCAATTCTGTTGGCACTCCAAGTCAGGCTTGATAGAAACCAGTCCTACAGACATTCCCCTGAAAATCTGGGAAATTGGACAACTTTCTTCTCTTTCCTTTCCCTTTAGAGGGAGAAGTCAGGGTTGGGCATTTTCTCCTAATTGCTCTAAGGTCTGCCAACTTCTATCTGTTTGTACTATAGGTTTTTAGGGGCTATATCTAAATTTAACTGCTAAGCTCTCTCCTGTTTTCAGTGGCCTCCAAGCATCCAGAGTATGCTGACTCTATCAGTGCTCCAGCTCAGGCAAGATGGAAGCCATTCCCTTGGACAATCCCTCCAAAAACTAAAACTTTGGATGCATGTTCAACTCCTTGAGTTGTGTGTTTACTTCCATTTTTAAAAAGTTAGGCTGGCTTGTGGGGAGGACCATTGCAGAAATGACTTTTCATACCTCTTTCGGTGTGGCTGCTCTTGGCTTTGAGCTTACATGGGATTCCTGTGACTTCTTTTTTTTTTTAATATTTATTTTTTAGTTGGACACAATATCTTTATTTATTTATTTTTATGTGGTGCTGAGTATCAAACCCAGGGCCTCGCAAGTGCTAAGCAAGAGCTCTACCGCTGAGCCACAACCCCAGCCCCTCTTGTGACTTCTTAACTGGGGAGTTCTTCTGCGGCTTTTTCAACCATATATTACTAAGTTGGTGTCTCTGTGGGACATGAGGTCTGGGGCTTCTTATACTACCATGGTCTTTCTTTTTGTAAGGACACCAGTCATAATGGATTAGAGCCTACTATAATTTTAACATGACTTTGTTTTAATATGCAAAGAGCCTATGTTCAAATGATGGTCCATTTACAGGTACTAGGAGTTAAGACTGCAACTTATCTTCTGAGGGGACACAACTGAACCCATAACAGTGCTCATAAAAATTTCAAGGGAAATACAGAAAATTGGGCAGAGTTACAATTACAAAACCCTATCCACTTTACCTACCATTCTCTCATATGAAGCAAACAATGTAAGGCACTAGGGGAAGGAAAGAAACTGCTTCGATCCACAGACTCCAGGCCCAGATCCGTTGCTAACACCAGGACCAGGGCACTCCTGGTAGTGGTACCCTTTGTTTCCTCCCTTCTTTGTTAATCTAACAATTCCATTTGTCTATGCTCAGCCATAGACTCATCTTTATTTATTTTTATGTCAGCCCAGGGAGGCCCTCAGACATCTGGGTTCCCTGATGTCTCAAAGAGTTCTCAATCCCCCAGATTAGAGTCTGGCTCACTAGTTTTGAACTAGAGTTTAGACTCTCTTTTCTTTTTCATTCAACCATTATGGAAGAATTTCTGTACTTTTGGTTGCAAGTAAAAGGGAGTGGGTATTGGGGTAGTCTTTCATATTTACTGAGTAACCTATTAAAAATGTCCACTTCATTGTTTTAAACGAAAAAAAATAGGGAACAGCTTAAATTTCTACCAAGAGGAGAATAAGGGAGCTTTGCTGGATTATTTATTTATTCGAATAAAATTCAATAGTGAATTAATTGTAGAGCTTCTTGTATCAAATGGGTCAATCTCAAAAACTAATGTTGAGTCAGGCCTGGTGGTGTATGCCTGTAATCTTGGCTTTTCAGGAGGCTGAGGTGGGAGGATTGCAAGCTTGAGGCTAGCTTCAGCAATTTAGCAATACCCTGTCCCCCCCAAAAAAATAAAAGTAAAAAGGGATGGAAATGTTGCTCAGTAGCAGAGAGTCCTTGGGTTCGATCCTCAGTACTGCAAATAAATCAATAAATAGACAAATAAATCATATTGAGTACAAGATGTAAAACTTATCACTCTTTTAAGAGCCTGAATGTTATTTAGAAAGGCAATGGGTAAATAACCACTACTCCTTGGTGTCACAAATAGTTTCAGGAGACTGGGGAAACCTTGGGATTTTTGAATTCCATTTTTTTCTTTTTGAATTCCATTTTTTCACATGAAGTTATTTCTCTCCTGGATACTCGGAAGATTGACAGTTGGCCATAGGCTGTAGGCCAAGGAAAAGGGCATTTACTTGTAAGCTGTCTCCTCCAGTTGAGCCACATGACCCTCCAGAACCACTGCTTCTTTTCAGTCTCCAAGATGCCAATGGAAAATGAAGGCTCAGGTCTCAGTGCTAATTTTATCTCTTTGGCTGTTTTGCTGTGAGTCTGTCTCTGCAAGTGTGTGTGTTTCAAGGGTTATTCAGAGATGCCTGAATAGAGAATGGGAATCACCCTTCTGGCTCTGTCCCTAGCAGGATTCTATAGGAGATTGTAGTGCCCCCTTCTAAGAGGTACAATAATATTAACAAAAATGTCTAATTATACCTTGATATATGAAATATATGGCCAACTGTAACTTTTTGGTACATTACAAATTAGGATGAAAATTGCTCAGTGGAGAAGTGGATTTATACGATACAGACATTTCCTACTTTGTGCTACCCTGGGAAGGGCATAAAATACAATCCAGGTGCTCTTAAACAAATTAACAACACTTACCAAGTCATTACATATGGAATATCAATTGAGGAAGTACCCTGTATTGAAATCAAAATCATCTTGATGCAAGGAAATTACAGCATTATATGCAAATAATCAGTGTGAGATGGTATTTTGGACAGTAAGAAAATAGATAATAAAGTTCTCCAAGGAAAACTGACCATTGTCAAAGTAGTATGATTATTAGAAGGCCTATCCCTTGTTTATAGCCAGTGAGAAAAATCAAATATTAAATGAATATAAAACTTTAATAAGACATATGGATATGCTTTCTGAATTTCATATTAAAAAATAATAAAGACATTGACTATTAGAAAAATATTGAGTAATCACAAGTTTCAAATGCACCTTTTATATTTTCATGAAAATATAATGTAAGCTGTCTCCTCCAATTGAGCCACATGACCCTCCAGAACCACTGCTTCTTTTCAGTGATGAATATTAAATTCAGAATAACTATTAAATTAATAGGGGAATGTGAAATTGGAAAGGTGTAGAACATGTTCAAAAAGTTTATACTTCAAATATTTTTGAAATATCTGTTACAATCATGAAAAACAGGAAGTAGTATTGGGAAAAGGGTGAATTATTATAATTACTTGTGGACTAAAATTGGAAGTTTCTTTGGATGATGAGGCAGCTTAGATTGGCTGCTTTCTTTACTGGTCCCTCATAGCCTGTTGATTCTAAGGAGGAAGGACCTTACTGAGTTTATTAATCACTAGAGCACAGGAAATTCTGCTATGACAATGTTCCTGTTTTGGATATGGGTTCCTAGGTTAGGGCAGTAGGATATGCTTCCAAGAAACAATGTTTCCCAGAAGTGTGGAGTGTAGGAGTTCCTAAGAATTCAAGACACTGTGGTGGACCTATTCCAGTTCTCCCCTCCTCACCATCTGATATATCACTATTACTGTGTTACCCACTTGGTATCATAATCATTAGATTTTTGCTTATCTTACTAGACTACTAATTTTTCACATTCATTCTCTGGCATATGGGAAGTGCTTAATAAAGGTATTTGTGAAATGACTTCAAGCAAGTTCCCCCTTCTAAGAGATACAATAATATTAACAAAAATATCTAACTATACCTTGATATATGAAATATATGGCCAACTGTAACTTCTTGGTACATTACAAATTAGGAAAATGGTTCTCAAACTTTAGTGTGTGTCAGAATCACCCTGGAGAAGAAAGCACAGCCTGTGTGCATGCAAGTTTTAATGAACCATATTCCTGGGTCCTGCCCTAGAATGTCTGATTCATTGGGTTTAGTTAGGGGCCTGAGAACTTTCTAACAAGTTCCCTAGTGATGTTGGTGCTGGCTGGTCATAGATCATAGTTGAGAATCACTAGATTAGGAATATCCTGTAGAAAATATGGAAATATATAATGAAAATAATAAAATCACATATAGCTTTCTTCCTTTGGGAAGGCCTCCTAAAGAAATTTTAGGAAGGAAGGAAGGAGGGGAGGGAAAAGAAATCCCCAAATCAAATTATTTAATCTTGACACAAATGCTTTTAATGCAAATGCAATATTAATTATCTTTGCTTCCAGGTCCTGATCTATAAAATGAGGACAATAGAGTGTATCTTCAAACTGGAGAGTTTTCATAGGGTTTTATGAGAATTGAGTGTTCAGAACAGTGTTTAGCTTACTATATTGCTATTATTACATATTTGGCTAAGATATTTCAAAAATATTTAAAGAAAAGAGAGAGATCTGAACAGAAGACATCAATTTGGGAGTCATTAGGATCTAGGAGGTAAATAAGAGAAAGTTCTCAACAGAAGGAACTGAGTGTATTTTTCCTTACTTGAGAAAATGCAATTGGGTTTTAGAAGTCAAAATGCTTCTTGATTTTGCATTTGAGAGTTTACTCTTTAATAAAGCCACATAAAAATCTTTGTATTGAAAATAACTTTTTGTTGGGATTTTTTTTGTTATAAATATATTTGGCTATATTTGAGCCAAAATATATTTATAACCAAAAGAAAAGGTGTTCTTGAAATTCCACCCCTTTCTCTTTCAGATGCCAACATTTTTATTAATACCCTTTGAGACATCTATAGAGTGAATAGCTTTTATAAAAAGTGAGTAGAATAAACAAACTCAAACTCATTTTCTTTTATTTTTTATTTTATTGTATTTTAATTTTTTATTCTAATTTGTTATGTGACAGCAGAATGCATTACAATTCATATTACACATATAGAGCACAGTTTTTCATATCTCTGGTTGTATACAAAGTATATTCACACCATTCGTGCCTTCATACATGCGCTTAGTCGTTTTCTTTTATACTCTCACTCAACAACAATCAACCCAGAAGACTTTTGTGAACAAATGTATGGTTTCCCCCACACACCAAAGCAATCAATGCTCCAGCAGATACTAGGCTGGATATCCTTCACTTCAATTCAGTTCTGACTGTACCTGGAGATAGCAGGGATTGTTCCCCAACTTCAGATGCCAATTGCAAGCCCAAGCTGTTTTACCTGTGTTTCTGACTGGCTGTAAGTCAGGGTTCCTACAACTCCCTCTTCAGGGTGCTAGAATGGCTCACAGAACTCAGAGTTACAATTACTTTGGTGTTTATTGGTTTATTATAAAGAATATCACAAAGAATACAGCTAAAGAGATGCATAGGGCATGGTGCATAGGAAGGGGCTTCATGTTCTTACTGGGGTATCATACTCAGGAAACCTCCATGTGTTCACTTATTGAGGAAACTCTGAAAACTGCCTCCTTTGGGGTTTTATGGAGACTTTATCATGTGGGCATGGCTGATTACATCACTGGCCTATTTATCCTTCTGCTCTTCCCTCCCTGAAAGTTGCCTTTCTACTGACAAGCTCTGTTATCTCCTGAAGCTCCCTAAGAGCTGCCAGCCATAGGTCAGCTCATTAGCATACAAAGAGATACTTAGTAGAGGTTAAGCATTAATTATAGTGGAGTGTAGGAGTTCCTAAGAATACTTAGTAGAGGTTAGGAGTTAATTAACCTCTTTATGTTAAGTATTTTATTAATATTTCCAAAAATCAGTTTTTTCTTTTTGCTAATTACATTGGAATAGGAAGGTAGAAATGGAAGAAGTTCTTGAAGTTCTTGCAAGAAAGCAATATTTTTTCACCCTTGCTGCTCCTAATTATTACATTTTTAGTCCAGCTTTATTTGAAAAATCAGGATTGCAGTTATATATGGAATTAGTATCCATTCACTGCTTTTTCCTAAATCTCAGCTTGGGCAAGGAAGGACAATGACCAGGCCTTTAATTTAGTTCTGTAATTACTGTGATGTCATGCTTGTCAAAGAAGAAAATTACAACAATTTAAAGATCTTAATTGGCTTTATTTTCTATTCTAGAATTTGGTGACACTTCATCCTATAAAATAGAATAGATGTTCTGATGAGCTGAGCAGAAGAGGTTAGTTTTATAGACAGGCTTGAAGAAAGCAAAACTAAGAAACAAAAGTAAAATAATCATTTCAAAGTTACTTTCTTCGTAGGGTGGAACAGAGTAAAAGAATAAATGATTGATTAACATCAGGTTACTTCAGGTTACTTTCTTTTTCTTTTTTTTTTTTTTTTGGGGGGGTGGGGGTAAGGATTATTGTGGAGGAAACTTCATTATCCTGCCAATTGAAACTGGTCTGTTAGGGAGATTTGGCTGTTATCTTTTTAATCCTGATTTCGCAGAAACTCAGAGGAACATTTTAGTGGAACTATAGTCTAGGTGACTCTATTCTGATTTTTAGCCTGATCTGTTAGGGCCTCATACAAGAATTTAACCCAAATAGGGGCCTTGTGTAATTTTTATTTATCATCTAAGAGTTTAATTTTTTTTCCTCCAAAACCCTGTATTCTTAAGAAGATTCCAGCCACTGTTACAAAGTAGACATTGAGATATTCTAGGAAAAAATACTTTTAAAACAGCATTTTCTGATACAAACTTTCTCTGATACTCTACTCCTTTCTCTACTCAGTGTACTCTCCACCTCAACTTCTCAAACACTAAAATAGTCTGTAGAAACTCCAGTTGTGAAATGTTACATTCTTTTTCTGTTCTGAAAGCACCTTTTGAGAGTAGGATAAATAGACAGGGCTACAATTCCTGGGCAACACTTGCTTTGCTTTCACCTGAAAATGAGGGAGAAAAGTGCCACCAGTGAAACCAGAGTTGTGGCTAAATGGGGTAAATGTTCTGTTTCTACTCTAAATTGTTCACACTGTTACTTATGACTCTTTATTGATTTTCAGTGGTACAGGGTTGGCTTCATAAACTAGCTTATACTGGAAAGGACAGGTTTCTCATGAGCCCTTTCACCGGCAATATGAAATAATATCTCTGTGTGAAAATAGATATTTTTAGAAATTCTGAAATAAAGCAAAAAACAATAAAGGCTTTCTAATATTTAGATTTGGGGCAGTTACATTAAGTTAACAGGAATCAAATATCAATTTAGATTCTCACCTGAGCATGCTATATTCATTGTTTGAAAGAATTGAAAATGAGCCTGCCTTTGATGGCTTGAAGCTCTATGAAGGGTGAATTTCTTGAATTTGGTAAATATATAAAGTCTTTCTGTGTACAGTTAACCCTATAAATATATAATGTCACATTTATTTTAAATCATCTTAAATGTCCTAAGAGTTAAAATATAAAGCCTTTCATTTGTGTAAAGTTTATTGATTCACCTGCCATCTAATATCCAAGTTCCAAGGTGCAAGAGACAGATACCACTTGGCATGCCATTCTCATGTATCATGTGAAAGTAGTTTCTATTTGAAAGTTCCAAATAGATACTCCAGAGCTGACAGGGGAATTCCAGCAAGGTCATTCAACCATTAAAACTTTAAAGGAAAAAAAAAACACACACACACACACTAACAAAGGGAAAAAATTGCCTTCGTGTAAACATTAACCCATCTGTTTTTAAGTAACTCTTAATTTTATTTGTTTTAATACTAAAGGAAAAGCTCACACTGGATTTATTTTATATTTCAAATAAAAAATAATAATAATTAACTCTGGAGTCTGAAGCAGGAGGATTGTGAGTTCAAAGCCAGCCTTAGAGACGGCGAGGCACTAAGTAACTCAGTGAGACCCTGTTTCTAAATAAAATACAAAATAGGGCTGAAGATGTGGCTCAGTGGCTGAGTGCCCTGAGTTCAATTCCTGTTACTGCCCCCCGAAAAAAAGTAATATATTTAATTAATTTGGAAATTATACCTTTGTGGTTTATTGTATCTTTTTGGATTGGCAAAATATCCAGTGCTTAGAAAAATGGCTTCCTCATGGGAAGATTAGATGAAGTCTAGATAGGGCAAAGGGGAGTGAGGGGAAGTGAGGGGGCAAAGGGTATAAAAAAGATGGTGGAATGAGATGGACATCATTACCCTACGTACACGTATGAAGACACGAATGGTGTGAATATACTTTGTATGCAACCAGAGATATGAAAAAATATGCTCTGTATGTGTAATATAAATTATAATACATTCTGCTGTCATATATAACAAATTAGAATAAAAAAAGAAAAATGGTTTCCTACTGTCTACCCTATAAAATACAGGACAGAGTACAGGCAGGAATTCTTAAAACATTTTCAGTGTTTTCCTTGGTAGATATATACCCAGTTCTTGCTCTTGAAGCTTTATAAACCTGCCCTTAAATGACATTAACAAACAGATAGACATTTGACTAAGGAAACATTGTTGAATATACATGATGAATTAAAGTATTGTCATTCTGTCAATGTCTTTTGTGTGGTCTAAATACACAATGAAATGTTAACTGTTTAGAAAAATAGCAAGAACAGTTACTCTATTGCTAGGCTGGCAGTTTATTCAGTCCTGAATATTTAAATCCATATTTCATTTAATGTTAAAATTTACGCATATGGTGCCTCATAAAATGACAGAATATTGGATTTAGTTTTAAGTATAGTTATTTCGGGAGCTTTCATATTGTTGGAAATGTATAAGAAGGACTTTGTGAAAGGTTCTGGATAATGTGTTTTTGTTTTGTTTTGTGTCTCTTGTATTGCAGAGACCTTGTTCTGCCTTAGAGATGGTGGATTCATTCACTATCTACCTTTAGACAAAGTAAAGCTGTTTAAAAAGATGTTTAATAGGGACTAGAGGTGTAGCTCAGTGCTAGTGATCCCCAGCACCCCCTCACACCATGATATTTATTGAAATATTTATGGAATAACTACATAAACATGTGTATATCTACAGCCCAGTTTAAGAAAGCAATATGACCGTTCCTGCTAATATCTCCTATGTACTCCTCTCTGGTCTCCTGCAGAGGTAACCAAAGTTCTGAATTTTGTAATAATAATTAGTAATTTTTTTCTTAGTGGTTTTATCACATATATATTTATCCCTGACCTATGTATTACTTAGTTTTTATGTGTTTGGGGACTTTATAAAATGAAATAATATTTTGTCTTTTTTTAAATTGCTCAACATTTTAGCCTTAGATTTATCCATGTCAATGTATTTAACTACTGCTTGTTAGTTTTCACTGGTGTGTAGTATTGCATTGTATGAACATTCCAGAATTTTTTAGCAGATGAATTGACTGACGGACTTTCAGGATGTTCCTGGTTTTATTTATTACAAACGTTGCTCCTATATACACATGTATTTTTGTATATGTGTTTGCCATACATATGCAAGGACTTATCTATCAATGTTTCTTAATGTTTTCCATATCATAATACACATAGAAAATGATAGATAATATTTATACAACACACTGGATTAAAGAAAGAAGCTGTATAACTGACATGGGAGCTTTTGCGTGACTGGAGGGCTGAGTTCCATATCTGGGCTTGTTCATTACATACTAGGTAAGGCACCTCAGCACACTGGATGGGAAGCTTTGCTAGAATGTGTGCCTGGAAGTTGAATTGCTGGTTGTTGGTGCATGTTTCCTTTACCCTTCTATGTAATACAAATATATAGTGATATTAGTAAACCAAATATGTAAACCAAATATATATGTAAACCAAATATATAGTGATATTAGATATCACTATATATAGTGATATTAGTTATTCTGTTTAACTGACAATCTAGAGTGCTTTTATCAATGCATATTCTCTGAATTTTTACTTAAAATAAGAGAATCATTGAAAATTTTACCAATCTCAGGAGTATGAATGTCAAGTTGGAAAAGAAAATTATTTATTATTCCCTAGGATATCAGTTCAGACTTGCTTTCTCCAAACATGATAATGTCAGAATTTCTCACATATGTGACAACAGTAGGCAGCAGGAGATGTCAAGAAGTGACAACATGTCCCCATAGTAATTAATTGTGAAAGCCACAGCCTGGGCTAAATGAATTACTTATGAGAGCTGCAATTCAGTCTTCCAGGTTTGGTATTGCATTAGCTTTTTGTTTCTTAGCGTCAAGAGGTAATTTCACGTAATACATAGAAGATGGAGTAATGAAAGCTATTTGCTATGTAAGTAACTTTTAGTTTAGAAATCCAAACATTTAGAAAAGAAGCTAGTTTATTTTGATCCTTCTTAAAATTGTTTTTCTTTTAAAGAGTAAATGTTTCTAATTATCAGAATTATATTAAGGTAATGAATAACTATATTGATTTCTCTATTCAGATGACATCAAATTAAGCAATTAATTTTAGGAAAAAAACCCCTCTAACCTGGCATCATTTTTTTCATGAAATTTTCAATGCACTTTTATATATTATTTCTACTGTTACTGATTTAATGGATTTCTTACAGAAAGGATTTAAAAGTAATCATTACTTGCTTGAGAGGCTGTTTAAAATGAGATGGAAAATATCAGAGCAAAGTTTTCAAGCTCATTCTTATGAAAATCTAATGCCAAACTATTTTAATTTACTTGGCAGAAAATTATAGATGAAAACTACATTTCCATTTTACTGGCATACTATGCACTATACATGTTTTCACATTTTTAATATAAATTAGAATTTGAAACATAGTCACCACTTTATTTTATTGATACTTATAGTATGTGACAGTATATGTATATGCATATGTATTTGTATATATACATGTGCACACAGATATGTACATATCATAATACATATTTACATTGGTTGAGACTCAGTATAAATTTATCATTATCATATAGTCTTGATTAAGCCTCTTGATATAGTCAACACTGACATTCCTCTATGGTTATATTAGTTGGGCTCATTAACAAATAGTGGACTTTTCTTCATTTTTCTCCTTTGAATGTGAAATATTTATTGTAATTTTCATTGTGAGGCCACAATTCACAAAGTTATTTTTTTAAACTACAGATATCCTGAGTTTTAGTAACAAACATACATTTCAACATAACTGGTCATTATATGAGTGCTTCTCAAGATTGTATTCAGGTACCTCCTTATAAAGTGGAAAGTGAATTTGTAGCCCTAGAAATAGGAAAGTGACATCATATGAAGACATTCTACAATTGAATCTTGGGATCTGTCTTTAAAGCTCATGTGAATTCTGTATCTTTCTCTGTTTCACTGTATTTTCTTCCAAATAAAGCTGATACTACATAAAGATCTATCTGTTGCTTCAGCTGTTTGAGAAGCATGATTGTAAATGGAATCCCAAAAACCTTTAACTCAGAAGTACTATCTTGTGTGAAAATTTTGACTTATGTTATCCAATTCCATTTAGTCTTTTTTTTTTTTTTATTTTGATGGATGCAGTAGCTTTATTTTATTCATTTATTTTATGTGGTGCTGAGGTTTGAACCCAGGGCCTCACACGTGGTAGGCAAGTACTGTACCACTGAGTCACAATCCTAGCCCCTCCATTTAGTCTTTAGTGGAAAAGAAAGAGGCCTCTTGAGTGATGTTCTTTACCATATTTTTTATTTCTTTATTCCATTTTATACCTATACTATAATTTATCAGTTTCTTCCTGATTGATATCTTTTCCTTTGGCAACAATGTGGCAGTGAATATCCATGTGTATATGTATACATTTTATATGTGCAAATATGTTTTTAGTTATTGCTGCATGAAAAAGCATATATATTAATAATTTGCCCATTTACTCTTGAAGGTTTATCAATTTATCCTCTGTTATTTCCCCATAATCTCACCAACATTATGTTTTATGAAACTTTGAACTTTGCCAATTTAATGTTAAAATATAGGTTTAATGATGTCACTCTACTTTTAATTTCCATTTCTCCCATACTGAGTAATATGGAGTATATTTATATGTTTAGGCAACATTCAGATTTCTTCTGTCACCTATAGATGATTGAACCAAGATTTGCAGTCAGGAAACTTGTATGTGTTGGATCCCAACACAGGAAAGAAAAAAAGGAGGAATGAGTCAGGTCCCTGACTTGATGTAGATCATGTGACAAAGACCCAAGAGTCTGCTAAGTTAAGAGTATAATACATTAAGCCCGGCATGATGGTACATGCTATAATCCCAGTTACTGAGAAGGCTGAGGCAGGAGGATCACAAATTCAAGTCCAGCCTTGGCACTTTAGCAAGACCTTGTCTCAAAATAAAAATTAAAAAGGGGTGGGGGTGGAGCTCAATGGTAGGGCACCCCGGATTCAAGCCCCAGTACTGTAAACAAAATAAAACAAAAAGTATAATGCATTAAAAATCTAAAACAATAAACTTACAGCATCCAGATTAAGGAACTTGATAGTTCACATTTTTTTCTTCATCATAATTTATTTGGAGTATTCTACTCAGTATTATATTTTAAAATTGCATTTTAAATAATGTGGTTATTTTTCTATTGCTGCTATAGTATTATTATAGACCTTGTGTCTTAAAAGTATACAAGTTTATTATCTTTCAGTTCTGTAGGACAGAAATCCAACATGGGTCTCACTGGGTTGAAATCAAAGTCTTATCAGGCTGTGTTCCTTTCTGGAGGTTCTAGAGGAAAATCTGTTTCCTTGCCTTTTTAGCTTTCAGAGGTCACCTGTATTCCTCAGATTGTGGTTCTCCTCCTCCATCTTCAAAGCCAGCAAGAGGAAGAGCTAGTGAATCCTTTACCTCCCTGACCACAGCTGGAAAGGATTTACTGCCTTTACAGGATTCATGTGATTAGGTTATACCCATCTGGATAATTGCCCCCTCTCAAAGTTCTTAACCTTAACCACATCTACAAAGTCCCTTTTGCTATGTAACATAGTGTATTCATAGACTCCAATGATTAGAACATGGACATCTTTGCAGGAAAGTCATGGCAGAGGATCACCAGGATACTGAAGGAGTCCAATTGTATACAGAGTATTAGACTAAAAATTGAAGATGATCCCAGAATGTATTGCCTGTGAGAGAATAAGAATGTTTATAAAGTGATTAGTGCAGTGAGTACATTATGAATTGTTCCTACTTCAAAGGGTAATGGTACAAATTACAGACACATAGTAGCTCAGAAGAGAAAAACGCTTAGAGAAGTGAAAGGGGATGAAGCAGCATGACATTTTTATCTTGCAAAGAACAGAATTTGGGATCCAAGTTTCTCACTTTACATTAGATCAGCAGGTGGTTTGAATGTCAGAAAGTGCTTAACTTTGCCAAGAATTTTGCATTGTTTCTCTCACTAGCAAAAGAATTGGAGAATGGAGATGGAGGAGGGAAATGGAATACAAGCAATTTTCTGGCCTCTTTTTGTCAGACTGCACAATATATAGAGCCTGAGGAAGAAGAGGGAGACCTTTTTTAAAAGGAAGACAGCAAAGTAACTATAGCTTACAAGACCATCCTTTCTTTCTTTCTTGTTTTTTGTTTTTTTTTTAAAGCCCCAGGAACATATGGAAAAGAAATCCACTCTGAAAGCAAAGCTCAGTCATCAGAAATGATATGATTTTTCAGGCTTTCCCTGTAATCTTCCTTAAGTTTGTCTCTTTAAACACATTTAACTTGACCTTTGAGAAGTTGCTGATAAGCAGTTATGGAGCAGGAGTTGACTTAACAAACCCTCCCACCTTGCTTGTTGGGTGGTAGCTTCCAAGGCCACTGTCAATGCGTATCAGTGTGAACCTGATCCAGAAACTGCCAGGAAGAGGACAAAGTTTAGTCCGTGAGGAAATAGTTGGCTGCTGGTTATTTCATGCTGTTTGTCCAGACTTCAGCTTGGTGTAAGTAGTTTTTAAAATTTATTATAACATTATCATATAAAAAGGATTGTAAGAATAATTTCTGTGAGAGTAAATCAAGTTCCTGCTTGGCTCTTAATCTTGTGTACTAGACCTGCTGAAAGTTTCAGCATTGCACAAGTAGTTGTATTTTTAAAATGAAAAGGAAAGCTGTGGAGTGTTTCAGCAAGTGTTCTGCTAAGGCAGGTCCTGCTAGCAGAAAATGATTTTTAATGTCTTGTCTTATGTTGAGTGAAGGTATTTACAGTTAGAAAATAGAAAGGAGTGAATATATGTCTGTTGTCCAGAGATTGATTTCTTTGTAAATGCTATTTGGCTTTCTCTCCACATCCCTTCCAGTTGCTTTTCCTTTAGGTTCATGCTATGAATTCGTGTTAGCAAATGTTACTCAGGGGTAATTAAACTGGAGGGTTTATGATCAAAGAAAGTAAATGAATGAGAACAAAGTAGAACTAAAAATGTTGTGACAAAACGTTAGGATCCTAGATTTCAGAGCAGCAGAATGTATTTTCAAAGAGAAGAACTTTGTGAAATGGATGGAAGTGGGAACAGCCTGAGAAATTTCATGCAACTTTGGAGAAAACAGTTTTGTTTTGTTTTTTTTTTTTGGTAAGATTTTGACATTTGTATTGATTTCCCAGATGAAATTCCCAGTACTTTAGTATGTAAAATAAGTTTCATGTGATAGTAGAGTTTCTGCATTTTAGCTGTTCTCATTCTAATTTGCGATTAGGAGTCCAGGAACTGCACATTGTTTCACAAACATATTGACTTTATTGAGTGCAAATATGAGAATGTTAAGGTCGTATTTGGTGCTGCAAAGATTGATGTTTTGTTTCCCTCTTACCATAATATATTTAAAAGAAAAAAAAACTCCTGGTGCATGACAAATGACTTTGGATATGGAAATAAAGTTTGATGTAGTTAATATATAAAAGTTGTAAAAACTGGCTGTTAGCCAGTAACCTTTCAAATCAGTGGGAGAGTCCTAAGGAGAGAAACTGTTTATGTAGAAGTTCACTGAATTTCCCCTTTCCTCTAATGTCATTTCAGATCTTAGGGACATGGAGTCTATTTCTCTAACCTGTTTATCATTCCTGATGTATCATGTGGGTATAGAGACCATAGTATTGGGCTTCAGGAAGCCCAGGACACACTGTTCTAAGCAGGTTCTAGATCTGTATTGTAAATGAAAACCTTTGCACACTGTTTAGGTTGCCAAATCTCACATCTGGGTGATTCTAGGTTCCTGGGCTGATTAACTTCACCAAGTCAATAACCTCTTCTGGGCCTGGTTACTTATTTAGTTGTTGGTTCATGAGGCAAGAATAGGGAGTGGGTAAAGGTGTCTTGGGAAAAGATGCATGAGCCACTTTTACCAAGGAAGCAGCTTTTTCCTGACTAGGTTTGAAATATTTTAGTTATTTACCTGGAAGACATAGGTATATATTGGCTGAGTCTTAACCATGCCCCTTTGGGAATTTTTTTAAGCTTCCAATGGCTGCCAAGCCATTGCTCATGCCCTACAAAGCCTATGAAAACGGGCTTCTGAGCATCTGTTTTACATCATTGTCTACCATTGTTTTCTTTACTCGGTTTGTTGTTTCTTGAACACATCTTGCCTTAGGACTTTTACTGTCTAGAAAGCTTTCCCCC
This sequence comes from Marmota marmota marmota, assembly GCF_001458135.2. NCBI lineage: Eukaryota > Metazoa > Chordata > Mammalia > Rodentia > Sciuridae > Marmota > Marmota marmota. The sequence goes on from NW_025999969.1 coordinate 1,888,609, forward strand.
CTCAAGCCACCCCATTGTTTCAGATATTCAGATATCTATTCACATACTTCCTCCTCAGGGAAGCCCTCCCAGACTACCCTAGACAAAATAGCACCACTATTCCTCTTCTACCACATCACTCCTTTTTCCTTTTTTTTTAAAATAGCTACTGGGCATTATTTAATTTATCTTATAAATATTATAAAGTGTTTGGGTATATAATATATATTTATATATATGTATCATTTATTTATATAAATGTGTGCATATATACATATATTTTGGGGGTCTTTCCTTCTAAAATATAAGTTCCAAAAGGGCAAGAACTTTGTCTTATTCAGTGCTATATTACCAGTGCCTAGAATAGTGTCTAGTTAATATATAGTAAGCACTTGGTAAATAGTTGTGTGAATAGATTAGTGTCAATTGTTGTAATTAAAATATATTTCTAAGTATAGGAATTTTTTAATAAATTATATAGTCCTGTGGTTCCAAGACTAAAACATAGGTATACACTTAAAAATCTTCCTACCCCAGCCAGTCTCCTGTGCATTTAATTTCCATTCAGGGCCCCTAAACCATGCTATTATTTTTCCATGTATCCTTATAAAACTTCTTAACATATATGCAAGAATTTATAAAAGTATAAATAGATTCTTAACCCCCCTTTTTTACACATTATATTTTACATACTGTTCCAAATTTTTTCACTTGTAACATATGTTGACTATCTTCCCCTATCAGTACATAGTGTGCGTCCTCATTTTTAAGTAGCTAAATATATTCCACTGTAAGGATACACCATAATTTATATACCCCGTCACATAGCAGTGGGCATTTGGTATTTACAGTGTCTTCCTATTATAAATAATGCTGAAGTTCATAGCCTTGTGTATATATCATTTCACACATGTGTACAGTGTATCTTTATGATTGAATTCCCCATGTAGAATTGCTGGATCAAACAGGATCAAAGATATTGCCTAATTGCTTTCCATAGAGATTGTACCAATTTGTACTTTCCTAGTAACATATAAGGGCACTGTTTCCCATATTTTGACCAATTGAGAGTGTTATCAGACTTGGAGTTTTGTCAATCTGATAGGTTAAAAACAGTTTCAGCATAGCTCTTGGTTTTTTAGAATTTATAATGAAATTTGTGTTAAAGTTTTAAAAAGTTATTTTTAATTAAGATTTGAAAACATGAAATTCACCATCTAAAACCATTTTTTAAAATATTTGTTTTTTAGCTGTATTTGGACACAATACCTTTATTTTATTTATTTATATGTGGTGCTGAGGATCGAACCCAAGGCCTCGTACATGCTAGGGAGCGCTTTACCGCTAAGCCACAACCCTAAGCCCCGAAAACCATTTTGTAAGTGTACAGTTCAGTAGTGTTAAGTGGATTCACACTGTTGTGCAATAGAACTCCAGAACTTTTCCATAATGCAAAACTGAAACATACAGTTCCACTAAATAACAACTTCTTATTTCCTCTGCCTCCCAGTCCCTGATGACTACCATTACTTTAGTACCCATTGAACCTTTCTGAGCCTCATATTCTAACTGTTGTGTTAGTTGTCTTTCTGTTACTATTACAGAATACCTTTATAACCAACTTACAAAGTGAAAATGTTTGTTTTGGCTTACAGTTTTGAAAGTGTTAGTTCATGCATAGGCAAATCTATTACCTGGGGGAGTAGGGAGAGCACATCATGGTGGGAGCGCATGGCATAGCAGTACTCTTCCCCTCATGGATGCTTGTGAAATACAGAGGAAGAAACCAGGGTCCCCCAGTTCCCTCTGTGGCATGTCCTCAATGCCCAGAAGACCTCCCACTAGGCCCCACCTCTTCCCAATTGCACCAAGATAACTTAAGTCTTTAGCTCTTGCCCCCCCCCCCCAGGAACATTTAGGATCCAAATTATAGCATCTATTAATTAGAAATAACACTGTTATAAAGATTAAATGAGGTAACATATATTAAATGCTTAGTACAGGGCTGGTACAGCAAGGCAAAAATAAATAAATAAAAGGCCTAAATTTCAGAAATGAAGTAAAATTGTCATTCATACATGATGTGGCTGTGTACACAGGAAAACCCTGTAGAATCTATTTTTAAAATTACTTGAATTAATTAATGAATTTAACAAGGCTACAGGTTATAGTCAATATTATCCTTAGAAATATTTTGAACAGCTGAAGTTAGAAAATAAGTGAAAATATCACCATTAAAAATATCAAATACATGGAAATAAGACCTTAAAAAAGAGCACAAAATATCTACACTGAAGACTACAAAATATTCTAAGAAAAATTTGAGAAGCCTATAATAAAAAGTGTAATATATATATACCATGATCATGGATTATAAAATTCAAAATTGGCCAGGCATATTGGCATATACCTGTAATCCCAGCAATTTAGGAGGATGAGGCAGGAGGATTGCCTTAGCAAGTTTGAAGGTAGTATCAGCAACTTAGTGAGTCCCTGTTTCAAAATAAAAAAGGACTGGCAATGTAACTCGGTAGTAAAGCAACCCTGAGCTCAATCCCTAGTACCAAAACAAACAAGCAAAAAACAAATAAAACCTCAAAAAAACCCAGACTTCAATGTTGTTAAGATGCCAGTTCTCTCTAAATTCATCTATATGTAGATACAGTGCAACTCCTATTAAAATTCTAGCAGATGTTGAAGAAATCAACAAGTTGATTATAAAATAATCTTGAAAAGGAACAACAAGGTGGAATACATGATTTCAGAACTTAACTATAAAGCTTCAGTAAGCTCATGTATTGCTATATATAGTCATATGAATCAGTGGAATAGAATAGTGTAACCAGAAATAGACATATACATATAAGGGTAATTGATTTTTTTAGTAGGGGGGGTTCCAGGATTTGAACACAGGGGTACTTGACCACTGAGCCACATTTCCAGCCCTATTTTGTATTTTATTTAGAGACAGGGTTTCACTGTGTTGCTTAGCACCTCGCTTTTGCTGAGGCTGGCTTTGAACTCGTGATCCTCCTGCCTCAACCTCCTGAGCCACTGGGATTACAGGCATACGCCACCACACCAAACTAGGTTAATTGATTTTTGACAAGGTGGTAAGTCCATTCAATGTGAAAAGGGTAGTCTTTTTAACATGTTGCTAAAACATGAATTTTCTTATGAAGGAGAAAAGGACTTTTTACACAAAAATAAATAGACCTAGATCATAGAGCTAACCATAGAACTCAGAATCAGAAAGCTAGGGGAAAGAAATAAAGGAAAATATTTCTGCAGTTTTGAGTTATGCAAAAATTTCTTAAGCAGGACATTAAAAGCACTAACTATAAAAGTAAATAGAATTTAATGAGCTTATGCACATATTGCAAGACTTCCCAGAACCTTTAACATGTTAATGTTTCTAATGAGAAGGTCATGTAACATTTCCCAAAATATTTGGTCACAGAATCCTTAAAAAAAAAAAAAATCAGGAATATTGAGCTAAATTGCAGAAGTGAACAGAATATACTTGGAGAAGCATTGCTTTGGCTCCTTCCTGAAAGCATACTATTTTGGGGAGTTGTATTAAGTAATGATCAGTTTCTTCCTTTTGGAGGCAAATTAATGTAATTGGATTCATTTCCTTTCAACAAGTAGAAAATCCTTTAGCCCAAAAAACTGTGATTATTCTCCATTTCACATTCACTGGTCAGCCAGCCAACTGTTGCAATTGTGATTATTGGTAGGATTCTTGGCCATTATAATATTAAACTAGAATTTTCATAATAAGAGAAGGGGAAAGTGACTGAGAGTACAAAGCATTTGTATTTCCCCTGCTATTTCTTCCATATACTTGTTTAGCCAACTTTGCCCTGCTCTCTCTTTGCCTATTGGTCTTCAGGTTGTTAACCCTTTGCTTTTCTGATTGTTCAACTCCTATAGCTCTAGTGCCTAATTGCTTGAAGGCCTTTAGACTGACAGTCTTTATTCCTTCTTGGTTTCGGTGGCATGCCTGGTCTCTGACTCATACTTCACTGACCTAATCATTACCCTCTACTTGCTGTTGTTGCCCATGAACTAAAGTTTTATGGAATCTGAGTTGTTATATAAGAAGTAAGAAAGGAACCAAAGAAAAAGTAGAAGGACCAACTTTTTCTTCTATTAGACGCAGAGTCTCTGGTCCACCATTTGACCCAGCTATTCCTCTTCTTGGTCTATACCCAAAGGACCTAAAAACAGCATACTACAGGGACACAGCCACATCAATGTTTATAGCAGCACAATTCACAATAGCTAGACTGTGGAGCCAACCTAGATGCCTTTCAATGGATGAACGGATAAAAATAAATGTGGCATTTATACACAATGGAATATTACTCAGCACTAAAAAATACAAGATCATGACATTTGCAGGGAAATGGATGGCATTAGAGCAGATTATGCTAAGTGAAGTTAGCCAATCCCCAAAAAACAAATGCCGAATGTCCTATATCTTCTCTGATATAAGGGGGGTGACTCAAAATGGGGTAGGGAGGAAGAGCATGGGAAGATGATTACCTCTAGATAGGGAAGAGAGGTGGAAGGGAAAGGGAGGGAGGAAGGGGAATTGCATGGATGGTGGAAGGAGACCCTCATCGTTATACAAAATATATGTATGAAGATGTGAGGGGAAAAAAAGAATAATGTTACCTTAGATTAGGTAGAGAGAAGTGATGGGAGGGGAAGGAGGGGATGGGGGGATAGGAAGGATAGTAGAATGAAATAGACATTATTATTACTGTGTGTATATGTGACTGCATGACCAATATGATTCTGCAACCTGTACTCTCAGAAAAATGAGAAATTATATCCCATCTGATTCAAATGTATGATATGTCAAGGTCATTGTACTGTCAGTGTAACTAATTAAAACAAATAAAAAATTAAAAAAAAAAAGAAAAAAGAAAAAGTAGAAGGAAACCTGAAGGCTCATCCTGTTCAGAAAAAGAGATGTTTGAAAGAAATCAAAATGGCATGTAATGCAAGAAGGAATGTAAAAAGAAAAGAAAGTTTAAGGAAGTGTCCTAATAATATCTCTGAGTTGTATTTAAAACTTGAACTATTCTAATAGATACTAGTTTCTCCTAAATGTGGAAAGCTAATAGCTAATGTCATCTATGTCATTTGAATAGAGCTTACTAGAGAGTATACATGACTAGAAACTAAGGCTTTAATTTTTTAAATATAGTCTTTTTATAGTAAAATATAGTCTTTAAAAGAAAAAATTATTGTTTTCCTTCTAACTGCAAAAAACAGGTGTATGTATATGTGTATGTGTACATACACACCAGGCTCTGCTGTAGATATTTTCTCATATGCTGTCTTATTTAATCATCTGTGTCCCAGATTCCTCCAAAACCTCATACTGCCTTCACAGAACAACCAATGTGACTATAACCAGATAACGTACTACTTTGATCATTACTCTATAATTTAAAGAATAAATTTTGAATGCCATGTTATGAAATGTGTATCAGTGGTTTCCTTAGCAAAATGATAAGATCAATCCGATTAAAATTCATTTCAAAAACATTTGCAATACAAACTGAGCAGAAACAACTTACACAGGATGTTTCACAGACATCAAAGACAATTATGGAACACCTGGAAAGTATAGACCAACCTTTTTTCTACTTCTCAGTAAATGCAACACAAAGTAAATATACCCTGCATAGTACTTTATGACATACTTCATCAAAGAAAAATGGGCAGGAAAAATACTTAGGCAAATAAGTAGAGGCAAGATGGCCACAAAGGTGATAAGAATTTCACATTTGAACTTGAAAACCAAATTTTGACCTGTATTAGGATAAGATGAAGAGTTAGAAGAATGAGGTATATAGGGGTTCTCAGGGGTCAAATGGTAAGATTCTTGTATAACTCTAATACTTATTAACGTGGATCTGAGAGCTGAGAGAAAAGTTGGTCTCTTTTTTTTTTTTTAGCAATCCAATTCTTTTTTTTTTTTAGTTGTAGTTGGATACAACACCTTTATTTCACTTGTTTATTTTTGTATGTGGTGCTGAGGATCAAACCCAGGGTCTCGCACATGCGAGGCGAGCGCTCTACCACTGAGCCACAACCCCAGCCCAATCCAATTCTTTATTAAAATCCAAATGGAAAATTTAAGAACTATTGGAACCCACCTCTAGGCCCTCTTCCCCTTGTCCTCTCAGCTTTCAGAACTTAATAATATGTGGGAATGGGGGGAGCACAATAGCTTCTAGGTATGTAGGAAGCTTTCCTCACTCAAGTTCCCTCAAATAACTAAGGAATCACAACTAGGGAACAAATTCATCAAGGAAAGACCATAAACAGTTACTAATTGAAAAATTGGAAAAAGGCTGTCTGTATAATCCATTATCCAGAATATGATTAGATAATAAGGGAACAGACATGTGAAACATGTAGCTTATATGGCTCCTTTGAGAAGCTGCAAAATAATAATAATAATTTTGCTAGAAAACTTTTTCCAGCTGAAAGGTTCAAGAATAAAGTATCAAATAGCATGCTTAAGAAATATTAAAAATGTGAGACTGGGGGTATAGCTCAATGGTAGAATTCACACTTAGCATTTGTGAAGCTTCAGGTTCAATTTCTAGTACCCAAAACACAAAAGATAAGGAAATACAAAAGAATGAATTAGAAGCAATAAGTAGCAAATTGGAAATCACCAACATGTAATTGGGTATTAATATCATTGGACAAAGAAAAAGATCAGAAAAACATGAAAACCTTACAACTCATTACAGATATTACTCTCATTCAGTAGCATTCCCCTTATTCCTATGAAGTGAATTCTTCACTTTTGATATTTATTATTAATAACATTTTTTTCTTGATTCTTTTTTATACTTTAAATCTCTGTAGTCAAATTTCCCACTTGTTCATGCTTCCCTTTTCTACTAGATGCTTTAATAGAGGGAGTTATTGTGGTGGTAATTATAAGAATCCAAATATAAGTTAAAACTCTTAGAACTGTACACCAAAAACTGTCAGTTTTATTGTGTTAATTTACAAAAAAAATCTTTCAAAACATTCTGTTTCAAAAAATAACAAGGTGTAAAAGGGTTATAAGCATATAAATAAGTAAACTATATGTAACAACAGCACAAAAGGCAGAAATGAAATGGTATAATATATGAGATAGATATAAATTTATAATGTTGTCTTTGGAACGTGGTTCTCAACATGTGTTCTGCAGACTAGCAGCATCAGTATTGTCTGAGGTCTTGTTAGAGATTAAATTCTTGGGCTGCACCCCACACCTGCCTGAAACAGAAACTCTGGGGTTATAGCATAATAACCTGTTTTGTGATCTTGATGCTTGGTAAAATTTAAGAATCACTGCTTTAGAGCAGGAGTTGGACGCTTTTTGTACAGATAGCCACTATTAGTAAATATTAGTAAATATGGTCTCTGTACCAACTGCTTAACTCTGCTATGGTGGTACAGAAGCAGCCATGGACAATCTGTAAATGTGTAAGAGGGGCTGTATTCTAATAAAGTGTCATTTAGAAAAACAAGTAGCCAGCTGGATTTAGCCCATGAGCTATATAGTTTGCCTCCTTTTGCTTCAGAGCAAACACACACACACACACACACACACACACAACTGAAATGATAAAAAGAAAATGAAATATTAAAAAATACAGATAATTCTCACTTTGCAATTGCATAGGACAGCAGAGATGATCATGTAAGCAGAAACTGTGCAAAACACTTTTAATATAAAGTAATCAATGGGAAAAATTATGGTTGTTTCATGACCTTTAATTTTTTTTAATCAAAACATTTTTGGTGAAGGATGGGGGAAGGTATTTTATTGACTGGAGAGATACTCCAGGGAACTTTCTAGTGGCAATAGAAATGTTCTATCATTTTAGGTGGTGGTTACATGAGTGTATAGAATTGTCAACCTTATTTTACCGAGCACTTAAGATCATTCATTTCATGTAGGTAAATTATATATCAATTCAAGATTTTTTTAAGTACAAAATAAGGGTCAGGAATCAAATTTGCAGTTCACATTCAGTGACATTTTTATTATAAATAAAACTTGACATAAATTATGGTATTCCCTCCAAAATTCAAGGAAGAGGTGACAAGGCACTTTAGGGAAAAACAATGGCTAGGTCATATACCTTCGTAGGTTGGGAGAAGGAACATTTCAGTTTGATTAGAGCCTAGAGTAACTATTAGGGGAATGAGTATTAGATGAGGACAGACAAGTTGGTGGGGTCACATCATGTGATTTTATGTGCCAAGGTAAGGAGTTTGTAATTTTATCCTGTGGATAATGTTTTAGGGCTTAAATTTATGTCCTCATCTTAAAGGATACCACTCATTGGATTTAGAACTCACCTTATGCATTATGACCTTCAATTAGCTGAACTAATAACATCTACAAAGACCCTATTGGCAAATAAGTTACTCAGCTTTTTCTCACTATAATAAAATACCTGAGATAATCAACTTAATAAGAGAAAAAGTTTATTTGGTCTCATGATATCTGAGGTTTCGATATATGGGTTGCTGCATTGCTTTGGGCCTGTGGTAGCACAACACATCATGGCAGAAGCATGTGGTAGAGCTGGCCTGTTTACCTCGCAGCCAGGACATGAACGAGAGAGAAGATGGGCCAGGGTCCCAAGATCTCCTTCAAAAGCATACCCCTTCTACCAAAGGTTCCACCACCTCCCACTTATACTATAGACTGGGAACCATGCCTGCCACCAAGGGCCTTTGCCTTGGGGACATTTAGGATGCAAATTACAGCAGTCACATTCTGAGGTTCTAAGAAGTTCTGAGTAGATATGATTTATTCAGCTCACCACAATATTCAATAGTGTCCCCCCTGAAACTAATGTCCATCAGAACCTCAGAATGTGACTTTACCTGGAAATAGGGTCTTTGCAGATGTAATTAGTTAATATAATGTCAGACTGAGTAGGATGGACCCTAAATCCAATAAGAAGTATACTTAGCAGAAGAGGAGAGGACAGAGAGATACACACAGGGAAGAAGGCCATGTGAAGACAAAGGTAGAGATTGAAGTGAAACAGCCACAAGCCAGGACCACCAGCAATTTCTAGGATCACCAGAAGCTAGAATGAGCTGGGCAAGGCCTTCAGGGAGAGCCTGGGCCTACTAGCTCCTTGATTTTGGACTTACAGCCTCAGGAACTGTGAAAGGAAAAAAAAAAAAGAGTTCTGTTGTTTTAAGCCAACTGGTTTGTAGTAATTTATTATACCATCCTTAGGGGGGAAATTTATTGTTTAATACATATTCTACTTACTGTATTAAGCCCATAGTGTGGTGATTTTAATATATATAGTCTTTTATTTCTCCCTTCAGAAGGTAGAGCCTAATTCCTCTTCTTTTGAGTATAGGCTGGACCTAATGACTAGTTTCTAATGAATAGAATAATGAAGACGTGAGGGCATACAGCTTTGCACACCAAGTCGTAATTGGCTAACTATGATCCACAGGCTGGCTACCAGTTTTATAATAGTTTTATTGGAACCTGTCATGCCTATTCGTTTCAGTATTGTATGTGACTATTTTACAGTACAACAACCTAGATGAGTAGCTATGCTACAGTCTATATGGAATGTGAGCCTAAAATAATTACTATATCTGTCCCTTTAAGAAAAAGTTTGTCAGCCCTGAACTAGGTTATAAAAAGCATTTCTGGTTTTTGCTTGCTATTGATAACTTACTCTCAGGAAGTTCACTGCCTTGTCATGAGGACATTGTGGAAAGACTCATGTGACAAGGAACCAAGGCCTCCTGCAAACAACCATGTGAAAGACCATCTTGAAAGTCTTCCTCTAGCCCCAGTCAAGTCTTCACTTGGCTGCATCCCTGGTCAATAAGCTTGATGTAACTTCTCAGAAACCCTGAGCCGGAACCACCCACCCAGATTCCTGACCCTCAGAAACTGTGAAATAAGAAATGTCTGTTGTTTTAAGCTGCTGAGTGTTGGGGCAGTTGGTTATGCTCAACATATAACAAATATACTCATTCTCCCCGTCTACAGTTTTCCATGCGGTCTGTGAGCTTCTGTATGTTTCCTACCCACGCCATAAACTTTTGTTATTTTAAAAACATACTGGGAAATGGAGTCTTTATATAAAGAAATTCCAGGGTAACATAGACAAGATTTTTAGGAAACAGTGTTTGGAAGGTAGGGGCAATGTCTATATTTTTTTAAGTAATTCCCCTTACTATCTAATACAACATTATATATGTTCATTGCTACTGATTTTAGGTTTATAACCCAGGCTTATTTGAGTCATCAGGCAGGATGTTTACTCTGTTACTCACTATTATTTATATAAAAAGGAGTAGTAGAGTATGCTATTATAATCTTTATTAGGTGTGCCTCAAGAGATTTAAATGCTTTCTGTAAACGTAAACCAAGTTGTCTCTAGTGGGGATGGTATCAAGTTGTGTGGGTATATCAGTTTTCTATTATTGCATAACAGTATTATCACAAAGTTAGTGGCTTAAAACAACACACATTTATTACTTTGGTTATTGGGCATGGCCTATCTGTATCTTCTGCTTAGGGTCTAACATCAAGGCATTGACTCAACTAGGGAACTCATAGTTGGTGACAATATTCAGTGCCAGTGGTTGTGGATTGTGGTTGTCAGACTGAGAGCTTTTGTTTTTACTTTTTTGTTCTTGTTGTCTGGAGTCTTCCCTGAGCTCAGAGTCCAGTTTTACTTCCCTGGACTGGCCAATCCTTCTTCATAGATAACATGCGAGAGAGAAATTCCAGACAGGTGCTGCAGATGTATATAATATTGTGACATAATGATGTGCATGTAATCATGTACATCCGAGCACCATCACTGTGTTCTGTTGATTACAAGAGCAAGTCCTTCTCACACTCAAGGGGAAAGGATCACACCAGCATGTGAACAGGGGGAATTAAGAATATGCCTGCCATGTGGACTTAGAGATCATATAAATCCTATTTGCAAGGTGAATTTAATACCTTACTGAAGATGGTTTCTGTACCTAAAAAGTCAGTGTGTACATTCTCTTTATTCAACCCCCTCTGTGCTACAAATGGATGACTCCCAGCAGGATGTTTTTTAATGAGTAGGAATGGGATAATAAAAAGCTAGGGGTTAAATGATATACCTAACCCCCAAACACAGCTTTAAACTGAAATGTACTGTAGCTAGAAACAGCTTGGCATGCAGCTAGTTAGACTGGCCTAAGCAAAGACTTCCTGCATGTAAGGATCCCAAGGTGCTGTTGCCAGTAGCATACAGGGAGCCCCCTTTTTTTTTTTTTCAAGGTCAAAGATACAGTGTAAAAAGCTCTGTTTTTTTTTTTTCTTTTTTCTTTTTTTTTTTTTTGAGTAAATGGGATAGATCCCACATTTGCCCTAATGTGTGCTTTTGTTCACTTGTTTGATAATTGCTCCTGAATGCACCCCACATGCAAGGCCTTTGCTAGGTGCCACTGTCTTTTGTGTGTGGGAAAGAGTGCCACCATCCACTGTTATCCCTGCTGTGGGTGTGGGAAGGAGAGCAAAGGCACATTTGTCTAGTATTTAGTGTTTTTAACATATAGTGTTTTTCAAAAAGTTTGGTGGAAAAAGGACCAGAGAGTGAGTAGACAAGTTAGAAAGAAATTTTGAAAGGAGAGACATAGCCAGGCACCACGGTACACACATACAATCCTGGAGAGGTTTGAGACCAGCCTGGCCAACTTAGTGAAATCCTTCTCAAAAGAAAAAGGGCTGGGAATGTAATGCACCCCTGAACTCCATCCCAGAATCCACCGCCCACACAGACATACATGTGCCTCTAGGCAAAGGAGAAGCCCAAACAATAAGTGACTAAAAATATGACATACTGATATGTGCCAGAATAATCTGTTATGTACTAGGTGCTCAGTTATACTAGTTGTCTTTCTGTTCTCTTTGTACAATCTGTCCTCTCCCTACCCACGATTGTCTAGGCTGACCTTGAACTCATGGACTCAAGTAATCTTCCCACCTCACTCTTTTTTCTTAAACATGTATTTTACTGTTCTACTATGTGCCATACATAGCAATGCCATAGTACCATAGTAACCAAACTGAATACATCCTTCACCTGTTTCTCCTATGCCCCATCCAACTTGGAAACATGGTCATCCATTCAATTTCTTCCTCCAGACTCACATTCTCCACCCCTATCAACCTTTGGCTGTCCTCTAACTGTGCCCAACACACCTCCCTAATCCTGATTTTGGCTACCATGTTGATCACTTTGTATCCACTGTAGGGTCCTCAATGCTGATTGGTGGCCTTAAATTCATATTTATTGCTTTTTCCACAGTGGTTTATTCAAACCCCTGCTGCTTCCCATAATCCCAACTCTATCCTTTCCTTTTGCCAGGTAACCATGCCTCCTCTAATATTATTGAAAATGGGATTTCTCAGCTTTCCTTTCAACTTATTTCATAATCTCTTATTTTTTATTTTCTTTCCAAAAAACAAAACATTCTCTCTCTCTCTCTCTCTCTCTCTCTCTCTCTCTCACACACACACACACACACACACACTGAACACACACATACATAGACCTTCTGTCAAGGCTTTTTGTCCCAAACTCTTCCCCTCTCTTCAAATCTTATCCTAACAATGACTGCCACACTCTCTACTATAACTTAGGATATTATAGAATAATTTCCAGGCTATCTTCCTTAAGTTTGTTTTTGTTTTACCTTATATACTTATCATTTATTTATGGGAAGAACACTCAAAATTCTATTCTTAGGAATGTTCAAGTATACATTATATTGTATTTTGACACCATGTTGTACAACAACTCTCCTGAATTTATTCCGACTAACTTAAATTTTGTGTCTTTTGACCAACATCTTCCCAGTTTTCTCCTAGAAAAGTTTTTAAAAAGTTATAATAGCAGTGGATATTTATTACCTTAGCAACATTCCACACTTTTCCCAAAAGTAAATACATTTGTGCATTATGGATAATTTAGAAATTTAGATTAAAAGGGTAGAAAATAAAATCACATTGTCCCTACATTTAGAGATAACCAAAAATAATATATATATGTTCCTCTAAATATATATATATATATATATATATATATATATATATATGTATGTGTGTCTGTCAGATCACATGATACCTCTTACTATGTTACCTTTCCTTTTTTAACACTTCATCATGAATATTTTTGCCTGTATTTGTATATGTAATATAGATAAACACACACACCATATACCCATATATATATATACAGGTACTGGGGATTGAATCCAGGTCCACACTCATGCTAGGGAAGTACTCTACTACTGAGCTACATCCCTAGCCTTTTAGTATGTCATATATAGAGGTTTAAAATATTTTGTCATACAGTTTACCATAATTTATTTAACAAATTCTCAATTGTGAGTGCATAATATTATTTCCAGTTATTTTTGTTTTAAACAATTATGTGATGAAATCTTTATTCTCTCCTCTTTTATCTTCCAAATTCCTTATTATTCATTTAAAATAAATTCCTTAAAGTTGAATTTTGGGTCAAAAGGTATTTTCACTCATAAAATGTTTTAAATTTTCATTTTAAAAGGTAGTGATATTTTAAGCCTGTTGATATCTATTGCCAAATTGTACTTCAAAAAGTCTTAATTATTTTACCATCACCAGTGTATAAGTTCCTGTTTTGCTACACCATTTCCAAAGCATATGAACAAAACGAACAGAAGATCTTAGTCACTTTGCAGAGATGCTGGTATCTTATTTTGTTTTCATTTAATGCTTATATTGGGTTTTTTGTATTAGTCATTGATTGCATCATTTTGTATATGAACTGCCTCATGAATCTTTTCCTGTTCCTCCTTATTAGTATGTTTGTCTACCTTTATAATTCTTGAACTCACAGTTGTTTAAATTATTAAGTAAATGTATTATCATATATATAAATTATTAAGTGTGTGTGTATATATATATATATTTGATGTGCTGGAGATTGAACCCAGGGCCTCACACACGCTAGGCAAGTGCTTTTCCACTGAGCTACATCCCCAGCCCCTGTGTTTTCCTTTCTAATAACTTTAAATAGAATTTTTCTCAGTGCAAAGGAAGCTTGTTTTACGTATAAAATAGACTAGAGATTATTTATGTGTGTGTGTATGTGTGTATCTGTAGCCTGAAAAAGCCATTTAATGCTATTCTGTGTAGCTTACTCTATTTCCTTATACATTACTTTATTAATTATCATTCAGGATTGTGGAATAATTAGTAGTTGAATTAAAGAGAAAAGATGACAATATCTCAGTCTGCATGCTTTACTTATATTCTTTAATTATCAGTGTGTTGCATTTTATTTTTTAATTTTTATGTTTTATTTTTTTCAGTTTATTATAATAATACATAATAGTGGAATTCAGTATTCCATATTTGCACATGCATATAACATAACTTGATCAATTTCACTTCCTAATACCTTCTCTTTCCCTCTCCTCTTCCCTCCTCCTCATCTGCTTTCTCTACTGATCTCCCTTCCATTATTATTATTGGTTATTATTATTATTAATCAATGCATTATAATTTTATATGTAAGTGGGATTCGTGTATATTTATGGACATAGCATAATTTGGTAGATATCATTCCCCAGTACTTCCCCATATTCTCTCTTCCTCCTTCTCTCTTGATTTTCTTCTTCTATTCTATTGGTCTCCATTCTATTTTTATGAGGTCCTTCTCTACCTTTCACATATGAGGGGTAACATTTGACCTTTGACTTTCTGAGTCTTATTTTACCCAGCATAATAGTCTTCAGTTACATTCATTTACTTGCAAATGACATAATTTCATTCTTTTTTATGTCTGAATAAAACTCCATTTTGTGTGTGTGTGTGTGTGACATTTTATACTCGTTTTTTGGGTTTGTTTTTGGTACTGGGTATTGAACCCAGAGGTGCTTTACCACTGAGCCACATCCCCAGCACATCCCCTTTTTCTAAATTTTGAGACAGGATCTCATAAATTGCTTAGGGCCTTGCTAAGTTGCTGAGACTGACCTCTAACTTGGAATTCTCCTGCCTCAGCCTCTCAAGTCGCCAGAATTAAGGTGTCCACCCCCAAACCTGGGTTTACCACATTTTCTTTAACTATTCATTGGTTGAATGGCACCTGGGCTGGTTCTATGATTTAGTTATTGTGAATTGCACTACTATAAATTGCATGTGTCACTATAGTATGCAGATTTTAGATCTTTTCAATGAATATCAGGGAGTGGGAGAGCTGGGTCATATGGTAGTTCCATCTCTAATTTTTTTGAGGAATCTCCAGTTTGCTTTCCAAAGTGGTTTACTCATGTGTAGCCTACCTATGGCAAATAATTGTACCTCCCCCCACACACATCCTTTCCAGCAATTATTGCTATTTATCTTCTTGATGATTGAAATTCCAACTTATTTTAAAGCATATTTCTCCTATTTGCAGTAGGTGGCAGCAGTAGAAGCATTCTTTTCATTTAATTAAAAATGTAATGAGACACTTATAGGGGAAAAAAAATAGAGGAACTTGTCCTAAAAGTGAAGAGCTTGTGATGGAAGCTACTCTAGAAATGTAAATTTATCATGAAATTTGTGATTATTTCATAGCCCAGCTAATAGTAAGCACCAACAAATACTATCCTGGGAAAAATGCATTTTATTTTTTAAATGTTGTAATGTTTAGTAATTATATTTTACTGGGTTGTTTTTTTGTTGTTGTTGTTGTTGTTGTTGTTGTTGTTTTTGGTGTTACTTTTCCCTCCTGCCTCCTTTCATGTTTATTTATAGTGAAAACCACTTCAAGACACCAGTCTACCAGTCTCATTTCTGGAGGAGTGTCCTTTTGAAGATGACAATTTAATATAGAGCTTTGAGTAATTTAACAGACTAAAAATACTTGCTAAGAAAATATGACCCATTTAGGTTACTACTTCCAATATGAATAGTTTTCAGTGGGGCTTCATTTTGCTAATTTAAAATTCAGGCCCAATATATCTCACAGAGTATTGTAGCTGTCTTATTTCTTGTAGAAGTCTCTAGATTCTAGTATTCCCCCTGAAGTTAGATAGATAGTGTCTTTAATTTATTCAGGACAGGAGTAAGCAACACCACCACAAGAGGCCTGGGAACATCCCTACTTTTATTTCCAAACTATACTGCCAGATGGATATTGTGTTCCATAGGCCCATGTTGGTGGCTGTAAGGATAGTTATGGGGTTTTTTTTAAATGCTTGTATTTTATTTATTTATTTATTTTTGGTAATTTATATATTACAAAATCTAAAAATTTACATCTTAATGTAGACATTTTGACATCAATGCATTCCAGATATTCAGCCCTGCCTTTGCCTCTGCTAAGTTTCATTCACATCTTTCCCTTCAAAACACTCTCTGAATGCATATATTTATCATTATATGGTTATGGGTTTTGAAGGTGAAAAAAATGAATACTTACAACTTGGGCCAGTTGAAAGCTAAGGGTGATTATGATTGCTAAGAGACCAGATTGTTCTGAACCAGTGGCAACAAGGGGCCTTATAAGAAAAATATGCAAGCAGTAACTTTTACTTATACCCTTTATTAAGACTACCTCAGAATGAAAGAACAGAATAGAATTTAACAAAATAAAGATGGTCTAGAGTAGTTTAGTTTTTCCTATTCCAAAGGTGCAGTGTTTGGGGGTAAAGGATCCTTTCACACATAATTCCATCCACCCTGAATTCTATATGTGAAGATATGTTTAGAAAGGAAAGTTTCCAGTTCTAGACTGATGTATCTTCAGGTCAGGTACCATGTATTTATTTATCACCTGATCTCAGCTCAGTGCCTACACATACTGAGTGCCGCAGTCCGGCTGCAGCAGAATAACCGGGGGGTGACGAACTACTTGTGTACGTTGATACTGCAGGAGAGGGAGCCGTTTATTGCAGGACAGGAGCAGTATTTATACATTCCACACAGCTTATCTAATTAGCATAAACTAGATACATCAGTCAACCAATCAGGAATCTCTACACTTAATGGCTCGCTTTTGTTACTTCTCAAACCACTCCCTCTGGCATTTTGCCAGGCACCATCCAGACTTGTTTACGAACTTTAACATTCCCCTGACAAAATGCCAGGTGTTATTTTGACTTATTTACAGACTCTAACATTTCCCCCTTTTGTTTAATTTAAATAACGACCATAGTGGTTTTTACAGAAACACCATAAATAACCTGCTACAAACAGAAAGGGAGGATACAAAATGCCACAATACCAAGCCAATTGATGGCTCCATGCAAGAAGCCCTTGGAAAAATTATACCAGCAATGACACCGTTTGCAAAGATACCGAGTTACAATTTGTTGTACATTACAGTTTGTTGTCTCAGTCCAGGTAAAGCAGTGTCTCAATAGATTAACTCACAGTCCAGGTAAATCACAATCCAGGTAAGTTCTGCAGACAGCTGGCTTAAATCACAGTCCAGGTAAGTTCTGCAGGCAGCTAGCTTGATCCGAAGTCTCGTCTGTTTCTCAGCCGAAGTTTCGTCCGGTTTTCAGCAACACTGGAAATTCTTCCACCCCTGTTTTCACCTGCACTGGGACGAAGGCAGGAACTCCGGCAATGATGGCTAAAAGAAAAATCCTGTAGCATTCCACTA